>NC_055963.1:30145545-30293045 GCF_018492685.1 Alosa sapidissima
CTCTCTCTCTTTCGTCTCCCTCTCCCTTTCTTACTTTTGTCTCTTTCATTCAGGGCTTGATCATTTCTCCGGCGCTGGGTGCAGAGACACGGGTGGCACAACGCCCTCCGCCCACAACCCCAGGCCCGGCACCACCGCTAGGGCACAGGGGGGGGGAGAAGCCCTCCCCTTCCTGCTCCAACATCGGCTGCAGAGGAGGCGAAGGGTAGAGGGAAAGTTTAACAAAAACAGAGGGAGCGAAGGAATTTGAATGAAGGGAAAGCGCTTGGCAGAGGATTTGTGCCAGTGCTAGAGAGGGCGGTTCGTCACCTTTCACTCTCTTTCTCTCTTTCACACACACACACACACACACACACACACACACACACACACACACAGACACACACGCATATAGATGAATAAGAGGAAAACCTAGACTCTAGAGGGTGAGTTCAAAGCAGCACACATACACTGTAAAAAATAACACTACATCTTACTGCAGTAGCACAAGTATACTTTACTATAGGCTGACCAAGTGTTCTTACTAGAGTAACATTAGTAATGTGCCGAACTTGCATCACTGGGGTCTAAAACTTGAGATACACGAGTAAGCTTCACAACTCAGACCTGAGTAAACTGGACTCACGCAGTGCACACGTGCACAGTCAGCAGAGGGAGCATTCTGGATTCCACAGCCAACGGTCGGCAGTGTTACTGTGTGGCTGACTTTTGGGATGGGAGTGTAACGCAGCTTCACCAGTGACTTGCTCTGTCCGATAAGTTTACAGTATGTATTAATGTGTCAAATGTTTACAGTATAGGTTGAACTAACAGCATTTGTGCAAAACTGTACATTCGGTTTCATTAACAGCTGGGGTAATGGTAAGTTCAACTTGCTAAGTGGCCGATATATGCGCTAGCTGCTAACAGTTTGCAGCTAACTGATAGCAGCTATGCGAGTTAACACTGCCTCAGACCATGCAGAGCAGAAAACAAATATTCTAATGAAGTTTAGTTCTAACGTTAGCCATTTCTCATGAGAAACGCTTGCTAGCATGCTAAGTTGATTCAAAACGTGTAAAGATTAAACTGTGTATGGTTTACGTCGATATTCCTACTGTATTGATAAAACAATTAGGATAATTGGACTCATAACATACTGACTGAGAAAATTAGCCATGGTCTTTTATCTAAAATCTTTCGTTGTGATTTAGCAAGAGGACTTAGGTTGCAGTGTGTGGAATTTGAACGAATGTGCCGTTATAGACCTCTCCAGAATAAGTCCCGCCTCCATAACTTCCGTATCCATCCAACTTCCGGGCGTCGATTGTCTATGGGAAATAACATGGCGTTTCGGAATATCATACCAGTAAAACATCTGTACTGTAGGTAGCGAAGTAGAAAAAGCTGGTGGGCAGATTGGCCTACATACTTCTGCCATCTAGTTTCCACTGGATTTTTTGATTGTCGGTGCCGTTTAAGTAGTATACTATAGACTATACTACTTAAACGGCATCGAAAATCAAAAAATCCAGTGGAAACTATATGGCAGAAGTGTGTAGGCCAATCTGCCCAGCAGCTTTTTCTACTTTGTCACCTACAGAGTTTGACAGGTACGATCTTTCAAAACGCCATGTTATTTCCCATAGACATTTGACGACCGAAGGTTGGATGGATACGGAAGTTAGGAGGCGGGTTCTATTGTGATAAATGTACTGGCCTGAAGCAATAGAGAAAATTAAGTTGCCAAATCATAATATTTTTAGCTTAACAGTATTAATTAGGTCTCTGGAGAAATTATTTAAATTAACATTTAATGTGATAAACTTAATCAGCTGTTGTAGTTAAACATAGCCAATAGATGCATATTGATAATAATTTTGCCCTCTTTTTCTTTTTGCAGTTGGAAAACTGAAAATGCAGAGCAATGAACTGGACATGTAAGTTGTGCTTGTTTGGATGTGAAGTCAGAGGTCAGTTGCTCAAACACTACAGATTGAAACATGGAGGTTACACCAGAATACGACCGAAAAAAAAACTGCAGTGTTTATATGGTTCATACCGAATATCCATATTTATTCTGCTAATACACTGCACATATTTATACCTAATTTATATTACTCTAAACCACCTTCTGTAAACCAACTGTATACTACTGTTTACACCGCATATTTCTTATCCTGTCTATGCACCACCTGTCTTTGTATATCACATTGCATTTTTCTGCTTTTTTTGCCCTTCTAGTTAGACGCAAACTGCATTTTGTTGTCTTTGTACTTGTACTCTGCAAAATGACAATAAAGTTATCTAATCTAATAGTGCCAACTATTTGTGTATATTCTGCAAGTAAACTTTACTATCCAACATAATGTACCCTTTACAACTCAAAGTAAGGGTAACTCATTTAACAATAGTAAATACAACTTTGTTTCAAGTAAGCTTTACTCGAGGGCATGAAGTAAACTTTACTAGTTGGAAGTAAGTAACCAGAACTTTAAAGTCTTAAGTACGGATAACTTCTAAGTAAGCATTACTTGTAGACATCAAGTAAACATAACTTGGAAGAGAAAAGTTTTGTTTACTTAACTTATTTGGGTTAGCACTTTGGACCTGTAACCGGAGGATTGCCGGTTCGAACCCCGATCAGTAGGCACGGCTGAAGTGCCCTTGAGCAAGGCACCTAACCCCTCACTGCTCCCCAAGCGCCGCTGTTGATGCAGGCAGCTCATTGCGCCGGGATTAGTGTGTGCTTCACCACACTGTGTGCTGTGTGTGTTTCACTAATTCACAGATTGGGATAAATGCAGAGACCAAATTTCCCTCACGGGATCAAAAGAGTATATATACTTATACTTATATATATTTAAAAAGTTTCCACCCTTTTTTCAAGTAACCATTACTGCCCCATTTGCACTGGCGAAGCTCACACTCTGCCTGCATGTGCTGCAATGTCAAGCCATCCCTTGACCCATATCACAAGAGATGCCTCTCGGCCATTATAGGACATCGCGGGACTGTGAGAGGCATTAATGACAGACGCGTGGAAGAATGTGGGCGCTTTATCCACATGTGGATCCTCGGGATTGGAGACATGGCAGGGAGGAAAATTGGGATTCTGCACGGGCATTATCCCTGTTTGTCCTTCCCTGTGTCGAGCCAGAGGAGGAGGCTTTGTCATTAACTGGGCTTAATCAGGCAGGGAGGTTTTTTTTTCTTTTTTTCTACGTCCTCGCCAGTTTCGGCTATTAAAGCTCTGACCGGGAGAAGAGGCTTCCTCTCTCTACTTTGGTTAATTTCACTTTATGAGGCTTTTTATTTAACTCGCTTCTGTATACCGCAATATAAAAGCAAAGGAAAAAAAATGTGATCAAAAAAGTAATTGATTCTTGTTTTTTTTCCCTGTTTTTTTTCTCGCTTTTTTTTAACAAAGTAGTCCTCTAAACAGTAAAAAGGGAATTGCCAAAAAGAAAGAAAGAAAGAAATTAATTTTGCAATCCCCACTGTGGAGAGTGGTCTCCTTTTTTGTGTTTCGCTGTTTCAAGTTCCATAGTTTCTGAGCCTCTTTCACTATTCCTTTGAGATATAACTGAATGAAACACAAAACGTTCCCAGCAATTACTTCACAGGACTAAGTTGAAAAGAAATAACAGTGAATCAACCAACATATGGAAAACAATAATCAACTTATCAAACACATAAAAACTTAACGACTTGTACCAATCCACTGGCCAACACACACTGTGAATTGTAACTCTCAGTCAGAAAGAAAAGAGTAATTTCAGCCGAGGCTCCCTACTGTAAACGTTCTATTTTTGGTCTGCTTCACTATGGAAAATGCTGGAGAGAATGTATTTTCATTAGTTTGTGATTGCTTGGAGTGCCTTTTTCCTTCTCTCACTCTTCCACCGTCAACACATTCCGTCTGTCTCTCCCTCGTTCACTTCACGGCCATGTCCTCTCTGAAGTTAAGAATTTAATGGGAGGAACATTCACAGGGAGTTCTGGATACAATCTGTAATTAGGTTAAGAACTTTGTCTTCTGAGGAATTCTTCTTTTTTTCTCTCTCTCCCCTCGCGCCCTCCTCTCTGGATTTCTTTCCTCCCTCGGCTAACAAAGAGCACAACGGAGCAGGCAAAGAGAAAGAGAATAGCATATGAGCAAATGCATGCCCTCCAATTGGCCTTGATGGCTTGCTCGGGAGATCACAGAGCTTCTGGTAGCTGATTAAAGAAAACATTCAACACACAAAAAAAGTCTCTTTAATTAACAATAATGATCTTTCTCGTAGCCTCGGGTAAATGAGAATGAGGTGACCAGAAAGAGCAAAGCAGAGGTCAAGACCTTTTCAGATCATTACTCCATTTAAAGCGAATTAAGACACCAAGAAGGAGACCACTAGAAGTCCTTATCAAGTGGGTGCGGTGCCTCTTGTTTCTCTTTGCAGGGTCTCTTTCTAATCTCGACAGATTAGAAGTGAAGGGGAAATATGCAATATGAAATGTGGTTAACTATTCCCCCCCAGTGACAGGCTAAAACAGGCTGATCCTTCATATCCTTCAGTTGCCCATACAGCTCTCCCCTTCTCTCTCTCTCGCTCTTTCGTTCTCTCTCTCTCTTTCTCCTTCACACTCTTTCTGCCTCCCACTCCCTGTCTCTCTTCATCTTCTAAGACATGCAATGGAAAAAAAAAAACTGTTGCCCAAGTTTGAGGCTGAATCATCACTTCCCCCTGCTTGTTTCACACTCATTTCATTTCTGACTTAATCAATTCCACGGTAATTAAAATGTTGCACAGGCAACCGTGGGGTTGTTATGAGGCAGCCTGAGTGGTGGTGGTGGGAGCAGGAGAGAGAGGAGAGGAGGAGGGAGGGCGCTTGCTCTCTGGCTTCCTGCCAAGACCTCACATGGTCTGGAGCCCTGAAATATGGAGGATCAAATCTGAAGCGTGTCCGTGGAAAACTGCAAGCACAACAGCAGATGGCAAAGGTCAACTGTGGTCTTCATGGTGGATTGAGTGGGTGTAGCCAACGGCAATTAATTTGATCACTGGCAAAAGTAGGCAAGCCGGCCAAGTTGTTCGGGTCATTGTATTTGAAGAAGGCTAGTCCTTACTAATATGCTCACTCTATTGGCTGATAATGGCACTGCTTGGGAGACACCATGAATAAACAATGCCATGCCATAACATCAATTGACAATGAATTAAATATCCAACCAGATTTCACATTCTTTGTGAAAGCAGGGTGAACTACCAACTCACATTAGCAAGCCGACAGGATTTTTTTTTTTTTTTGCAGTTTAAGCCCCACAGGCCCAAGATCAAAAAGGCAGTTCTTCTTTCTGGGTAAACTCAGAGGGTCTCTGGTGTCAGAAGCAACACAGTACAAATGCATGCATTACCATGGCTTGCTCTGCCACGTGACTGGCAGGGTGACACTGAAATACATACAATGCATGCATTTTTATATAATATAATTTTAAAAATCAGATTTTATATTCATTGTCACTCAGGCAATGTTTGTCTCGGCTAAATTGAAAAATTAATGAGCAACTGGGTTAGCAACTGCCACTTAACAGCTGTTTGATCCAGTTAAACGACTGTCTCAAAACTGCCTCAGAATGACACTGTTTACGACCTCATAATCTCTCTCTCAAGGTTAAATTTGAAAGCACTATGAGGAGACAACAGACACAAGAGAGAGAGGATGAGAGATAAACCGAGAGAAAACAAAGCAAGAGAAATGGATCAGGGACAAAAAGGGCGAGAGCGGGAGAGAAGTATGGCCACTCTGTCCTTGGCTAACATGGCTAATCTTTAGGGACAGACTTTCCACTATTTGGTGGAAAGACATGGCTCATGTCTCAGACTGTCCACTCTATTGCACCTTGGCCGATCAGGTGAGAGAGTAGGAAAGCAAGTCCTGTAAGTATGTCATTGGGTGGGGGGCCTTTTGTCCACCCACCAAGGCCTACAACAGGCTAAGCTTTTCTGACGGACAGTCTGGGTGAATCTCTAGACAGAAGAGGAAAAAAAGTGGAGCTCGAGCTTATCACAGTCCTGCCACCGTAATCCCCATCCCAGGTTTACGGAATGTAATAACAGCCGGGGAGAGGTGATGCACTTTGGGATCACATATCCCCGGCTAGATGCAACTTAAGAGGACAGGCTGCCATCCTCATATCTTTCTCCCCAGCCCTTCTTGACCACCCCAGGTGTGTGTGTGTGTGTGTGTGTGTGTGTGTGTGTGTGTGTGTGCACACCAGGTAAAGGGGGTGAAGTGATATCTTAAACACAGAGGGACCAGACCAGGTGTAATATTAAGAATGTGGCCATTCCACGGATTTGCTCATAAAAAAAAAGTGTTCAGAAGAAAATAGTTTGACATCTTCAGGTGGGCCTGTAACCCCAGAGCCCCAGGCCTGTGCTGCCCGAGGACTTCCACATTCTTGCACCCCTTCACCCCACTCCCCAACCCCCCCACTCACATCCCACTCCCCAACCCCTATCTCTCCCCGGTGGGATGGCTCTTTAATGCACTGAGCAGACGACAAGGACACGGAGTTCACAAACACTGCAGAGTAACTCAATCTGCAGCTCTACACCCCCCCCCCCCCCAACACACACACACACACACACACACACACACACACACACACACACACACACACACACACATACACACACACACACACACATACATACACACATACACACACACACTGCTCCACTGCCTCCCCACCACCTCTGAGCTCTCTAGAGGCCACAGGAAAAGATGTCCAAAGTCTCATTAAAGAATAATGGCTTCCACCTGCTTACCGCTTTCCTTTCTTTCTCTCTTTCTCTCTCTTTGTTCCTGATCTCTTTCTCCTTTCCTCCTGCTTTCTTTCTGTCTCTCTTTCTCTCATACACATATGTTCTTCCTCTCTCACTCCCTTCCCCTCTCTCTGTTTCTCTCTCACACATGGCTTCCCTTCCTCTCTTTCCCCTCACACCCTCCATTGAATGTCTTTCCCTCTCCCTTAATCTCTCTCTTTCTCTCCATTCTCCTCTCTCCAGTATGCCGATCTAATGACTGGACTCCTCCAGTGGTCACTCTGAGTCCCCGCAGAGTGGCGGCTGATGACCTCCTGCAGGTGCCGACACGGCCTCTCGTCCTCGTCCATATAACATGATGGACCCAGCCGCTCAGATCCTCCCCACCCCCCACCCCACAGTACTCACTATGAGGATTGACCGTGTCTGCTATGTCTTTTAAGAACACGTGGGATCCCTTTTTCTGGAAAATCTATAACCATGCTCATTGCTGGAGCAAATCCATGTGAAAATGGTTTCACCAGGGCTGTAAATGTATCTTCATATGACAGGCATTCCAACATGGCTCCCAGAGGTAGGGTTACCCTTTGAACCATTCAGTGTGCACCGGGTCAGGTTCAATGTGTCACTCGTGTTTGATGGATGTTCATACGTCTAATAAAAGACACATTTCCCTTTTTGTATTCTGCTCCTAAAAAAGGAGGCAGATCAACCTGGAAGATCTGAAGGCTTTATGTTGAGAATACGTTGGGAAATATGGAAAGGAAAATATCCCAGGGAGAGAATTACTCAACACGCTGCAATGGTAGGTAGTCACGCTCTGGGTTTCAACACGAAAAAAGGGGAGGGAGGCAGACCTAGAAGAAAAAGAAGTAAAAAAAAAAAAGATTTGCTGAAAAGAGAAAAAAGCAAATGAAGTCAGGAAGGCAGACAAGATGATGGAGGGAAAAATGCAAGAAAGCAAAGCGAAGGAGAGGTTGGAGTGAGACGTCTGAACTCTGAAGTTGAGCTGCCCGCACACACACCTTGGCCCCCGCGCGTAATCCCCGAGGCCTACACCGCGATTCCTCCACCTTCCCAGCACCAACGGTAAGATCCAAACAGGACATCAAAACGGATTTATTCTGTTTGAGAGAGAGTGAGCTGAAGTATAAACTTAAAAAATCTCAGAGAGCCGTGTCAACAACAGAATGAAAAAAACATTCTCATACTTGTTTTTCGACATCTCAAAACTCACATGAAGAATCGGTCTATCAGCCCTGACATTGCAGCAACAGAGTAAATGCCGAGAGAACAAGCTGTTGGATTTCAAAGCAAGACATGCGCACCCGAGACAAAAACACACACACACACACACACACACACACTGAAGGGCCATTAGTTAAATTGTTCAGAACTTCCCGACATGAAGACCCAATCATATTAATTAAGAGACAGCTGCACAGTGAGCCTGCCAATGTAAAGGTTTTTAGTTTGATTAGCCGTTAGTCAGTATTTAAACATGCCAAGCTCTTGGTCTGGTGTACTGAATATGTTTGGAAACACTGGGTGCTTTCAGCTCCTAGTGGCATACTGGATCAGAGCCCTTTGCTCTGAGTGTGTCGGTCACACACGTTAGTGCCTGGATGGCACGTGTAACAGACAGAGGCTCCACAAATGCCCTCAGAACTGAGGAATGAAAGGGAGAGAGATAGAGAGAGGGAGTGAGAGAGATCAAAAGAGAGAAAGAGAGAGAGAGAGAGAGAGAGAAAGAGAAGAGAGTGCACGCGCGTGCGCAAGAGAGAGAGAGAGAGAGACAAAAAGAGAGTCATCATCTGATTTTTGTTCGATGCGTCTTGACAGGAAGTTTAGGAGCCATTATCCTGGAGAAACTGTGGTTCAAATCAATTTGCATTATTTGGAGAGCTCTGGCTTCTCCCTCTCCTTCTCTGAGGGGGTGGAAGGGGGCAGGGGGTGAGTTTGTGCCCTGGCTCCCAGCACAAGCGAGCCGCTTTACCCCTCTAACCAAGCTGCTAGCCTCCAGCCCCAACTCTGCTCTATTTGTCACAACTGGATAAAAGAGAGGGGAACAGCCTCTCCAATATGGCTTCTCCAACAGTAATTCCAACCATAACATAATTTTAGATTTCATAAAAGAATAAAGAATAACAATAAAAATAACAAAACAAATAAAGGTCAATGACTTGAATTACTAGTCTGGCTTATGAAATCAGATAGGAGTGATGGTGTCTCCAGTTTAAATTCAACTTAACATTTTCAACTGAATTGGCTGTTTGCTGGCTGAATGGTTTTGGTGCAGCAGAGAACAAGGGGACCACAAACTGAAGAGGTGTCCTTGCTTAAACCACTGGTCTTTTGTCACCTGAAACCATTCAATGTTGGCAGGCTCATACAAACAAACTGACAAAAGGCACACACACACACACACACACACACACACACACCATTCTCTATCCTCTCCTCTCCACCCCAACCCTGTACTACTGTAACTCTCATGAGCACTCGCTCGGTCTTATTCCAAAAAACCCTCGACCCCCAGGGGTGCAGGAGAGGGAAGGGAAGGGAGCTGCCAGCGCCGGCAGCCTGGGGAAAATGCTTTAGGATTGGGGTCAAGAAGCGCCGAGGCCTCCCTGCGGAGAGTCGCGCGGCCGGGGAGCAGCCAGGGAGGACTGGGAAACAGCTCTGTCTGCACCGGGAGGGGAGAGAGTGGCCTGCCTGCCGCCCGAACACTGAGTCACTCCCGGAGGGGCCGACACACTCCTGGAGGTGTGTGTTTGTACTCTGTCCCCATGACCATGTCTTAGTTTGTCTGTCACAGTCTTGGACACACACACACACACACACACACGCACACACACACACGCACACACACACACACACACACACACACACAAACGGTTCAGCTATTGCTAACTGTAGGGTGAAGCGCCTCAGGGGACAAGAAATGTTATCTGGGTCAGGCTGGGTCCTTCCAACTAACCAACCAACACACACACACAAGCTGACATACTCTCTCTCTAAGACACACACACACACACACATCCACAAACCCCCTGCACAATCACACACACACACACACACACACACGCACAGATAGAGATGTAAACAAATGCAATGACAAAACTTGACAGAGGTGAAACGCAGCTGTGAAATGTTCCCCTGGGATGTAGGCATGCGCCCGCTTATCACTTTAAAAGGACATAAACAGACAGTTTGCATTCTTGCCATCATCATATGCTCTCCTGACTTCTGACTTGATGCCCATATAGATTACATACAGCAGAGAGGCAGAGTGAGCTCGGTTTACTCAAGCTTGGGGCGGTGTTTATTTCCCCATGCTATCTCTAAACACTGCCGTGCTTATGAAGTCCATTACTGCAAAGCACACATGACTTTAACTGATGAAGATTGTTGTCACACACACAGTATAACTCAGGTCATATCTCAGGAAAACCTTCCTGTGGTTTTCCTGAGACGGGCATGTTAGAATAACTCGTAATGCAAACCATGTGCGTATGTCCATTTTGGAGAACACTTAGTGCCACGCGGTGTACTGCGCACAAGTGAAAAAAAGGTTAAACCTACATGGGTGTACCGCTAGGAAGGGAAACTAAAAGGTGAAGCTGTCATCTGAAGATGCAGGTAATTAAAGCCATACACACAGAGACACATACACACACACACACACACACACACAGAGACACACACACACATGAGTCGGCAAAAAGTCTTGAACCTCTTTACTGGGACTTCCCGGCGTCGTATGTCAACCATAGCCCCTAACACATACACGCACACACACACACACACACACACACACACACACACACACACACACACACACACACACACACACACACACGAACCCTCACCCCAATGCCCCAATTTCTGTCTGCTCCGCTTAGCCTTTTCGCCTCTGCGGCGTCACTGTCCCACTGTTCCGCGATCCTCAGCCCTCGCGCGTCCAGAGCCCCAGTTCTGTCCAACCCATTACTTTTTCCGGTGCACCCCACCCCAACCACCCCAAACCCCCCAATCCCCACCCCACCCCCTTCTTCTGCCCCAGATGACGGTTCTAGGTTAAACAACGTTATTATTAAAGTCTTTCCAGAGGAGCTTCCTGCCTCCCCCTCCGCGACGTCCCTTTACAAACGATAAATCACCGCGGGCCGGCTGTATAAATCACTCGCTGTGTTGGCCTGGGCCTCACGGCGCAGCTGCGTGACCAGGCTCACAGATAGGGCCCATAGCGCAGCTGCTGCTGCCTCTGCTGCCGCCACTACCACAGATGCTGCGCTGCTGCTTCTGCTGCTATTGCTGCTGCTGATGCTGCATCTGTGAGCCTGTAAGGGGCCCATCGTGACTCTGGCAGGGTCCGAGAAACCATAACACGAGAGGGAGGAAACCAACAAGCCATAAATGTCAGATAAGTAAGGACTGGAACGGCCACAATGCTGCCCTAATGGATTTTCAGAGGCATGACGGGCTTATGTTTCTGTTGGTTTTAAAGATGAGAGGTGAGGAGGGCATGGTTTGTCGGGGGTGGGTGGGGGTTAGTTGGGGGTGATGCTGAGGTGGGGTGGGCCGGGGGAGTCGGGTGGTTGTAGGTCTGGTTTCTTTTTACACCACAGAGATTTTTTTTCAGCCATGACTGCTTTCACATGGCCTTCAACCTGGAAAAGAAAGAAAATATGTCCTCAACTCTTCACTTCAGGTAACTTAAGAACTCGGTCCTCTAGTCCATGTGAGTGATGCACAAAAGGTGTTGTGTGGCGAGGCACTGCAGCAGGCAGCATGCAGGCACCCGGACGCAGACAAAGTGCTTTTTCATTGTGCTGCTGTGTGATTGTATTGACACCCCCTGCTGGGCTTGTGCCTCCATTACGGCACTGCACTCGGGCTTACTGTATCGACTCATGACAACAAGCCTGCCTCATTCTCACGTCTCCTCTCCTCTCTCCGCCGAGCCCCAGGCAGCTAATGAGCACAGACAGGGCTGTCTCTCTCTCCCTCTCTCTCTCTCTTTCTCTCTCTCTTGCTCTCTCTCTTTTTCTCTCCATCTTTCTTCTTTTCTCTCCATCTCTCTCTTTCTCTCTCCTTCCCCTTTCCTTTGCAGATCATGACTTTGCATGTGCCAGCAGCCCACAGTCACCCACAGTAAACACCCACACATGGCTTATGCGACATACACACACACACACACACACACACACACACACACACACACACAAGATGGGTATTCACACATTTATTAGCACATACAAAATCATGCATCACCTCACAGGCACAACCAGCTACACCACACCCCCTTTCAACATGGACACAAACACATACAAACACAAACACACACAAAACACATACACCACACAAACACAAACATCCACACACACATACCACACATGTAAACAAACGGCCACCCATTCCAAGACAGAATAATTCCATCACTGTGAGAGATGGGTAACCCAATACTGTGTTACTATGAGGTTTCTGAAAAGAGCTGCACAATAATCAGTGATGAATCCTTCAGAAACACAATTAGAATTTAATTAAAGGCCCATATTGATGTTCATGTTCTTGGCACAGCAACCAACATTGGCAATTATGCCTGTTTGGAAAAGGAAAAGTTCACGCACAAACATACCAGGGGAATTCAACCAAAAAAGCTCAGTGCTCAGTGGAACCAGGCCATGCCAGCCACCGTAACTGATACAGCGGTTACCCTGAGGGTAATGTGTGAACCAATAGTAACACGTTTCTGCTGAGGGGAGAAGCCATGGAGATCAATGCAGGATTCCAATTAGCCCGTATTGGCAGGAGCACAGGCAGATTAGCACCTGCGTGTCAATGAAATTTCCTGCGCTATAGGCTAGCCAAAGCTGGTCCACTGAATAATTACCTTGGCATCCAAATCCAATGGTGTAAATCAAAAGACCATAAATGCTAAAAACGGTGGTGGTGATGGTGATGGTGATGATGATGATATTGATGGTGGAGATGATATGATGATGTGGAAGTGGATCAGAAAGATAGTGCTGGTAAGGATAAATGATCAAAATGACGGTGGTGATGATGGTGTACAAATCTGCCAACCAGCATCTCCCCACCACAACCTCTCTTGAGTGGGCCTCTAATAGGATAAGAGCCTCACAATCTCCAGGAGTCAAGACAAGCAACGCAAGAAGACAAAAGGACAGCAAGTGCCCATGGTAGAGGTCACCGAGCAGATTAACCCCATCAGGCCCTGTTTCACTCGACACATCTCTCCGCACTCACAACAAG
Source organism: Alosa sapidissima (assembly GCF_018492685.1). Lineage (NCBI taxonomy): Eukaryota > Metazoa > Chordata > Actinopteri > Clupeiformes > Clupeidae > Alosa > Alosa sapidissima. Next base: position 30,158,619 of record NC_055963.1, read on the forward strand.
GTGGAGGTGAGATGAACAATCACACTGTACATTTCCTGACTGACCCTTTGGACACAGAACTAAGCATTTTTAGAAATCAAATAAAAGTCTAGAAGACAAAGAAACACACACAAAAAACTGAGGATGTATGACATATCACATAAAATTGCACACGAGCCCTCACCGCCAAGAGAGCTGCTGTGCAAATGAAAAGTGCTGAATGGCCTTCTGGTAAAACGTTTTGTTAGGGTGAGGATGCTGTTGTCAATTTGAAATCAGAGAAATGCGTGAAATCGTGGAAACTGGTGATCATGAGCTCTGTACCACAGCACCTGGGCTGGTGTTCTGCTCCTTCTAGCCGTCCCTCCCAGGAGGAAGTCATCTACATCTGAGATCTGCCTATCTGCTGTCTGCAGGGGTGTGGGTATCACTATTAAATAGACCTACTTTTTAAAACCATGGGTATGGGTGCCTGCGTATCCCCCCCCACACACACACCACCACACACACACACACAGACATCACACACTTCTCTCTCCGCGTGCGCTGCGTCGCTCCCAACTGAATATCTCGCTCTCCAATTTGCCTTTGCGGTGCCAGGGTGCTAGGGTTCGCTCTCATCTTGAAAAGAGGAGTCCACCTCCACGGCACAACGGCAGATTGAAGAAGCCGACTGCCAATTGTGCACATGCCCCTTTTAGAGGGGCCTCTGACGTCTGCCTTTGACCACGCTGCTGCGTGACAGTGTGAGGAAAAGCTTGGCTCATTAAAGGAAATGCGAGCCTTACCTTTGAGAATGCTCCGGCCTTGCAGTACATCCCTTGAAACGAGCAAGGTATAAAAACTTTGAGAAAATCCGGGCTGGCAGGACGCTTTCAGTGGTAGGTCTCCCTTAGTCACCTACGAGGAAAAGAAAGAGGTACTCCATTGTAACATTTCCACTCAAAACATGGCACTGAGATAGAAAAAAAAGAAAGGAAAAACAGAGAATATACTGTATGTGTGATCTGAGAAATGCTGGAAACTAATATGATTCACATCTCAGTGGGATACTTCTCAAGTTATGCTTTGGAGAGAAGTCAAACATTTACTTTCAACGGATAAAACCATTACTTTCAACGATGAATGCACTGAAAATTCATAATCGTGCAGTTTCTCAGTAGCCAGAATTGTGTCTGTCTACTCTGAATGTATATGAGATTCACAACAAAGCCACAGCATTAGCCTACAACTGAAGGGAGCAACATGATTCGGGGGAAACAAGTGTGAGTGCCTATCTGTGTATATGGAAAGGTGTGGCTGGTACTTTACAAAAGTCAAGGGCTCTTTCTTGTGTACATGGAAGATACATGGCATGGAAATACACATGTTTGCATCGGGGAAGAAAAACATTGTAATAGAGATAACTGAGGGATTGACAGATTGACAAAATAAGCAAAAACAGAGAGAGACGCACACACCCCAACTGTCTCTGTACTCGCGCGAGCACACATAGGTGCCACTACAGTTTTCCTTGTTGCAACACATTAAAACTGTTCTGTTTTTCGTGCTTTGTCCGTTTTATTTTTGTTCGTTTGTAAACGATGCTTATGTGCTCCTTGTCTCATCGACACATGTTCAAAATAATTACCATTCTCTGTGCAGAAGCTGATACACGTCAGTCACAAATTAAACTAACGCCGTTATTGTACGGAGGTAATAGTGGAGCAGAGCTAGACTATGTCCACTCAGGGTATGGAAAAGTGCGAATTGAGATAAATGGCTGTTCCCAGATTACTTTGAAGCTGCACTCGACACGATGAACCACCCCTTCTTAGCCAACACTCAACACACCATGAGAGGGTATACATATTCAAGATCCTAGTCATATTCACTACACTAATTCCAAAATTCGAATTGAAAGAATTTCAACACATACCAAACCAGGGGCAAAAAACATGCGTCTGTCTGCCCAACATGACATAGCCTACCTCAACAAGTGCAAAAAATAATCACTTTGTTTAAAAGTGAACTATGCATAGGGAATCTAATTTCAGAAATGCACAATTATAAAATGCAATTGTTTTCTGTTCTGTTCTGTTCTAGTTATGTTTTAAATTGTAGCTAATGCCATTGTATTTAAACAGCTAGGCCTAACGATAAGCTAAAAATATAAAACAAACTCATTAGCGCCTATGGCATGATCCATGTCTTGCGGGTAGCCTGCATCACATTAATCTAGGCAGCATGAGCTAGCTCATCCAAAGTGTGCCTGATTTGATGTTATGTGATGAAGCCATCGACAGCGTGTCCAACCTGTTCATAAAAATCCCAAAAGTCAACTTTTATTGTCTACAGCAGCCTCTAACAAATACATACCCCTGCGGAAAAACTGTAGCCAAGGGTCTCCGCCGCATTTAACGACTGCGGTTCTGTGTGGGCTTTAAGGTACCATTATCTGGGTTGATAAGGCTTTGTAAACTGAAACGCTGAGGGAGCCGTTTCATGTTGTCACCGAATAAATTATTTGTGTCCGTCCGAACGTTTTATCTAATATTCTGCAAAACCCTCTATTCTGGCACAACGACTAACACATCATTTCACTAAGCTTTCTCTCAAAAAGGCCACTTGTAATGTAGTTTAAGCATAGAACGCGTGTTTTTACGAGGATTTAGAAGACGGGTATGGGTACGTCAGTCTCTATTGGGGTAATCATGAAAATACACTCTTGATATAATTTGCTGAATAGAAATAAAGAAACCACAGAAAATCCAATGTCCGCCTCCAAAAGAATCTACAACAAGTGAACCATTTAACTAACAACCGCAGTCTGTCATCCGCACTATCTGCTACTTAAAAATAGTTCACAGAATACCACGGCGCCACTTCCACGTTGTTTAAAAGATGTGTAATCTTACCCAAGATGAGTCCAATAGGAGGATTCCCATTAATAAGATAACGAAGCCTGTTTTCATCCTTGCAAGCGAGCGGAGGCTGCTTGAAGTACTCTGATTCGGTCCGAATTCTTTGGAGAATTGTATAATTTCCCTGGTGCCTGCGCTAGGATGGTCCTTCTGTCGCCTGTTTGCGGTAGTAGGCTCGTCGGTTGTAGAAGACCGTCCTGACTCCGTTTGCTCTCAACTGCAGGTGAAATCGCTGTTCAGCTCAGCACCAAAGAGCCAGCGAGCGTCACCACAACCCCTCCTACCGCACAGCACCGGAGAATCCTACTTAAAGACACACAGTTTGACGGTAGTTGCCTTAGCAATCCGATTCCTTTCGCGATCCCGCTTGTGTCAACTCTATCTTAGAAATGCAGCCCAGAATTGTAGCTTGATACTACTGAATTTCTTCCCTTGATGAAATTACCACGGGAACATTCGTTGCGCACTCAGTGGTGGAACAGAGTTTCGAGGGTAAGCTCGCTTTATAGAATGAGAGACGAACGAACGGGAGAGGAGCGAGAGAGGGAGAAAGAGAGAGGGGGGCTGGTGGGAGGGAAAGAGGGAGAGCAACACACACAAAACCACAAAGCATTTAATGTTAAATAAGAACAGAACTCGCTCCCTAGCCATGAGCCGAGTAATTTGTCAGTTTATGGTAAATAAAAAAATATATTTCTCACTGGCTACCCTATTTTCTATACAAAAGCAAATTATTTGGATGACAGATAAATTATCAGATTGAGACAAGAAAAGTCTCGTTGATGGTTGATAGAATGACCACAGACTTGCATGCATATGCACACATACACAGGGAAAGAGGTGGAGAGTGGGAAAGAGAGAGAGAGAGAGAGAAAGAGAGCGCGCACAACAGACAGCCAGGAGCACCAGCACAAACTCAGTCTGAGCCAATCAATACCATCCAGGTCCTCTGAAAGAATGATTTATCTGACAGTCTATATTGAGATATATCTCAAACATGCATACACAATACCTAATGGCAAGAAGAGTGACACCGGGGGAGGCAAGAATTATTGCTCGGAGTCTTTAATAAACACTTTCAGAGATAATCCCCTGGCTCCTCGCATAAGAAATTACAGTTTCATTACCCGCAACCATCCGTCTCCGCACTATCTGCACCCGAATGCAGACACTCCACCCTTAATGGTAAGGCAAGAGTGACGAAGAGGAAAGAGATGTTGTTCCTTATGCTGACACACACACACACACACACACACACACACACACACACACACACACACATACACACACACACACACACACACACAGAGAGAGGGAGAGAGAGTGAGAGAGGAGGGCAGACACAGGTAGACACATACAGAGAGAGAGAGAGATAGAGAGAGAGACTCATAAACACACACACATACACAACTACAGACACATACAGAGAGGCAGAGCGAGAGAGATAAACACACACACACACACACACACACACACACACAAGGACACACATAGGGACACACACACAAGGACACACATAGGGACACACACAGGGTAAGCACTTCCAGAGGGAATCACTTTGCTTTTCCCAAAATAATGATCATTTCATTAGTGCCTGGTGATTTGAATTCAAGCAGTATCTCTGGGCCTGCTCTCTGTGCAGCACACCTTGCTGGAACTGACTGATTAGCCAGCCATGCTACACACACAGACACACACACAGACACACACACGCACGCGCACACACACACACACACACACACACACACACGTCTCCGCTCCTCAACCTCATTAATGCAAAACATCTCGGAGGGATAAAGAAGGTGGAAATGAGAGAAAAGTCAGATTTATGATAAAGGAATGTGCATGCAAGACCCTAAGTGGATAAGATTCAGTCTGCCTGCCGCTGCATCCTGAATGATTTTGAAAAGGGCAGGGCCGACATGATGAAGTTCTGGACAGGTCTAAAATATTTCATCCCATAACCAACAATGCTGAAAAATTGAACATCAGGCTCATAGAGAAACTGGTTTGGCTTACTGATACTTCTGCCTATTTCCTCACAGATTTGTGCTGTGGTGTATATGGTCAACAAGTTCCATCTCAAGGCTGGAGTGGAATTATCAGAGGAAGTGACTGGCTATGAGTCCATGGAGTCCCATCTGTGGGCCGTTATTGTGCACCGGCAGTCCTAGCCCCTGGCATCCTGTGTCACAGGCCATGACTGACACGGCAGGCGGAGGAGCTCAATGGTCGATGATGGATTCAGGACCTCGCCGCCTTCCCCTTGAACAATGATACAGGCCAAGGCAGGGGAAATTCCGGTGGCGGATCCCTCAAGGGCGGCCATTGTGTGATTGGCCTCTTTTGACACAGGCGAGAAAAAGAGTTGTCTGCAACTGTCAGATCAATGAAGTCATAAAGTTACATGGAAGCATGCAGTGCCAAGGCTGAATTTTTGGAGCAAAATAAATAATGCTGCATCCGTTTCCCCCTGCACTTGGGTGAGTATCGAACCTACAAGAATAAACATTATACTGTAACTCAAATCTCTAGTGACAATGCAATGATCCTTTGTTGACATTGTTGGGATTGTGTGCTGTGAAACCATTCAACAAAGTGTAGTTTTTGACAAAAGCATCTACATCAATGCTGAAGAAGCAGATGGACTGAATTGTCATAGTGGTTTGCAGAACTGAAGACGTACAGTATATTTTTGAAAGATAAAGTTAGACAGATTGGACAACACGCTCTGTTTCTCTCTCCACATACCCAGCCATTCCCTATTAATCCCTGCTGGTAATATCCGCTGAAGGCTTTGGGTGGTGGAGGGGGGGGGGGGTGTTGGTGGGTTGGGTGGTTGCAGTCCACCTGCCTTCTGCACATCTCCGAATTCATTTCATGTTCTACTGGATGACGCGACACACATGTGCACACGTGTGTGATGGGCAGATCCCTTTCATCTGTGAAGAAGAGAGGGCCCAAGATGGCTGTCAAAGATGGGGGCCAGAGGGTGTCAGTGCTCCTGCTGAACTCACACTTGTACAGCACAGCCGATGAAGATGAAGATGAATATGGGGGAATGGATGGGTAGTGCACCACCATCATTTGCCCCCCCGGGACGTTTGATCTGCGGATGTTAAGATGTCCTCCCAAGAAGCAGGCAGGCAGGAAGCAGGAGTCTGAAGGCATTATCAGAGGAGGGTCCCTGCTGCTCCAAGCACCACTCTCAGGTAGATGTCTATGTCACTAGTAGGTACACCACCTGAGTCTCATGAACTAACATCACATGGCGGTCGAAAGTAACTGACAGCTTGAGAGCAAAGTTACCTGACAACAGTGAGCAGGACTGTGGTTAAAAGAAATATGAAACAACTTCTGCCGTGAAGTTTTGACATAAATCCCACTTCTTTGGAACAGTCTTCTTAGCAAGGAGGCATTTTTCCAAACTACATATTTTTTGTTCTTTCAAGCATTGTCTTGTACAACTGTGGCAGGCTATTTAGAGTACCACAAGCAGTTTATTTTAAAAGTATAGACCATAAAAAAGAAATACCAAGTCTAGACATGACTGTCAGAATATGAACTACAGTGCCTCTTTGCTCAAACCCTGAACATCAGGACAGTGCCCACATGGGGACACTATAACTGCTACCAGTGACATCCACATAATAATAATAATAATAATAATAAACATCATTCATCATCATAATAAACATCATAATAGGTGTATTTTTTCTCAACAGACAAACTTACTTAACAAACGTAGAAATCCCTATGTACCTAGCAAATAGTGTGCATCTGTACTCTGAAAACACCAACTCACTTTACTTTACACTCAAACATGTATTTTCCTCCACTGCTCAGGGTGGCTTCTCACCTATCAGTCTGTTTGATTTGGGTTTATTTATCTGTTTCCTCTGATTTCGTTTTGCGCTGCACAAATTTAAACAGACATATCTACTGATGGCATATGGGAAAAGCCAGAATCGGTGGCATACTTGCCTTTATTTGCCAGAAATATGTACAAAAGTTTTCATTTTTTTCTGAGTAGTACAAATCAAAGAAATCAACCTTGTGCAGAGGACAAAGAGCCAGGCAACATTCAGAGACTGAAATAGCACTGTCGAAACACACTAAATGCACCTTTAGGCTCTTCCACACATACATTCTTCATACATTTAAGGACCATTCGGGATAGTTTTACAGTCCCAGTTTTTACACTTTTCCATTTGGGATAATTACATTGACAGGGAGCCACATTCTCTGAAGTTCCGCCGCTACCTTCACCAAGGTTAACCCAGCATGGGATGCGGTGTCATTCGCCTGGTGGTGAGTAAGCGATTCCATTCAATTATCTAAGCGTTTGGCCAATAAAAATACCATCTGGGTGCTCAAAATAGATTAGTTTAAGGCCATACTAAATTATTAAACCATTCCCAGTCAACGAGTCCCTGGTCCCCTTTTAAAGCCAAGGAGTTATGGGTCTCGGAGCAGCGCGGCAGATCGTGGAGCTGACGTTGACGGCGCCAGGGCACTTTAGCCTCCCAAGCACTGCAGCTGGGAGCTGTACTGCGGGGCAAGAAGAAAGGGAATGGAACGGGGCAATGGGGTAAAAGAGACCAAAGTAGATGTCTGTCTCTTATGCTCCCGCACGCTCAAGACAAACTGGGGTTTCTAGGTCCACCGCAGAGAAAAGGGAGGCCACTGGGAGTCCCCCCAGTGTGTCGAATACATCCTATGAGGTCAGGATCTGCTCAGACTGACCAATCCCTTTAAATCTGGTAATGACCCCATTGGATGAAGAGGTTTGTAGGGCTGTAAATAATGATGGACTAGGCCATTTTCTCAACTTCAGTCAGAGTTTAGGAATGGCCAGATTTTGATTAATGTACCATTTTGATGCAGGAGAGAACCTGCATTTGTTGTAGGCATCCCCAGAGCAGGCTAAGAGAGCTGTGAAAAAATCATGAACATTAGATGGACAAAATACTTTATACAAATCTTTACTTTTTCATTTAAATCATTTAAAGGTCAGTTTCTGGGCAGCATTGAATAATACCAGGCTGAGGCACTGATCACTGCATGGTACACCCTGAAATTATAATGGTTACAAATTTACAGGGATGGGACAAGCTTTGAAAAATTAATGTTACACCTATCCTGGCTGCTCACTAAGTACTGAACTCCTACAAGATATATTAAGTCACTTGGTTGCAAGAGCCAACGTCAGATTGGACCAGCAAGGTACAGTATGCATAACCCAAATTCTTAATAATGCTAGTATGAAATAAGTAACTTTTTATCTTTTGAAAGTATATTTTCTGGGATTTTTGCCTTTTATTCAGATAGGACAGTGAAGAATGACAGGAAGTGAGTGAAAGAGAGATGGGGTGGGATCTGGAAATGGCCGTAGGTCAAATTCGAAACTGGGTTCCTGTTGACACCTGGAACTGAAGGTAGTATGGATGCTGTAGCGACTTGCACCACGGCGCCCCCAACAAACACAACTTTCAACTGACATACACATACACATTGTTCAAACCCTACCAACTGATGAATCAGCTGTTAAAAGAGCAGACTTCATCTCTGACATTTAATACGCAACAGACACAAGACATTAACCTACAGGCAGCTGTCAGAGGAGATCTCCTGGGGCCTGATTCAGGTTATTGCTGTAGGGGTTATTTAGTGCATGCATGTCCTACCTGCCAGACCATGTTTTATGGGGGCCATTTAAATGTCCCTACAAGCACCATCAAGAAGGTATGTTTATCAATATCCATATTAATTACCCAAAACATAACCTCTCAAACCCACAAACACAGGCACACTCACACAGAGACAAACAAACACACACTCACACACAAACACATACAGCAGGCTCAAGCTTTTAGTGATTCACAAGCTTGTGAGAGGTTGAGTGGTAATGACTGGTTTTACTGTGGGTACTCAATCCAGCCAATTAATGAGGTCACATAAATTCTGGAGTGATTACATGCACAAACAAAACACAAATGCCAGCACACATGCAATGAAACACTTTACATGGAAAGAATGAATACAGCCACAAGATGAATTTCTATATTAGTCTTTCTTGTGGGACTTTTTCGCTATCCCTGTTATTACGGGCTCATTTGTAAGTTGCTTTTATGCAACTATCTCTAAGTCTATGTGTTAGGCTAGTTTGTAAATTTCTTTTTTTATTTTATTTAAAAGTAATAACCAAGAATAAAATATTGTTTATTTGAAATTTCCCCCACTATTCAATGAGTTTTATGGAGGTACACTCGACTTTCTAGATTAAGAAATGAACATACATGAACCAAGGAACCACACTTGATCAGCAACAGCAACTATTACAACTGTAGCCTGTAATTTGTCCAAACATGTTGTAAGTTTTGTAGGGAACTTGAACTGCACCTTTTTGAGTGTAACACCAACATGGAGAGAGGATGTGGAAAATTATGAAGGCGATTATGTTTTGTTTGTTTTGTGGAACATTCACATTAAGGTTGATGCTTATTTGTAGAACCATTGAAACTACTTTTAAAGTGATGGAAGTCTCAAAGACACTTTGTTAACTACCAAATCATCAAAAGACGACGAGCAAAGGATTTTTCTCTTTTCTCAAATGATAAGAATCATTTTTCATGGCATTGGCATAATGGAAATTATGAATAGGCAATTTCACCCTTGGGTTGAAATAGGGCAGTCTTGCATTCTTTTGTGTTGGGATTTTTCTCTCAGTGATTTTGAAGAGTGCTATTTGTAAACACATATTTGCCTTTCTTCTGGGTGTAGATGTCCAAACCTCTTTGACAGTGTCTGCTTAAGTGACTCACTCATTTACATTCAGAACCTTGTTTTTTCTCCTTCAGTTAATCTTAATTCAAACCACTGAATTCAGTAGTATAGCATGTCACAAAGGTTGACCCTATCTCATAACCCCCCCACCCTACTCCCCATCTCAGTCACCTCACCCCTCTCACTGGGAATTTACACCAGAGCCGTTTTTGCAGTGTTTTTTGCCTGTATGTCCATCTTTTGTTAGCGATTTTTACGCTTCACATCTATGTTTAGAGTGTATGTGAAGTTTACACACAGAAAAACACATGGATCAACACAATGTTGCGCCACATTGATAGAGACAGAGGGTCAGAGAAATTGATTAATTTAGGTTTCACTCTTGCTTACGTCTTGCTTGCGGTGTAAATTCCCAGTCAGACACAGAAACATGAACCAGGAGTGACTAGTCCATTTCTATCCAAGGCTCCGGGAGGCTATGGTATAGGCTGACCTCTGCATAGATGTGATGTATTCGTTTCAATAGAGCTTGGAATATATTATGTTTGTATTGTGCTTTTGCTTGACTGTGTTTAGACAGTCTCTTCAAATGCCCTCAGGCTACAAAGGAATATGTTGGTCAATGCAATCAATCATAGTCCATTACATAGATACCCTTATAACAGCCATTGGACCAAATGGAATATGCATTGAGCTGATTTTTGCACAGTGACCTTTCAATTGTTAACGTGGTTTCACAAATTAAACATAAATTGAACTAGATGGCCTTTATTCCCAGCCATTGGATACAACAGGTAATACCAGGAAACAATGCTTAAACCCCATTGGCTCAGATTTATATTGGCAGCATCAATTTCATTTCTCATTGTATTTCATAATGTCATGTTGCTAGTGCCTTATGCTTACAGTAATATGTCACAGTCTCAAATGATTATACAGCGAAAGAATATCTGTTCCATCAGTGTCCAGGAGACAGAGACAGAGAGGCAATAACTAGCAGTGCTGTGCATGAACCTGTTGATGTAATGTGGGTCTGGCCCTTACAAAATCATGAGCTCGCAAATGAAACCTTCCCGCAGATTCCTTATTGAGCCAGCATGGACACCGCAGCAGGGTATGAGCCGGAATGAATTCATGTGTGTGTGTGTGTGTGTGTGTGTGTGTGTCTGTCTATGTGTGTGTGTCTGTGTGTGCATGTGTGTGTATGTGTACTGTATGTGTGTGTGTGTGTGTCTGTGTGTGTGTGTGTCTGTGTGTGTGTGTGTAATGCGGTGCATGTGTATGTGTACAGTATGTGTGCGTGTGCGTGTGTATGTGTGTGTGTGCGTGTGTATGTGTGTGTGTGTGTGTGTGTGTGTGTGTGTGTGTGTGTGTGTGTACATGTGTGTGTGTGTGTGTGTGTGTGTAATGCAGTGCATGTGTATGTGTATGTGTGCGTGTGCATGTGCATGTGCATGTGTGAGTGTGTGTGTGTGTGTCTGTGTGAGTGTGGACACCATGTGGAAGTTTATTTGAGACATCAAATGTGAGTGGAGGGTGAGGGCTGTGTTTGTAAAGGCCTGAGGGCAGCACTGAAGCCAAGGCTGAGGACGTGGAAATGAATGCCAATACGTTTCACATCCCTTCCATACACTAGCGCTGTAATCACATGTTCACACGCTTCAGCTGTGTCTGCTGCTCCTGTTCCTTCTGAAATAATAAACCATCAAAAACCTTTGATCAAACACCTTGTTATAAGGAAATCAAGGTGTATGTGGGATTAAGCAAAATACATGTTTAAGCACAGAACAAAACATGCCAAGAGACTAAGCGCCTACTGTATATGTGTTAACTTGTAAACACTGTTCGTTGCTACCCTTAATTTACTGTTCATGGTCAAATTTGACCAGACAGTTTTAACTGCTCTTATTTTAACATAAATACCAATACAGATGACAGAGTATTTTTAACCCTCTATGGTACCCATCACGACATCCTTGTGGAAAAAAATATTGGCATTGTTTTTTTTCTGTTTAAATGTATCTGGTTGAATGTATTACAAGTCTCATACTCTAATTTTAAATTCAGTTGTTGCTCCCAGGCAACATTGTACCATTGCGGAATGAAAATCAATATTTTACAGATATGAAGTTATAATGATTAAAACATACAAATTATCATATGAAATAACCGGTAAAAGCTCCATACATCTACCCAAACATTCCCAGGTATACACATTGGGACAGCCGTGGCCTACTGGTTAGCGCTTCAGACTTGTAACCGGAGGGTTGCCGTTTCGAACCCCGACCAGTAGGCACGGCTGAAGTGCCCTTGAGCAAGGCACCTAACCCCTCACTGCTCCCCGAGCGCTGCCGTAGTGTGTGGTTCACCTCACTGTGTGCTGAGTGTGTTTCATTATTGGGATAAATGCCAAATTTCCCTCACGGGATCAAAAGAGTATATATACTTATACATACACACACAAGCACCCACACACATCCATAAGTCTGTGCACGTGTACCCATGTATACCCATGCACACTCATGCACACACACATAACAACATCCACTTTCCCTCTGAGATCTGCACCTGACTTTAAGAAAGTGTATTAAGTAATTTGTCTCAGAAGAGAAACACAGGGGATAGGCCTACAGTGAAGAGGGATCAGTCAGTCCTCAAACTTGGGACTATGGGGTAGCAAGTGTGCAGCTTGACTGCAACACCAAAAAGCCATGGATGTTGGTATGGTAGTCAGGGCACATATTCAACCATATGTTAGAATTCTGTAAAACTTCATGAAGCACACTCATGCACTTCACACAGACAGGTGCCCCTCATCCTGTACATCCTCCCATCCACTGTTCATCACAGGGTGCCTCACTAATGCATCGCCTTTCCATGGAGGCCCTCATACAGGGGTCAACCTGCCTAAGGGTCCCTCATACAGCTCTTACTTTGAGCACATTTCTTTTTTATATATATATTTTGGGCTTTTATGCCTTCGGGAATCAAACTCGGGTCACTGGCGTACAGGGCAGGTGCCCCAGTCAGTTGCACCACGGCTGGGGCCACTTTGAGCCCATTTCATTAAGCATCACAGCAAGCCTTTCCACTTCTGGCATTATGTAGCAAAAGGAGAAAGCCGTCACCCCACCTGGCCTCAAACCCCAATACAAAACATGCACTCTGATCGCAACGTGAAAAAAACAGGCTCTTTTGTATAATAATAATGCATTTTATTTGTAGAGCATTTAATCATGTACTCAAAGCACTGAACATTGTAGGGTAAAAAGGGAGGCAGGCAGGATTAAAAGTTAAAGGTAAGAAAGCAGAATTAAATAATAAATTAGGAGGCACACATAAAGTGTACAGGCAGTTGCAAGTGTGGAAAGAAACAGACATATGCCAGTACAATTAAAAAGTAAAGTATTACGTATTTATAACTCTGTTTCTAACAAATTTGCCAGTTTACTTACAGGCATATGCAATATATTTGCTTTTGCCTTGCTAATTTAATGACAAATATAATACACTTAGTTTATTTGGTATGGCCATATGCAAGTCTGTTATGGTACAATGTTGCCTCAGGGCAACATGCTGTTTTTTGTAATTTCCTATGACGCCTACATTGATATGTTATAAAAAGTTGTTGATAATACATCTTTACTTATCAATGAAGGTTGCTCATATAAGTGAGGGAAAATGTGGCGTTGCAAGACACCTGCACAGTCCCTAAATGAGGAAGCAAAATGACTGAGTCATATGACTTCTTTCTTGCAGTTGCATTGGATAGTACTGGAGTCAAATTAGTCAAATTAGTGTGTGTGTTTGTGTTTGTGTGTGTGTGTGTGTGTGTGTGTGTGTGTGTGTGTGTGTGTGTGTGTGTGTGTGTGTGTGTGGTGTGTCTGTTTGTGTGTGGTTGTGTGTGTTTCTTCGTGTGTGTGCATGCATGTGTGTGCAAACATTGGTGGTTCACATGCACAAGTGGAAACATGACCGTGTTTTTGTGTGTGTATGTGTGCATGCATGCATGTGTGTGCGAACATTGAGATGGGTTCCTATAATTTACACAAGATTGATTTGTTTGGCATGTACGGTTCACATTGGGGGAGAAGTACATTAGTTCAAGAAACACTTGGCTCCCATAATTTACTCTAAGCTTTATTGTGAAAAGTATGATTCATGTGTAGAATGGGCACACAAGCACATGAAAGTTGTAGGAGTGTGTGTATTAAGATGTCTTTCAACTGGATGAAAATTATACTCTTTCCCACCTATGGCGGTCATTTTTGACCGTAAACAAAAAAAGTTGAATAAATCACTCAAAATTCAAATAATTTAGTCACAATGAATTTCATGTGTTCAAATGCCTTTTGTGAAGGATATCATAAGGTCTTGAGGCAATCTGATGAAAAATGGCATATTTATGGTACAGGGAATGTGTAAATCGGTCATTGGTCAATCGAACAGTGTTAGAAGGTTAAAGACTGTAAGAACAAAAAGCCTTTAAGTATGACCCAAGACCCCCCTCCAAACATATGCGAGTATTGTTCTTTCTGCAAGGCCTTATGATGACTGTCTCTTAAGAGCTGTCTCCCCTTTGCACTCAATGCTTCAAAGGAGCTTTACAAACATTTACAAAGGGTCTGTGTAATCTACCGATCTATGCTACAGCCCTGCCCTTGTGTAAAATCCACCTAACAAATAACCAAAATAGTAAACTAATAGTAGAGATTGCAGGGCCCATATTCTCATTATCTGCTGAGACTAACTTTTTAAAGGGAAAGCAAGAATTATAGACCTGAGAAAAAAAATCTGTTGCTATAGCTGACATCAAATGTCATTCATAAGTTATTTTTTCAATGACCTTTGCGATTGGTCTGAGCCGGTGAGTTAGCATGTGATTCATATCTTACTATTAACAATGATAAACAAACAAACAATCAAAATGAATAAATCTACCAGGCAAAACATTAATAACCGAATAACCTGCACAGACTTTTGAAACCCTCACAAAGTGTACCTGTATGATGACACATTTGTGCAGATAGGAGCTAGCTTTGTGCAAACTGGCATTTTTTTTCTGAGAGTTGTTCTTAGTGAATCTTTTTGGAAACATTTTCAATGAACCCAGTATGCATAAAGCATTGTAAAGACATTCATAAAGACATTATAATGCTTTGTGGATACTCAGTATCCATAAAGCCTTATAAACACATTGATATATGATTATAAAGTATTATTATACGGCTCTTCACAATGCAAGTAGAATGCTCCATTGACTTGAATGGGATTTCCGAAAGTTCTAGCGGTCATTATTTCTTGGGAAAGGACCTCTGAAAACAAGAATGACCGCTGTCAATGGCAACGGAGTTTGTGCTTGGAACTTCATTCAAAAGTGAAAGCAGACGGTTGATCAGCTGTGTTCTAAAGAATGTTTGATTCAAGTTCAGCGTGTGTTGCGAACTATTTGTTTCTCAGCAAAAGCCACGACGAAACGGTAACAAATAAGTGTAAAGAGACATATCATGGAGTTTATTTTTTCGTTTTGGCAAGTAGCCGTATAATAAGCGGGATAATGTATAGAACGCCGGTCATCATGGGAAAATAAGTCCCTTCAGGGCGAAACAAGACCCCGCTGGCGCGTTGGGGTCCGGTTCGCCCTGTAGGGACTTATTTTCCCCATAATGACTGGCGTTCTATACATTATCCCTTACTTAATAAAGCCTCATAATGTATGACATTAGTCTATATAAGTATAAGTATAAGTACATATACTCTTTTGATCCCGTGAGGGAAATTTGGTCTCTGCATTTATCCCAATCCATGAATTAGTGAAACACACAGTGAACACACAGTGAGGTAAAGCACACACTAATCCCGGCGCAGTGAACTGCCTACAACAACAGCGGCGGCGCTCGGGGAGCAGTGAGGGGTTAGGTGCCTTGCTCAAGGGCACTTCAGCCGTGCCTACTGGTCAGGGTTCGAACCTGCAACCCTCCAGTTACAAGTCCGAAGCGCTAACCAGTAGGCCACGGCTGCCCCACAATATATGTCTATCTATTCATAGTCATGACTGCACTCATAAAGTGTTATGCTGTTATGGGTTAAGCTCTTGCTTGAGATATCACAATGCATTATAAAGCTTCTTTTACCTCTTGTTAATAACATCAACCATGATGATGGTGATGGTGATGGAGGAGGTGAGGATGGACTCAATGGTGGAGGTGTACAAGAGCACCATCACTGGCAGGTTGAACTTCTTCAGCTGCCGCAGGAAGTACATCCTCTGCTGTGCCTTTTTGGTGAGGGCGCTGGTGCTCAGCTCCCAGAGGTCCTGGGTGATGATGATGCCCAGGAAGCGGAAGGACAGGCTGATGGGGACGGGTGGGGCTGGGTTCCTCCTGAAGTCCACAACCATCTCCTCATGGGCATAGATTTAGGGTGGGATGCTCATGACTAGTCCTAACCAATATTTTAAGATGACAAAATTGTCCCCACCAATATTTTAGCGAACTCATTTGTGCTGCTGATCATTCCGACAGCCAGCACGACAGTAAGAAACGTCGTCATTTGATTGGCTGAAAAACCGAGGGGGAGGGGGAAGGGTTATCTGACACGCATGCTGCACACACATTGCTTTATTCTTGCCTCTTGCACTGGTAGTCAAGCGAGCGGGTGTGTCAACGACAACGGTAAGTTACCAGGGCTGTCTGTCAATACATAGGCCTACCCCATAAAAGGCCAGAGTGAAACATTTTGATATTCCCTTTTCCCTTCAGCATACATACAAACCCCTTTTTGTGGTGTGTAGATCAGCTATGCCACCCAAGAAGAAGAAAGGGGACATACGAAGCGTTTTCATAAAGCAGAGTGTAAGTAAGCAAAATAACTAGCCACACAAGCTAGCAGTGGTAGTGACCAGGCTTTCAAATTATGCAGATTCTATTATGTGAAAAAATAGTATTAACTGGTGATAGCATATGTTACCCAGGATATTGTTAAAGATAAACCTAGCTTCTGTAATCTTTCAACCAAGGTCAGGAGTATTGATTAGGGTTGTGCAGCACGGTCGCATAGAAGTCGCGCTATCACAATAGATGCTATTACCAAGTCACTGAATGTTAATTAGCCTACCTTATTATACGGCTCTTCACAATGCAAGTAGAATGCTCCATTGACTTGAATGGGATTTCCGAAAGTTCTAGCGGTCATTATTTCTTGGGAAAGGACCTCTGAAAACAAGAATGACCACTGTCAATGGCAACGTTGTTTGTGCTTGGAACTTCATTCAAAAGTGAAAGCAGACGGTTGATCAGCTGTGTTCTAAAGAATGTTTGATTCAAGTTCAGCGTGTGTTGCGAACTATTTGTTTCTCAGCAAAAGCCACGACGAAACGGTAACAAATAAGTGTAAAGAGACATATCATGGAGTTTATTTTTTCGTTTTGGCAAGTAGCCGTATAATAAGCGGGATAATGTATAGAACGCCGGTCATCATGGGAAAATGAAAGTCCCTTCAGGGCGAAGTTATTTGGCGGAATTATTTTTGGAATTATTTTTGGAAACTTTTGGAAGTCTACCAATGAAGTGTGGAGATACATTGAGCTTCGTAAATGGTGTAAAACAGTGATTTATTTGCATGGCTAGCCCGATGCCGAAGCACCACCATTGAAAAAGCTGTTGGTAGCATCGGCTAACTAGCGCCAGATTTTGGAGTGCAGGGGACAAGCCGAGATGGGCTATGAGACATATGTTCACACTCGGTATCATGTTTCAACACACTTTAGGTCAATATCACACCGGAATTCTCCTTTAATGTGCTCAGGGAGTTTGTTCCATATCTGGACTGCATGGTAGCTAAAGCAGCTTCACCCTGTTTGGTGCGAGTAGAAGGTATGCATAATACTGTGATCTAAGAGGTCTGAGGTGGATGTAAAATTTAAACATGTCTGATATATATGTTGGCCCCATCCCATGCAGTGCTTTAAAAACCAGTATCAGTACTTTAAAATATATCCTAAAAGAAACTGGCAGCCAATGCAGGGACTTAAGTATAGGGGTGATATGTTCTCTTCTGCTTGTCTTTGTTAGGACTCGTGCTGCAGCATTTTGAACTAATTGAAGCTACTAATTGAAGTCTAATTGTCTTTTTTGGAAGTCCTGTGAAGAGCCCGTTGCAATAGTCTAGCCGGCTTGAGATAAAAGCATGGACAAGCTTTTCCAGGTCAGACTGGGACATAAGGTCTCTCAGCTTGGCAATATTTTTCAGGTGATAAAAAGATGTCCTAGTTACAGCTCTTATATGATCATCAAAGTTGAGGTCACTATCAATTAAGGTTTCTGACTTTAGTCTTAACTTCAAGCCCTTTTGTCCTATAAAAAGTGTAGTCATTTTGTCTCTTTCATCCTTACTCCCAAATAAAATTACTTCAGTCTTCTCTTTGTTCAATTGCAAATAGTTTTGTGACATCCACCTATTTATTTGATCAAAGCAGTCACATAGTGAGCCAAGTGGATCCTTTTCAGTGGGTGACAGGGCTAAATAAAGTTGTGTGTCATCTGCATAGCTGTGATACGAAACCTGAGTGTTCTTTATAATCTGACCCAGTGGGAGCATGTAGAGATTAAAAAGAAGTGGCCCTTGGGGCACACCAGGGTGCTGGAGATGAGGTGTAATTACCAAGGGCAACAAAGAAAGTTCTCTCCTGCAGATGGGACTTCAGCCAGTTGATCACTGGCCTGATAGTCCAACCTAGTGTTCCAGCCGGTATAGGAGTATGCTATGGTCAATCGTATCAAAGGCTGCACTGAGGTCCAGTAGTACAAGCACTGAAGTTTTGCCAGAGTCTGTGTTGAGACGTATGTCATTTAGCACATTTATAAGAGCTGTTTGTGCTATGATTGGCCCGGAAGCTTCTGTTCGAATGGCAGCGCCGCCTTCCCAAGGTGCATTGCGGAAGCGTAAACCCCGCCTTGCCGCTCTCCATAGGAAATGAATAGGCTATGTGCGGCGCGGTGGGCTTTGCCACGATAATGGACACGAGCCGTTAGAAATCACCATAGCGGTGGCTTTCTTAATCTATTTCAATAATTTTACAACGTTTCTACTAAGACGTTATTGTGTATATACTTAAAAAAATAAGTATATTTTTTTTACACTGTAGGAATCACATACTACAACATATATTCATACCAACACGATCAAATTTGTGACTACAGAGTTTTATTTTAGCATGGGTTTCCTCCGTAAAAGAGACCTGCATGTAACTTCACAGCATGCGGTTAAAATCCTTAAATTCACGGACGTGTTTTGCCTTTATTTTTTTGGCAAAAAACGTCGCTCTTAAGGGCTGAGCTACACCAGGCGCGTAACTGAAGCGTTCCGTTCACGTTGTGTCTGCTGCAACAATTAGCTTCCATTATAATCAATGGAAGTAGCTACACCAGACGTGACAGTGGGGCGTACGTTCGAAAAAAATAGACCATTCATCTAAAATGGATTTTACACGTCGCGAACGGAACGCTTCAGTTACGCGCCTGGTGTAGCTCATACCTAACAGCCGCCAATCTTTGAGAAGACGTGAAATATCCACTGGAATTTTCTTTCTTTCTATTACACCTGCCATGGAATCCGTGTTATGTGGCTAAGCTGCTGCCTAGCAGGTAAAACACGTTTAAATTGATATATTTATTTTTATTAGCTAGAAATGATGCCACATGTCTACATTCAATGCTATTTATGCCACTTCGAAAGTTTGTTTAGATCCAGTGATTCTACCGTCATGGAAACGCTACGTCACACTTTGGGACTCTATGAACCAATGTTTGATCTGATGTTCTCAATTTTGCATTTAAAGAAGGAGGAAAAGTCATCACATGATCTGCTTGAGAGCAGTTCTGAGGGCAGTTGGGAGGGAGGATCTGTTAGCTTTCCAACGGTCAGGAATAATGTACGGGTATTATTTATGTTGTTGTTTATTAGATTAGAGAAATAAGATTGCCTAGCCTTACTAGCCTTATCTTACTCTCAAAATTGTATTTGCGGAGAGTCTCTTTATGGATCTGGAGGTTAACTTGAAGTATTTTTCCGCCATTTTCTTTCACTTTTCCTACACTCTCTTTCAGTGTTGTGCGTGAACGAGTTCAAAAGAACGCGTTCATTGAACACACTCATTTTTGAACGCAACACATTTTTTAATAAAGAACTTGAAAGTGAATTAGTTCACAATATGTGTCATGAACGGCAGACATCACTGTAAATGAACGTTGGAATTTGTTTTCCATTGAAAACTGAGTGACATCTGTTTTCTCTTTTGAAACGCAACGAGAGAAAGTTCCTCCATCCTGTATTCTCGCTGGTGCCGCTTAAATCATGTATCACCAGACAGAAATGGTTTTGACATTGTGTGCGCAATGCATTGCGGGCAACGTAGTGTCCGGGTGAGAATAGTTGAATAGCATACTGGCTTCCGCACAACGTTACCCGTGATGAACTGCAGCAGAGCGGGGTAGGCATAGCAACGCCGCGTAGCAGGCAACGACGAGAGCGCGGAGGGATGGAGGAGCGAGAGAGAGAGAGAGACATACCAATGACGAGGGTGAGAGAAAGCGCTGCAATTTTAAAAAACAAATGGCTAGTGGAAGTGATGGCACGGAGACTGGTCTACCTTGTCTGTACTGCTGCAAGTTTCATCACCTGATAAGAAACCCACAATTGCAGTGTCATGAGCAAATGTCTACAATGAGCAGCTTCAAAGAACGTATAGTGATTTCTAGCTCGTAGTGTGAAAAAAAAAGTATTTATTTGAATATCTCACGAAAAAAGTAAAATGAACTGAACTTTGAACTAGTTCAGAATTAAAATTGTGAACTTTGAACGTGAACTGTTCACTTTGAGCATGTATGAACTGAACTTGAACTACTTCAGAAAAGCTGTGAACTGGCACAACACTGCTCTCTTTTCATGAGTTTAACGGTTGGACTATGTAACCATGGGGCTTTCTGTTTACTGGTACTTGACTTAAGTTCATCATTCATGATGGATTCCATTTTTGTATTGAAAAGTTCCAGTAGATCATTCACAGAATCACAAGAGCTATGGAAATCTGGAATTTGCATGAGAGCTTGTTCAAAGAGAGCTGCTGTGGATTCATTTATGATCCTCTTTCCAGTCATTATGCAACTGCTCTGAATGCAGGGGGACATAGATATATAAAAAAATAAACAGAAATGGTCAGATAAGGCTAGGTATTTGATTGTCACTGAGGCACTGAGACCCTTTGTGATGATAAGGTCAAGAGTGGGGCCTTGAACATGCTGGGTAAGACTAAAAGTGTCCAATAGAGCAAGGAAATCCTTGGTATATATGTTGTTTGAGTTGTCCATGTGCAAATGTAGGACCTTGATTGACTGGTGACTGGAGGTACAGCTGTTTGTGTACAGGGAGAAGAGTCGAGGGGAAAGGACGCAGCCTTGAGGGGAACCAATGCTGATGGTCTGGGAGTCAGAAACATGTTTCCCCAGCTTCACATACTGCTTCCTGTCAGACAGGAAGTTATATTAGTGATCCACCTGCAGGTGGAATCATGTACATGTAGCTGGGAGAGCTTGTCCTGCAGAAGAGCTGGGATGATGGTGTAGAAGGCGGAAGGCAGTTGTCAGGTTGCGGGTATGCAGGCGAGTCACGCTGTTGTGTCTGGCTGGCATCTCGTTTTTGTTTGATGTGCTTAATTATTTTCATAATTGTATGCAATGTTGTGTTCTATTTATGCAATGATGTGTCTTATGCAATTATTTACTGCGTATGTCTAGCGGACGGGACCTGCGTCCGCTTAGTAGGGGTAAATCACTCTTCCCTGAATGGCTGGAGATCAGAAGATCTAAGTCCCTTACCCCCAGGCCTACTAGTCTCGGGTCTACTCTGCCCGCTCAGCAAAGCACAATAGCTTAGGCTTTAGGATTTGGACCGGTCACGGTGGGAACCTAAAGTGCAGAATATCAGTAGCCTGTGTCAGTGTGTGTGACTTAAACTCTATTCCCCCTAACTACTGTACCTTACAGACAGAGGATGAGACGCCCCTACTTCAGGAAAAATGGAAAAACTTAATAAAAGCAACAGTGTAAAGTTGAAAAAGGAGTGGTTATTTATTATACTAAGTACCAGTATCCTAATACTGAGTAAAATAGAAAAGTAAAGGAAATATATATATATTTTTAAATCAAATGTAAACTGTATACGAATGGTTTCCCTATCAACGTATAACCACCATGAAATGTTCAAAACTTTGTATTATCCACTTCACCAGAGTGGCTCAATAACACTTAACACCATCAGCGTGTATCTAAATACACTGCACAAATAAACCCCATATGTAAATAACAGCAGTATATGCTTATGAATGAAATTCACACAACAGTAGCCTTCAGGTCAATTATAACCTCAGAAACAGTTTCACAGTGTTTTTCACAATACACTCAATTAACACTCAATGCACCCTCAGTTCAATGTTACTTTTGGTTCGGATTGTCCACGTTACGTATGTGCCGACCGTACACCAATTAATTCAATGTTCAACGCAGAGCGGTACAAAATATGACCACCACCCAGTCCAGCACATTTTTTCCACAAAAATAAATCACGCTGAAAGGCCTATATGATTCTAACTGTCTTATGCATTATCCACACTCAATTCTCACTGGTATCTGCTAGACAACAAGTACCAAAACATGATTAGTTCATAGATTTCACATGTAAAATTCATTTTATACAACCCCACCCCCATCTTGCCTGTTCATAATTCTGAGAAATTCTTGAATTGTGTGCATGTGTGCGTGTACACGTTTATGTTTATGTGTGTGGGTGTGTGTGGGTGTGTGTGTGCGTG
Organism: Alosa sapidissima; assembly: GCF_018492685.1. Lineage (NCBI taxonomy): Eukaryota > Metazoa > Chordata > Actinopteri > Clupeiformes > Clupeidae > Alosa > Alosa sapidissima. Next base: position 30,181,152 of record NC_055963.1, read on the forward strand.
CTTGTGTGTTTGCCTGCGTATGTGTGTTTATGCATGTGCATGCATGCGTACATATGTCTACTGTGTGAGTATGTGTCATACGTATGATTACTGTGAATGTATGGTGCGTGTGTATCAGTTTATGCACATGTGTGCACATGGAATGGGTTAACATGACCCCTGGAGGCAAACATACGGAAAAAATTGGTCATCCTAGGCCCTACGGTTCTCAAGATATTCACAGAAAACTGTGTCTGCCCTACCCTCCTTTCGGGGGGTCCAATACAGCGGGGGGGCTACAGATCAAAACAAAAAACGATGGTTCCATGCTATCCATGTGGGGTTACATGCCCACCAAGTTTCGTGTACCCCGGTCTTTCAGTGTCCCGGGAATCCTTGTTGGTGTAGGCCCCCCATGAACGAAAGTCCACAAAACTTGGCATGCATTCGGAGGGTGTCATAATGATCCTACACTTTCAATTTCGTGCAGTTTTGACCATGTCAGCCAGAGATATTGTGATGAAAACACCTAATTTTTTGCTTTCTAATTTTTAACTAGATGGCGCTATACATGAAATAAGTGGTAATGGGATGGGTTGACATGCCCCCTTAAGGCCAACATACAAAAAAAAGGTGGACCTCCTAGGCCCTACGGTTCTTGAGATATTCACAGAAAACTGTCTCCGGCCACCTACAGGCCAGTTGGTGTATAGTAACATAAATTAATTTATTGTGTGGCCCCCCATGAACGGAATTCCACGAAACTTGGCATGCATTCAGAGGGTGTCATAATGATCCTTCATTTCCAATTTCGTGCAGTTTTGACTATGTTATCTCACAGATACCGGCGATTACAACACCTCATTTTTACTTTTTTGTGTTTAACTAGGTGGCGCTATACATGAAATGAGTGGTTATGGAATGGGTTGACATGGCCCCTTGAGATCAACATGCAAAAAATGGTCCTCCTAAACCTTACGGTTCTCGAGATATTCACAGAAAACTGTGTCTGCCCTACCCTCCTTTCGGGGGGTGCAGTCCAGCGGGGGGGCTACAGATCAAAACGAAAAACGATGGTTCCATGCTATCCATATGGGGTTACATGCCCACCAAGTTTCGTCTACCCCGGTCTTTCAGTGTCCTGGGAATCCTTGACGGAAATTTGGACACGCTGCGCGGCGGTCATAATTAATAGAACATGTCCTTCACGAGCGCGTTGCTATCCATTGACAATGGTGGAGTCATGTGTGGCAGGGAAGCCTTTTACTCACCAACCGCACCGTGTATCACGCGTGAGAGAGGGAGGGAGAGGGAGAGAGAGAGCAGGTGGGATAAGCCACAGACACGTCCCAGGCTGTAGCAGTGAACTCGCTGGTTGTCTTCCTTCTCTTGCGTGACAAATCTCCAACATTGGCAACAAACTAATAGTATAGCTGAATAATCAACACTTTGCACTAACTAGCGAGAACGTTTGCCTCGCACTATGCGAACTATACTTGTTAATGATGTGACAACGGATGAATCTTCAGTGCTGATGGCGTGGAGTCTTCCGCTCTTACACACGCCACTCAAACCGTAACTCTTCCGTAGCTCAGACTAAAACATGTAGCACATGCAATAACTAAGAGCTAAACTGTTATTTACTAAATTATAATACCGAAATCTCTGTCAGCATGGGACCTCTTTGGACGCCGCCATCTTCTCTGTTGCTGAACGCCAACTCTCTCTAGTTCCGCCCTCCCCTCTCCTCTCATTCGCCAATGCACCAGCATGAAAGTCATTGATTGGCTGAGGCTATGTCCAAGTTCCTGTGTGCGGTTGGGTGAGAATAGTTTGAGGGATTTCTCCATGTTAAAGTAGGGCTACATATCAAGAAATATGTGTACACCTACATATGGATGTTACTTTCGATAGTTTTTGTCTTAGGCTTAAAAATATTCTGCCTACCATCAGTTGGCTCATACCTGTCTGTAACTTTAACATTACTCCATTGGGCTGAAGAGCTAAGCCTAGGATAGATCCATACCTTTAGCTCTATTGGTGAGATCTATCCAGCTGCGATCAATGCGCAAGCAGCATTTCTTCCAGAAAGATCGCTCAGGATTGCAATAGGTCTACTCTGAGAAATCTGTCACTGCCACAATTCCACCGAGCTGCTGCTGAGCTGAGAGCTGCCATGCTATGCTAACGTTAGCCACCTGGCATCTGGATTGAGAACTCTGGACAGATAACAAACTAGCATGACAATCAAAAGCCCACCAAACTGCTAATCTGTGCCTCCAGTAGGCTACTCTCCAGACTACCAGCAAGGCTACCGGGTTAGTCTGTTCAATGTGACCATACTGTGCATACAAAGAGTCATTGGCCATGGGCATTTTCAGCTGTTTAAATATAACCAATGGGCTAGTTTAACCTATAGATTATTTTTATTGTTTGTTATGTTTTCATGTTCAATGTGTAACTGCTTTGTATTGCATTTTGTGCATTAAAAATGCTTTGAATAAACACTTGGTGCCTGGTGTGTGTGTGTGTGTGTGTGTCAGTGTTTCTGCCTATGTGTATGTGGGAACTCAGTACCTCATAACGGTGGTTTTCACAAGTTCACACACATCTACAGAGAAAGCAATAATATACAAACTGCAGAGTGAATAATTCAGACACGGAATACATAAATTGAAAATCAGCTGTGATTTAATTAGTGCGGCTGTAAAAACGGAGCTACCCTTTGAGTAAACAAACTCATGGACTTGGCTGGCTTGTATTAACTCCACTGTGAGAAAGTATAGAAGAGAAGAAACATAATCAACCTTTTCAGAGTGTGTGTGGTGGGGTTTTCACGCTTCATATGGCAAGTAGCTCGAAGCTCTGTTCGTGGTTGTGCATGGAAATCACAGCACTTGACGTGGTGTATTTCTTTTTTTTAGGGCCAACATATCCGGCTATACATGCCAATAAGAATCACAACCCCGACGGTGACTAAAAATAATGGAGAGGTTGGTGGTTGAATTTTTTTTTATATTTCACTGCAAATGGCAGTTTGGTTCTGAACTGCCACCTGGGTTTCACTTTAGATTCCTTCATAAGTCCTTTATATGCAAAAATAAATACTTTAATGACATTCAAGAGAGTGTGAAGTGTGGGTGAGTGATTTCTTTCGAATAAAAGTGCATTTACTAAACCTGTTAGGCAAATGTGAGGAGTAGATTTCTCAGTAATTAACAAGATAATGCATGTTTAATGACGACTATTGATTGATCATTTAACAAACTTTCTATCTCAGTGAGACGATCACAGCAGAAATCATGTGGCTTAGCAAATTAAATAATAATAAAAAAAATCATTAGGTTGGGATTTAGTGCTCATGGTTTGCCAATTGAATATAATGGGCCTTATCGTACACCCAGCGCAACCTGGTGCATAGTGCAACGCAATACTTATTCATATCTTACACCCAGTCAGTGATGAATTTTTCGCCATGTGCTCCACTTTCATTAAACCTTGCGCCCAGGGGTGGCATAAGGTGTGGTCTGGTGCATGATCCAAAAATCGCTATCTTACACCCTCTAAAAATCATTACGCCACTGACCAAGAAAAACCTGGTCTATAGTGAAAGGCGCATGTAAAGCACAGCTGAAGACACACTGTCACAAGATATACTGTAAGCAGCCCTTAGCAAGCAGTCCCAAACAACTTCTCTGCAGGATAAATATCCTTAGGATTTGATTCATTCGAACATTATTGGAGTAAGTGTAGCTTTTTTCAGGCTATTTGTTTGATTGTAACCTCTTGTCAGTTGAGACCACAGTGAAGTAAGACCACAGTGAAGTAAGTTTCACTTTACCTTTGAATTCAAATAATAGGCAAATGCAGAATGCATGTAGTCACAAACAGATTTCAGTAAAGCAAGGTTTAGTGGAATACCTGTGTTCCATACACGGTCTTGCTTGCAAGCAGATTCCTTCAAATGCTCCGCTGACTGGCAAAATACCGATGTGCTGTTTGAAGTTGTGCTGCCTGTTGTTAAAGGGAATGACAGATGTCACTCTCATTGGTTTAAAGAATGTTAAGCCCAAAACACACCCATAACTGATTAAGAAACAGAAGATCAACCCTTGAACAATAAACCTGACGTTTGATAACAAAATAAGCTTTTCACCACTGACTATGCGTTTCAGATCGCCGAGATAGGGCCCAATGTCTCCCTTGTATGCCACTCTGCAAGTCCATATGTATTTGTTACTTGTTATGACTGATCATACAATTACTGGATCTGCTCCAGTGATGCCCTGAGGCGGTGAGAGTTAAATTGGTGGTGCAGTTCATGTGGTCCCCTTGTTCCATAAACAGGACCCTCCATTCCGGAGAAGCGTGTGTGAAGGCCGAGCAGGATATGATTCACAACTGGCCACTGATTGGAAAGGCTCCTGCTTTAATTACACCACAGGTTATGGGGTGAGAGAATAAGAACTTTTCCCACAAAGTTCCAAGTTGGCTGTGATAACGTGTGTCATGTTCCTCTTTCTCAGTATGCGTCTCTCTGTCCCCCTGGCAAACGGCCACACAGGGGGCTTTGCAGACACAAGCCCACACACTCACAGACCTACACACACACACACACACACACACACACACACACACACACACACACACACACAGATCTTCGCTAGTCTCTTATGTCTTTGTGTGATGACACTCGCTAACAACTACTTTAGCATGAAATCATAAAAGAGCCTAATGTTTATGAAATGTCCACTGAGGACATATAATGTGTGTGATTTATACATTTTCATTTATATGAAAATCTCTACTAACACTAAGATTCACTGCCGGCATTGTGCGGTGACGGTGCTTACCAAACATCCATGCAGCTTAAAAAATACTTCTGCTTTGGCCAGCGCATGTAGCTATCTGCAATGAAACAGCACCAATGGGAAGAAGCCCAGTGATATTAACGGACACATTTAACAGAGGCAGAAATGTATAGTCATTCTGCAAAACTGGGTGACTTACAGAATACAAAGGGCCTGCAGGGTGCTGCAGCTCTTTGCTTTGGGAATGATGCCTATTTTACTTGATGCCATATTTTCCAGATTGCATAGAGGGAGTGTAAGTTGCAGAAGAGAAACCACAGCTCTGTGATATATGTTGGCTATACTGTATGCCACGACACTAGGCAATCACATAACTTTATTCTGTGCAATTGAGCACAGCAGTCGGATCATGGATCACACCGGTGATGACACAGTAGAAGAACAAATAGAAGTAATGAATAAAATGCATTACTGCTGTTATAACGTGTTTCAAAGTTTCAAAGTCGAAAACATTTTGGCCAAATCACAGACCAAATCAAGAACCTTTTAACATTCAAAAAGGTGAAGGCTTTCCATTTGCATTTCTTACACTTCACAACTCAGCTATGTCTGTGCATGGGAACTCACTGTCTCACAGCATATGGGAGTTTGCTGTTTTAGATTGCACCCTCTGAGTCTAAAAGTGCCAGTGAACACGGATGCAAATGGGAACAAAAGAGGAGTGATAGATTCACAGGGAGGTGAAAAACACAGGGTACCACTCACTAAGAAGAAGGAAAAAAAGAGACCAGACAAAACAGGAGATATTAATCTCAGAGGTTAAGAGCACGGAACATATAATTGGAGTCAGTAATTGCCCTGTGTAATTGTGAGGCTGCGGTGCTCCTCCGCATCATAAACACTTTCCATTGTGGTCCCCTGCCAGAGAGCAGAGTCGGGGGTCTGGGGCGGGGAGTGTGTTTCAATGGGAATACTTACTACTGCATAGTAAACACACAGGGGCATGTAAAGGAGGCTATACTGCAAGTTGACACCTAGGATTACCCGTTTGTGCACTGAGGCCGTCCCTCCCTCTGCTTCTGCTGGAATATCATTACAGAAAGAGTGACAGAGAATGGCTCACACACAACTCTCTCACTGGTGGCGCACAGAAGAGTTCATTTAACAGACATGGGGCCAAATTCACAAAGAATTTTAAGGCTAAAAGTAGCTCCTAACTGGCGAATTTAGGAGTAACTCCTAAAAATAATAGGCGTGTCACTCCTAACTTTAGGACTCCTAATTTTTTTCACTAAAAGTAATTCACGAAGCATTTTAGACCTAAAAGTATCACCTAAGTCTGGGACAGCTAAAAAGAAGTCGAGACGACTCCTAACTAAGACCTATTCACAAACCGCTTCTTGTGGCATTTCACGTCGCAATGTTTTGAAATGCGTATGCGGCTACAGGAGCTCTCAATCGCGAGGGAACAATTTTGCATTGTAGGCATAAAAGGCAGAGAAAACAGACTTAATGTTCATTAAGAAGAAACTTAATGTTATATTTTACTGTTTTCTCTCGACCTATTTAACATTTATACCTAACCTCTTGTATTGCTATGTAAACACAACTATGTATTGCACATGAACAGTACAACACTGGATAGCTCACATTATAAGAACTATCCAGGCTACATTAATTCATATACATATCTCAAAGCTTCAGAGTTCATTACTATTGATTCTCTGTTCCAATGACGCTGTGAGCAAATGTAAACAAGATGTCAGCAGCCATGACAGGAATGACCTGATGAGCTGTTAGATCATTTATCTTTGATGGAGTGCCAAGCATGAACATCCCTCCCCTCAAATCCCACTGCTGTCAGTGTCCCCCGGTGACAACTCTATACAACCCCCACAGGGGACTTGTAATGTTTTGTTGTACGTTAATAAGCAACATGTATGAAGACACCTTCCCCCATAGTGATTCTGAGGTATATGAAAAGACGTCTCTTTTTGTTTGCTTCGGTTGGCATCAAGACCGGCCTAATTGTTGTATTATTATTATCTGCCTACTCATCGGGGGCACCTCTTTTATCATTTCATTTTCACACTATCTCAAACTCTCTCATCAGTGGCTTTTCACACTCTCCATTGTTACGCGGATAAATTATGCCCCACGCCTGCCAGGGGGGTTTTAATTACATGTTGGAGTTATTAAGGATTCAATTTCATTCTGTTTACCTACATCCTCGTTACTCTTCCATTTTCTGTGGTGGGTAAACAGTTGTGTTTGGGGCAAAACACACTGCACACCCACAGCAGGGATGCAGTTTATTTAACTCTCCTCTCAGTGAGTGAGAAAGTAATTGTAGGTCTTCAACTATTCGGTGTATATGCATGATAGGTCTGGCTACCTTGTATTTATGGACATAATTACAAAGCAATCACACAAGCGGGCACTCATCTTGTTACTCTAGTCTTTTACTGTCATCAACCCCCCACATATCACAGTCACACACAAAAACAGGGTTGAGATAGAGTGGGAAATGAAACAAGTTAGACACACACACACACACACACACCCTCAAGGCTGTTATTTCCCCCTCAAAGTTGTTCATAAAAAATAATTTTAGCTTCTGTGTCAACAAGCACACACTTATGCCATCTGTCTTAAGCTCAAAGGTGCCTGGTTTTTGCTCAAGGTTAAGACAGACACATACAAAAATTGAGGGAGAGAGAGAATTGGAGGTGGATAGATAGAGAGAGGGGTGGGGGGGGGCGAAGCAAGGGAGATGAACCACAGCAGATTCCAAGCTCTCCTCAGACGTTTATTCTGCAGTTTATCTCAATCCACCCGGTGAATAATTTAGAGGCCAGTTGTAGTGCTTTTAAACTGCCAGTGTGGGCTGGATGAAATGTGAGGGACAGCATGCAGGCAACGCATCTGCAGTGTGAAAAGTGTGAGAAGGAACGCAGGATTGATTCTTCGTCTTGCACGAGTATTCTGTCAGATTTTAATGGAAGACAGAAAGGCCATGTTGGGTCAACAAAAGCAATCAGTAGCGGCTTACTGAATCATATATCTCCACAAACGGCAAGAAAACATGCATAGGCTAGAGTTTAAGAGTCGGGGGTCTACTCCTTAAGGATGCAGGTTCAATCTTCCACTCTCATACAGCATGCATACTGTACATTTATGTATGTATGTACTGATTTGCACAGTTTTATCTTGATACTAGCTTGTTAGAAAACCCCAGCAAATGCCCAGTGTATCGGCTGGTGGCCGCTGGGACTGATACCGTGGGTGTTCCTCAGGAGAATGATGTGAGAACGAGGTCAGGGAGGTCCTTTGATGTTGCCATAGCTTTGATGCAGGTGACTCGTGTGGTACCTTTTTAACACCTTTTTACATTCGCAGAAACGGTCGTGTTTTTTTTGCGATATGTCTCAACCCCCCTCAGGCTCACACTTCAAAAATAGCTCAGTACTATCCTCGTTCCCACCCTTTCGTGTGTGTGTGTGTGTGTTAGGGGAGGGGGTTGGTGCTTTGTTTGATGCTCTGACCATCGAACAGTCTGGACTCAAAGTGTCAAGAGTGCCCAGTACAACCACAGTAAAACTCTTTAAGTAGACATGGTTTAAAGCAGTGAGTCAAAACACAGAAAAGGCCAGCACTACAAAAACAAAACTACACATTACAACACAAATTACACCGCATACCACAACACAGTGCATGAACTCTGGTTGTGGGGAAATATAAGTTGCTATCTGTCTGCCATTTACATCCACAATATTCCCTGCCCTCAGTGGCGCAAAAATGGGTATGCGCTAATCCTCCTGAGAACCAAGAAAAAAAAGTGTCCAACAATTTCTTTTTTGTTGTGATTTCCTTTCTATTTAGGATTAAAAAAACATATTATTTTTATTTTATTTTTTTAATTTATTTTTATTTTAATTTTTATAGCATGTCCCCTGTGGTGGACAAAACGACCGTTTTAGAATGAAAAGGTAGCCATGAAAATAGACAAAAATGGACAAATTATGCTTTTAGTGGTATTAAATTAAGGTAAACCAAATATAAGGAAAATGTTATTTATCCTTCTAGACTACTTTATTTGCCTTATTGGACAGTTGTATTTAGTTTTTCTGGATTGTTCATTTCATTTTCATGTTTTTCTTTCATCTGCGATAATTCTTTTTTAGCCTTACTCTTCCTCGCTATCTTCTTGAGGCACAGGTTCATAGTCCTCATCTCTGTTTCACTCACTCATCACCTGAGAGCTCCAAATCTGAGAGCCCCCCCCCCCCCCCCCCCATTCATCCTATACAAATGATCTCCTAAATTTCCCAAAAAATCAAAGTATTTTGGTCCTGGTGTCCATTATAATGGACATTCATAAAGTCACTAATATTTCAAATGTAAATAACTTAACTTCTTTCCAAATTAATCACATGATTCCTGACATTTCCATTAACAAGACCACATATTGCCATCATAATGAATGCTTAATAAGAAGACACTATTTGACTTCTATCTATCTCTCCTCCTTAGGGTGACCAGACCTCCCGAAAAATTCGGGACAGTCCCGATATCCAAGCAGTTGTCCCGAATCCCGAATCCTGCCCTAATTGTCCCGAAAATTATACTCAATCAGAATACTGAGTAGTTATTTTCTGATAAACATTAAAAACTGTCCGTAGAGAGGTTGAGTCGACTGCATGCAGCCCCCGACGGCAGCTAAGTGTCTGGATGCAGCCCGGCTACTTTGTTTCTTTTTGACGTTCTATAATTAGGCGCGAATATGCACTGATTTCGCGAAGCCGAGGACATTGAATGTGCAAGCAGCGCAGCAGGCAGAGCCAGCTTGTGTGCAAAAAAAATACGTCGGAAGTTCGGCCTAATGTCCATGTCGTTTTAACATAATCTACTAAATCTAACAATTATTTTGTATTCTTACTTAATGACCCATACTTTTGGCAAGGCTTGTTATTAGCGTTAGGCTATTATCCTTATTCTGAAAGGTCTGATTTGCACTGTTAAGCAGTCATTGCTTTTTTTTTCTTTTTTTTCCCCCACAATGACATTTTGAGTTCATGATTTCTCTGTTGTATTTTGAGGCAGACTTGATGTTTGAATAAAAATGTGTTTTGGTACAGGTTACAGGTTTGAAAATTAGCTGTAGGCCTACCACCCCCCCCCCCCCCCCCCCCCGCGAAAAAAAAAACGTCCCGAATTTCAGCCAATCTCATCTGGTCACCCTACTCCTCCTTCCATAAAATGTGCTTGTTTTGATGTCAACCATTTTTGAGAACAAGAAAGAGGTTCCCAGCAACATGATATATCATTAGAAAGCCCAGGATGTCCTCTTTAAAAGACCACAGGAATTGATAGAATAGCTCAAAGGGGTAAAGGGGTATGCATCTACAACTTATATCCACTACAGGAGACCCAATCCATAGACATAGGTCAGAAAAGTCGAGACAGGATCAATAGTCAAAATTTCGGTGTCCACCACTCTAATTCATCCAAAACAAACCAGAAAAGGGACTCAAAGTGCTAAATACCGGAATTTTCCTTTAATATTGTGTTGTCAATGTGGCGCAAACAAACAAGGCTAGAGTAGGCCTATCAGCCTTATCCTCTGTGAGCAATAGCTGGCAAAAGGACGTTATGAGAACCGTTTAGACTCTCTTAAAGTGACAATGCACCATTTATCAATACTTCATCAAGTTAAACATCAAATTGGCAGCATTTCTTTAAAACATATAGATTTACACACTGATGCACAGTAATAGTAGCCTAGAAATCTAGACGCGCCCCTAGCAACTCTCCGTTGGCTTGTGAGCTCCAGAAATCGAAACTTAATCAGGACATTGAAATCGTGTATAGAGTCGTTTGGTGGGCTTAACATAATGATTGATGGCAGAGTTGCAACGGTTTGGCTTGAATTCCCTGCTACTTGAAAACAAATATCCTATTGCGTCCTATTGCGTGCAGAGGGAATTTGAAAGACAACTGATTATCCCACCCCTCGGACTGAGCACTGCAAACGGTGAGTGCCCAGACCCTACATTTTAATGTGGGTCTGGCTCGCCAGGCTACAGTAATAGTGTAAATTACTGGCCTTTTGTTTTGCTTTAGTTGTCTGTGTTTTTTTTTTTGGGGGGGGGGGACGCCAAAATTGTTGTTGCATACCCTCAAAAAATGTGTAGCTGTACCCCTGCCTGCCCTTGTCTTCCACATGCCTTCACATTTCCAGTCATTAACAAGCTCCATACTTTCAAGAAATCCAGACATTTTTCAAAAGCTTTGGGCCAGTATATAGAGTCCATTTCAACACCTCAGTAGCTGCTGCTGCTGCAGCTGCTGCTCCTTTGCTGTTGTTTTCTTGGCTAGCGAATGAAATCTGACAGTTTGACTGATTACATGATTTGCTTGCCGCTAAGTTCAGGGAAATCCACTCGCTCCCATTTCATGACACCACCCTTTTAAAGCTGACCCGTGTGTGGCTATTTTCGAGTTTAGGGAGAGGGGGAAAAAACAGAGGTTCCAGCATGCGGGTAACCTTTCGCAAATTGATGGAATGAGCGGTGCGTGGTGGGAGCACTTGACACGTTGCCCTGCGTGTGCGTGAGAGCAGGCACTCCACGAGATTGAGGGCACACACGAGGAGGCTAAAGCAACACTCTCCCCCCGCCCCGCTCCAACAGACACACACACACACACACACACACGTAACTCCTCACTGGTGGGTAAGGGGAAGTTTAAGAGTCGTGGGTTGGCGCCCTGTCAACTGAAACTAAGGCCCCGTCCCGGGATTTCACTGAAAACTGCTAATGAAATCATTAACCTGTTGAGGAGTACGGTCACAAATATGTTATCAGATGTAGCTGGGCCCCTGGGAGTACGATCACAAAATATATGTGATTAGAACGTTTTTGAAAAAAGTTCTATACCATGATGTAACAATTAGCCTCAGGGACTTTTCTACCATTAAACAATTTTAAGAACACTGAAACTATAGAACGTTCACGTAGAATTCTACGTCACCTCAACAGGTTTAATATAGTGAACAGGAGGTAGCGGCTTTAGCAGATGCTTCTAGATGTAGTGACAATAGAAGGAGAGAGAATGACCATTACCACACCAAGCAAGTGCTCTCATGAGATTAAGGGCAGCCCATTATTGTGGCAGAGTGCATCAAGGGAGGGTGGGGTGAAGAATATCCATCTCCAAAAAAGGCTGTGGATAATATATCATTACACTAAGATGGCCAACAGTTCAGTCTTTGTTCCTGGAAAGTGGGATTCCTAAGGCAGAGTTTAAATTAGGACATCAGGTGGTAATTCTGTCTGCTTGGAGCAGTGTGGATTGGGGACATATATGCAGTTAGTAGTGAGAGCCAAAAACAGACCATGAAGTCGGCCCATGTGGAAAGAGAAGGGGGGAAAGAATTTATAAATCAATAAAAGCACAATACAAAAGCTGATATAGCTGAAACCACTGTAATAAATTCCTCATTTGCAGCCATTGTAAAGCTCTTCAATCAAAGCTATTGTTCAGCTTGTGGTCAAGCTAAACTAAGTATTTTGATTGAACACAGAGGGCGGGCTCCAAAATGCTCCAGAGAGTGCAAAGAGAAGTATATGTGAGGACAGTCATACTTATTTTCCCATCATTTAATTAGACATGACAGTAAAGACAATCAGCTTTGCAATTCAACTATAAAAGCCAGTAGAAATAAGAGTAGCACTAAATCACAGACATGTACTGTACACCCACTTTATTATTTCACTAAACAAATGAAGAAACATTTAGAATCATAAGATTGTATGTTCTTGTTTGCTAATTAGTTTCATCACAGAGCTTGGAACTGAAACTTGAAAAACTAATGAAGAAGTGTAGTAAAATTGTCAAATTTTGTCATTAAAGAACAGAGAAGAGAAACAGACACCCCATGCTATGAGATTCTAGGATTGGAACAACTCCAGACCGACCTGTCTTTATTTGTGGCACTTTTACTGCTCAGTAACATTTTAATGATTAAATATCATGTTTTTAAAAAATGGAAATTCAAGACATGTTGCCTAAATTAAAAAAAATATTAGAAAATATTTATTTTACCCTAAGTACATTACATACTTCTCATTGTACAAGACATGTCAGTTAATTTTGGCTGTTGGAATCATGCATGTGTGTGCAGTGCACATAAAGAGAGACTACTAGTGGTGAGATGGTGAATTTCATGTCAGATCCATTGTGCTCATCAAGTACCTCTTAACTGATCAGCAGTCATTGTGTCTACACACTTTTCCTCTATCAATGAATAAGTTGTTCTACCCACACCCCCCAAAATGCATATGTGCGCACACATTTTTACAATTGTGATATCCATATCAGATATATCTTTGGTGTAGGCTTCATAAGTAACATTTTTATTTTTATTAACATGTCAATCATAAATCAATGAAAACATTTACTACTAAGTCTGACAACCAAGTCATGTTACAGGTGAAGTCCATCAGCACTTAGTTGAACTCTTTGCACAGTCACCTTTGAAGTGACACTGTGCAGCATTTTCAGGTAAAAAGCTTTCTTCAAATGACCTCAATTTTCTGCCATTTCCGCTGAACCTTTCTGTTCGAGCTCTCCAAAATCTTGGAGTCTCTGAATTCCGCCTCATCAAAACTTTTGAAACTGTCCACTTCCTTCCTCCCACCTTTTACCTTTCTGCTGCCTCCATCTCTATCCTACACGCAGTGGTCACAATGGGCCTTTGAACCCTCGTGTCCTGGTGCACGGGTAGTGTGAGCCAGATGAAAGATATGAGATTGGAGAGCCAAGCTCTCTGAACTGCACGTCTCCCGAGAGGAAACAGATTGTGTTGGCTCGCTTTTACACATTCAAACAGAATCACCGTGGTTAGAGGAGGAACAGAACCTTTTTGGAGCTGAAACTCCTACATGTCTCGCCATCTCACACACACACACACACACACACACACACACACACACACACACTTCCCAACAATCCAACCTGATTGGCAAACACAACAAAGTTAAACAGTGGCGGATGGGAATGCTTAATTAATCATTCTCCACAAACCTCACAGCCTAATTATTGCTAAGATAATAATAAAAGCTAATTAATTGGTATTTTTGTTACTTTATTCTCTGAGAGAAAATGTAATTAATTCATTTCAAGAGAACTGTGACAAGCGAATTTCAATACATGGTAATTGTGATGTGATTGTGTCCTCGCTCTCACTGAGTTTACACTGCAGCATTTAAAGAGTTTTAAGTAGCAAAATAAACACAATTATATATCTGATCAAACTGAGGTTAGAGGGAGAAATTATAACTCATAGTGCAAACTGAACTACAAGCAAACACAAGGACATTATTAGTCCACATACACAGACTCCTGGACTAAATCTTGAACAAAAACACTTTGTTGTCAAATCACTTTTCCCACACTGTATGTGTCACTCAAAATGACTGATGGCTTGGTTGAATGGTACAAGTCAAGGATACGTGTTTTTGCCATACAGTTTTTTTTCAATGGCTGGCATTGTTTTGTCCAGTCGGTCATCACGTTTTCAAAACTCCAAACATGATGTGTGCACACAACCAGACATGCCAGAACTGAAAACCTAATGTCCAGTAAAACAGGGAAAGAGAGAAAATGTCTGGACAAGGGAGAAGAATGGGACATGAGGGAGAGGACCAGAGGGACGTAAAACTGGACCAGGCAGTGCAGAATCTGAACCTGGCAAAAGAGAAGCTGGACCAGGGAAAGGGAGAAAAAAAGGAAGGGGAGTGAGAAGAAGAGAGAAGAGGAGAAAGAACTGTTGTCACGGATGAAATATAGAACAGGACTGAACATTTATTTGCTGTTTATGTCCTTTCTATGCTTTTTTGACTGTATTTGTACATCTATTTTATTCTAAGACATTTGTAGCCAAAGGACATTTATGTCAAATATTTTATTGAACAATGGCAGCAATTTCATGTTGCTACTAAAACTGTTACAACAGCAATTCTGTCCCTTGTACTGTAGGGCTACATTCTATAAAACAACGGTGACACATTCACTTTTGAAAACATTTGACACTCAACCAAAATGTAGAGGGGTTTACATAAAAAGGAGAATTAAAATCAGATTATATATTGCATGCAGGTACCTGTAGTGCCGAAAAGTAATGCAGTTTTTGAAATACCATCAAAGCGTGAAAGTTGGTGTGCGTTGTTTTACTGTATACTAGTGTTTGAATGATTTAAAGATTTGAATTGGGTTTTATGAATCATGCGTTGCAAAAGTTACAATGTAGATAAAGTTTTGAAATGTATATTTGGTATTTAATGAACAAAAAATATTTGGCCAATAATGTGATGTGGTTGTATTGCTATGTTGACAGATTAGATATAGATATAGGTTGTAGGTTAAAACGCTTTAACAATCATCAATGAGCATCAAATGCGAGACATACTTTTACATAAAATACTGCTTGTAATTAATTACATTGATCCAGAGACCAGTAAAGAAGCATTGCCATCAGGACACAGGTTTGGTGCAACATGTAATATAAAGTGCAGCACACAGGTCTTTTTATCACTGTTTTTCAGTGTAACAGTTGGACTTTTCCCCTCTCTCCAACTGTTACTTCAGTACAAAGGTTGTCAGATAGTGAATCTCAACTCTAGTTTGCATTTGTCTCTATTTTTTGTTTTTTCTTGCCTTAATATTTTATAAACCAAAAACATCCATATCAGTTTTTAAGTGAGCCTACACTGTAATAGGTACAGTGGGCAGTGCTTCGAATTGGCCAGCTTCACTCGCGGTCCGCGCGTGGGATCACGCGGTATCACGCGGTATCACGCGACTTTAATTTGTATTTTTCCAGTGAGACGCTGCAACAACCCAAACAACCGGTAGATGGCTCAAGTGAGCAGGGTGTGTCGTAAAAAGAAATGGAGCCTGGAAAACCCTACACAGACTTCAGACTTTAGCAGACTGGTTTAGAAATAATGTAATAGCCAGAAATATGCCTGCCCTAATAAAGAAATATTTGGCTAACTGCGAGTGAATCCCGTTTGCAGCCATAGAGACGCAGGACAAATTAAACATTCTGGTTTTCTCCGAGTGCAACGATGATAGACAGACATCATTTGGACAAAATATAGAGTATTAACCTCCGTTGCTCAGCCAAATGCCTTCCTGTTACGTCCTGTTATCACGGAGTTAGGCCTACAAGCCATAAACGATTTTTGATGGTCACAAGTTTACTTCATTAGGGACTGTTCGTTATTTATTTAAGGGGCTACCGGAGGAGTTTGGGGAGCATTAGTCCAAAAAGACGTGACCCTCCCTCGCCAGCAATACATTTTTCTATGACCCTCCAAAGTGATTATGAAAAAATCACTGTCAACTTTTTCCGGGTTTATCGCCTACTGTATTTTAACGTTTTCACATATTTGGCCATAAGCCGTTTATCATAGGCTATCACGAAACCAAACTACAAAGGCGAACACTTTAACAGGGGGAATTAATTGGGCATGAATCATGCTGAACGCTATTTCGCTACCTTAGAATAATAAGGTTCTATCTGCGTTTTGAGTAGGTACAACCGGGACGATTGAAACGGGGACGAATGAAACATTCCGGTTTTCTCCGAGTGCAACGATGATAGACAGTCATCATTTGGACAAAACATGGAGCATATTAACCTCCGTTGCTCAGCCAAATGCCTTCCTGTTACGTCCTGGTATCACGGAGTTACGAGCGATAAACGATGTTTGATGGTCACAAGTTTACTTCATTAGCGGTTTATTTTTTTGGAGTGTTTTTCATTTAAAGGTTTGACTTCGTGCTTATTCAGAAGAGCATTTAGTGCTCTCCCCAATCCCAGACGTTCACATTGCATGTTTGTTTGTAATGGATGCAACCGCGAGATAGGCTATGCGTTTGACAATAAGTTGTTAACAGAACCAAGACATATAGCCCAGCAGCAATCTAGGGACTGATCGTTATTTATTGAAGGGGCCACCGGAGGAATTTTGAGTGCTTCAATTGGAAGTTGCATGACCCTCTCTTGCCTGCTAGAAATTGTTCAATGACCCTCCGACAGAATTGTTAAAAAAAGACACTGTACACTGTAAAGGGTAAATAAGAAGTGTTTCCCCTTGCTACCAAAGCTTTTTCATTTGGAATGGCAGTATGTGAAGACATTCAGTGCCAGCTATACTACATAAGTGTGAACTACGACATTTACAGACACAAGTTTTGTAACAATTTGTATTTCTCCCACTTTTGAAGTGGACTGGCCACAAGATGATGGGCCAGAGCTGGCCGTGACTGTGCTGGAGCCCTAGGCGAGACCTTACGTTGGTGCAGTGTGCAGCGAGCAGAATCTAAGCATGGCTGCATGTGATATTTTTTATAGATCAAAATGACATAAACAGCTGTTTTGAGTTAAGGTTACTGTATGTTTAGCCTTTTGAATAACTTGATGATAGAGAAGACAGACAAACCATTTTGTGAAATGATGCATCATCATATGAAATTTGCAACAATGTGACTCAAAAACAGTCTCTGGTAGCCTTTTGACATCACGCTCTGTTTACCACTCGCTGTCTGTAGCTGGCCATCATTTGCCCTTGCATCATTCTGAAACATCCTTAAATTCGGGACCATTATTAGTCGGTTCATTTTGGAACCTTGCAGTCGGAATTATTGTTTGTTTATTCGAGTCTAAAGTCTAAAGACAGTCCAAAGAAGCATGGGTTATTAAGTGTCAGTTTATTGCACTTTTTTTTTTACATCGTTTTGAATAGCCACTGCATAGCCTGCATGTTAATCATCCGAACATCTTGCATCTTTATACCCGTGCTGTACACTCATTCATGCTGGTAAAACTCCGCTTCTCTGTCTCTGGTACTGCGCCATGCCGTGTGAGAGGGGGAATGGCCAACGTCTAGCAAGAGCCGGTCTATTTAACGATATATTTTGCATTTCTTATCCAAACATCAAACGGCACTGCACATACTTGTGTCCGTAGCAAGACACCTGCCAAGTTTGAAATCAATCAGATGAACGGTTCAAAAGATTTGCAAATAACAGACAAACGGACAGACGTTCCTGTAATTTAGGTGGATCACGGTCAGTGAATCACGGCAGGTTATTTTGAAATAATGGTTCATTTGTTTTATATGTAAAAAAAAAGGTTCCCCATCATTCCGTGCACCCCTCATGGATGGAGTGCCCTTCGAATTTGCCTATACTGCCTGTGCCTGGGGCCAGGTCTTAGTTGGGCCACATGGGCAGGGCCAGTCCTACATTATTCTGGGCCGGGGAGCAACATCGTGCACCAGGCCCCCCTCATCTCACTCACACACACGCGCACACACACTTCACAACTGCGACAGCCACCAGCACCAATATAGCCTAGGCCTACGCACGCAGCACAGGTGAGCACAGGCTACCAGGAGACATTTTTCCACTAGCCTACCAAGAACAAAATCTCTTGATCTCATGTCTTGACACTTGCAGATGGGCTAACGTAGCCTACTACTCCCCACAAGGGAGGGGGAACTTTTGCAAGCCTACATTTTTTAAAAATCGTTATCAGCCAATAGGGAAACTGCCAGAAGCAACAAGCAACAACTCTTTACACTGGTAAGTGAGACACAATTAGAAATGAATGCACTTAATGCAGAGTTAGCACATAAAGTGTTTATTTAATTATTTATTTTTCTTGGCCCCCCTCCTTTCCCACATTGCCTTGTTTTTGCAGGCCCGGTGCAGTTGCTCCCGTTGCTACCCCTCCAGAACCAGCCCTGCTAGGTCTACAGACTTAGTTTGTAATTATAATATATTTCACCTCCTTTTAGAGTTTGAGATGAAGTATGCAGAACACTTTTGGAAAACCCCTATCGTGCAATGCATCTGGATATTTACCTTTACAAGATAAGCAGGCTAACATGCCAGAGTTAGCTATCTTACATTAGTATAACTAGGCTAGGTTATGGCTGCGGAATGCGTGCAATGCTCCATTACACATTAGTTTAAAAGCTGTTACATTAAGTTGGAAAAACTTGCATAGGATGCCTTTACTCCACCTATTGGAGATGAGGAAGAGTGGAGATACATAAGGGGCTTACTTTTATGAAAGATAGTTATGAAAATGTAACTTTAACTTAATCAGTGGTTGGAATTTTTACGATCATCAGTGTCAACTGAAGATACGGTGCTCAGGTCAAGTACAAATATGTCAATATTGCCCACACCTGGGGGACAGTGAGAGGTGTACAGAGCATCCTTTGAGCGCAAACAGAGGGCTTGGGAGTAACTCTGCCTGAGCCTGTATCAGGGTGGCTCCTCCGGCACACTGAGAAAATTGGCACATCTTTATGGAGTGCATACTCATCTACTTTATCAAACGCGCAAAAGAAGATGCTCAATTTATCACACATTTTTCCCTCTCGAGGAGCTTCCGCGGAGAGCCGAAACATAATCATACCATAATTTGGCGGAATAAAAAGAGGAAATCGATTTAGGATCAATTGTATCTTCACCTTGTTGTATTTGTGTTGCTATTTATATTTGTGGAAATTGCACAGCTGGCATTGTGGCACGGCACAGAGCCAATGGCTACGAGGGGATTGGAAATGGGGACTCTGGGATGATCACAGAGCTCTGGAGACACCATGAATAAATATGACATACCATTTCTTCTTTTCCTTATCGAGCTCGGCCAGCAGAGCCGAAGACGGTGTTCTCATCAGCGCGAGCAGGTCTGCCGGTCTACTAACAGATGTCTTGCAGACAGCATGATGAATGCATGTGAGGCAAACATACATATCACCACACTGTGGAATTATACACAGGCTCCAGTGGTTTGTTGCATGTAGCCTAGTCCTTCCCCGACTGTTCCCCCGCCAATTGTTTAAATTCACTGGTTAGTTGCGTGGGTTGGATTAAGAGAGCTACTTACAGTGGTATAAATGATTGAGTTGACTGCCTAGCCGACTCAAACACACATCAGAGAACCAATACTGCATCATTTATTATATTCAGACAACACCCTTACATCATTGTTTGAAGAATGGTGGGGCAATGATTGTAACAGTAGCTTGCCATAGTGATGATAATATTGTGACAGTAAAAACATTTTTGTAATATTATTACTATTCTCTGTAAGGACGAAGAGTGAGGGTGTGTGGACCTTCATTATTCAATACAACTAGGAAGTAAAAAGTTCCACACACCAGTCTCTGGAATACAGCTGAAGTATTAGCTGAACATTTTTTTTCCCAACCCTACACTCAAACTTTCCCACATTGCCTTGTTTTTGCTGGATGATGTCTCCATCACAGGACTTGAGACAACATGTTTTGAAATCCAGCTTGGAAAATTCCCAAAGTTCATAGGGAAATGTCTGGGAAGCGTAGTTGTCCTCACACAACACAACAGATGTATTGACATTGTTTCCAAATAACATTGGACAGGATTGGCATGCAAATAGTTGTTTGTGATGGTCGAATGTGGCACAGTTTAAAAAAGCCTTAGCGTTCAGCTCTTAAAACCTTAGTGTATTCTTCATCCGTTCCCGTGACACTTCAGCATCAGTCGCCACAGAAGTCACACCAGAAAGGTGATGTTTCTTTTATGCTGAAGAGAGAGAGAAAAAAAAAGTTGGGCCCAAAAAGCGTGGAAGTTTTGAGGCAAACAGTGTAAGATACCCACAAAAGCTCCGGGCTTTCTTCAGTGGTCTAATGAGCACCCTGGTGGACTCAACAGCCTTCACGTCGGTGCTATTTATACTCCTCTTTTTAGCGCTACATAAATGCTCCTCCATCGCTCCCATAACTGTTATGTTGTTGCACCCCCCCCCCCCCCTCCTGCCTCTTCCCAGATGATTAACTTGAAACAACAGCGTACAAATCACTGTCTTTAGCCCAGAACTGTTGTGGGAGGTTTTGTAAGCAGTCACCTGGGAGGTGCATTGTTTTTTTTAGTTTTTTTTTTTATGGTGCATTGGATGTAGATCCAAATGTGTGTATGTGTGTGTGTGTGTGGTGAGAGGAAGGCATTTAGATGTGCAAGAAGACAAAAGAGCACACGGTTGGCTGTCTATGAAGCTCTGGAATCCACACATGAATTTGGCAGCGGCTGTGCACGCAGAGAGGAAATGGGACATAAACAGAGAGCCTGTAAACACAGACCTTATGGAGCGCAATTAATGGAAAACCGCTTGTCAAATGTTTGATGGTTTGATGCAATCCTTCTGTTTCCCATTCCTTGAAATAATTTGGTGCATATTTGTTCTGTTTCTTACCATCCCAAAATGACTTCAAAGTCATATTCTTCTAGCCACGCAGTGAACAGAGGCAGAGAGTGGGAGGGAGCAGCAGCGAACACCAGACTGACTAACCCAAACTGCTGTGCCACCTCAGTGCACCAGATGGGAGGCCTGGTGTGTGTGTTTGTGTATGCATGTGGTGTGTGTGTGTGTGTGTGTGTATGCGTGTGTGGGTGGGTGGGGGTGTTTGTTTTGGGCTATCCTCGTATCTCAGATGCCACCGATAATAAGTGTCAACATTTTTCACTGAAGGAGAGGAAAGTGAAAGAACAAGAGACAAAGAACAGGAGAAAAGGGAGCAAGGGAGAGAGAGAGAGAGAGAGAGAGATGGAGGGATGGGATGGGGTGGTGGTATTGGGGGAGCGATGAAGAAGAGGTGGCAGGCAGTGAGGAGGTCGCTACCCATTGAGTGCCATCAAAAAACAGGGACGATGATTACCCGTGTCCTCCAGAGCCTTGCCAGGCTATCAATCGCATGGCCTCACTGGTGAGTGATGCTTCACTCAGGCCTGCAGGAAATGAGAGTGGAGCACCAGATGAGAGCCCGGCCAGACCATACAGAAAGCCAGCCCTGAGTAGAGCAGAAGGGGGACTCAGGCTCCAGGGCGCATGCTTGGAACCATTCACAGGAGAGGCCAGTTTGTAAGGGAGACGGATGCAGTTGTAGTCGACTGTGTGTTGAAGTGGGTGTAGATTTAAACAAGCTGCAACGTGCCTCTGTCTATGTAACTGAAATTAAAGCTAAATATCAACGGAATAAGTTAATTTGGTTTGCTACTCTTAAATGAAACTGTCATTCTTATGATATAGCAAACATATGATAAGAAACCCTATATTTGCATATCCTCTTGATTTGATTCAGGTAGCAGAGAAGCAGTACTTGAGTAAGTAAGTATTTTATGTATATAGTGCATTTTAGATTGCAACCCAAAGCACTTAACATGCATACAGTACACCAACACATAACCAAACAAATGAACAAATGTGACCCTGCAAGGCGAAACCAGTCGTTTTGGTAAAATGTACAAAATAAAGTTATTGTTTCAAATGATACCAAGATCCACACACAGCCTGGTTAGGTGCAGGTAGATTGCAGGAACATACTTGAATAGCAACAATTAAGATAGTTCTACCACACACTGTTGACGTTTACTTGATTTTATTCAGAGCGAACAATGCGTTTCGCATACAGCGTCTTCAGGTTCGCTCAGGTATAGTCTGAGCTCTCGGGTGTGTCTTAATTACCTTCTAGTCACATGACCAGTTGTTTGTAACGTCCATTTTAAATGCCAATATCCAATATTCCCATAAACAGTTAAATACAATCAACAATTAACAGACAAAGACATAGACCACGTCCTCAAAGATATACAATATATACACAATTCTTATCAAATATATACCTATATACATAATTATCATCATCAAAAATAGCGTCATGAAAAGTCCAACATGAGTTTTGTAGAAAAATACATATAGGTCACAGGTATCATCAATGTATCCCCAATGCCACGAATACAGCTAAACCAATGGACAATACCCCATTGTCTATACACTCATATTTACAGAAAACAGCTTAAGTCCTGTGATTCATTCATACCAGAGGGTTCAAGAGTGGACTGTTCATTTATCCAAAAAGCCTCTCTTCTCAAGAGCTGTTTGACTATGTTACCACCTCTAGGGTTTGGTAGTACCCTCTCAATGCCAAAAACCTGAGGGAGGCAACAGAACCATGCTTTTCTCTGTGTAATGTCTAGCAATGGCAAGTTATTGTACTCACGAACGGCCATAAACTAAGCTTTCCAACGATATGTATATCGAGGGTATTGCAAAAAGTATCGCTAAGATAACCGCATCCAAAGTTGGCATGGTTCTCCTGTCACGATACGCCAGAAGAGGAGAACCTTTTTAAGTAAATTGTCACATGCGATAGTGTGAAGGCACATCTATGATTAGCCTTATGGTAGCGTGACTTTGAAGCGGATGACTGACTATGTCATTTCAACAGCGCAATGAGTCTTTTTCTGCCCCCTAGTTAATACCTGGGACGGTCATAAGGTGTCACTATAGAATATAATTAATGTATTTTGGGGGAAGTAAGGGGAGAGGAAGTTTTGTGTACACAGATTGTGTATAGCCTAGCCTTCTTTTAAAATGCGCTAGCCTACTTCAATGGAAAACTTTTCCTGGTCCCTAAAATGATTCTAAATGATATTTCTAAAAGTTTGTGCTTTTAACCGTTCGTACCCTGAAAGGCAAGTCTTTCACATTCATATTTGTTTGCATCTGCCAAGAACAATATAGAGCTGACACATTGAGTAGCGAGTAATGAGTAGCCTAATGAGTAAATTAGCTCTACCGTACCCTACCGTAAAACCTTATAGCGGCGTGGACAAAGGGAATGACTGCTAATGTGTTGAATCTTCACCTAAATAAAGTAAGGCTTTAACAGTCAAAACGTATGTTTATCCGTGAAATTTGTTCACAATATGAAAGTGTAGACTGTATATTGTCAAATTATGCGAAAACGTGAAATTCAACATTTAAACTTGTATGTTTGTTTATCGTGGATTTTCTAAAAATAGCACCCTGCACAAAACGACTGGTTTCGCCTTGCAGGGTCACAAATTAGAAAAATAAAAACCCATAGGCTAAGTGAAATCAGTTAGGCCTACATTGACCAGTAGCATGGTGCTCTTAAACAGTCCAATCAGGCAATGCAAGGCTGTTGAAGCAGAATTACATATGAATTTAGATCACCAGTTGATCTCAGATAATGGTGATTCTCCTTTTTCAACTATTCTCTCTTTCATTTGTTTAAAGACCACCTGCAGTGAAAATATCATTTTTAATTTTGTCAACATGTCCATAAGATGTCTGCTATGTTTTAAAAGACATATCATAAGCAAAGTCAATGACATTCAATGTCATGGCTGAGGATTTGTGTTTTGGATCTATGGTCGACCAATTACAGCCTCAGTATTCAAATTCAAACTGCAATCCTTTATGGTCATCACAGCGGTACTGAACCAATCCTGAGAATTTGGAGGTGGAACAATTCTTAATAGAGAGAAAGACGCAGACAAGCTAGCTAATGAGTCAGCTGCAGCAGCCAATAGCTGGTAAACAGTGTGTAGAGATGAGCGGGATCAGATAGATCCCAATTCCCAACATGTGGAAGAAGGTGTGAAGTTTCATTTAAACCAAAGACTTCTTTAATGTATACTTTAAAGGAACAGAGTCGAGATTAACGAGTGTGATAAACTGCTGGAGGTCGTCTCTCATTTTATTTGCAAATAATAGCATCTTAATGTTTGGTATGTTTGGTCGCTTTGAGGGGCCTCTTGATTTGATAATGGGTCTTTTTGTGCATCTTGCTCAGGCATGTTTTCTACTGAGAGGTGTTATAAATTCTTCCATCTTCAAACAGGTAAAAGGCACTTTCTCAATCTCTTTTTTTCCAATTCCCCAGTAACAACTCGAGTAAGAAAGGCTTGGGGAGGAAGAAAGAAAGCGAGAGACAGAGAGGGAGATAATGTTTTATCCGCAAACTTCAGACCGTTTATAGATTTTTATTTTTTTGTCACGGTTCTCTGGACTCTTTCCTCCTGGGGAATAGATTGGAGAGATGGAACAAGATATCTGCTGTCAGAGAGATGCTGGACTGTATTTAAACAGAAAGCCACTGGAGTCAAGGGACTTACGCCATATTACACTGAGTCTGTTGAATTATAAAACAGGCCATGATTTCTTTTAAAAACACAGCATTTGTGCTTTTCAGAAAGACTTGGAGATGAAAAGAGGTTTGTGATGAATACTCCATCTTTCTTCCACTACAATAAAAGCTGGCATGGAAGAATGGGGAGCAAAAAACAGTGTACAAGCAACACAGCTCATGCACTAACGCGATAGTTATTGAAGCCTCTCATGTGATATGCTAAATGATTTATACACTCTGACACAATAAAAACTCTCTTTCAATTGAAAATGATAGTCATGTTTCAGTGCTTTAAGCTAGAGAGACTGACAAACAATGTGAGAGTAAAACTACAGACAAAGACGGAAACATGGGGAACGCAAGAGAATGTGAGAATGACAGAGAGAGATGAAAAGCAAGAGAAATGGACTATCACTGTAAGCTTTTCACAGACACCTGTGAAGAGAGAGAGAGAGAGTTACAGTGTTTCAGGCTCATCGACAACCGTGGCTCTGGCTAAGGGGTCAATTGGATGAGATGGAGCGTCTGTCTCCATCCACACAATCACAGATTGAGCCAAAGCAGCGGCCTGGAGCCTCCTGAGAGCTACAGGGAATTACATCCCCGCAGGAGAGGGGGGCCTCCACTGGATCAATGCTGGGAGAATGGACAGGCGACTGGCGTGGAACTCAGGGATGCTGGGTTGGCTAAGACAGGGGCGGAGTGTAGGTTAGTGATAATAAGAGGTGGTGCGGCAGCGGTGAGCAGCGGCAGACGATATTTAAAGACCTGAACTTTTACCTTGAACTTGTGTGAGATGGATACCAGGAGAGAATAGACGTGATCACCGCAAGAAGAAGATGCATTGAGAAGGGGCCAGGAGAGAGTAAAGGCAAGAGATCATAACTGTTTGAAGGAAAGAAAGAGAGTGTGAGCAAATGTGTAAAGCATACAGAGGAAAAGATCAGAGGAAGAACTGGACTTCTGACTCATCTGACTCCTGGCTACAAACATGTGAAGAAAATCAACAGAAAAAGCCAAGTCTACTCAAAACTGATAGAAGAGAGAGAGAGAAAAAACACTTGACAGAAAATTACTGTGAGAAGAACATTTCTTAGACTGATGCTCATTTACATATCTCAATTAGATCTTTGTTAACTGGCAGATTATATAAATGAACATTCGACAAAAGGGGATCATCATTCATTTTTTCAAGGTTTCATTAATCACTAGGCTATGTTGGATAATGCTGGCATTATGAGCTACTTTGACTCTTATCTGCCAGTGTCTTAAAAAGCATGTCTCACAGCTAGGCTATTGATTTAATTAGCTAAAACATTCATGTTTATATTTTTTTATATCTGTCTTTCTTTGTAAGAGCAACAGCATTGTGCAAAGTATACATGTCTCCATTTGTTCAAATTTTGGTGAATTGCTCAATTTCTACCAATTAGACTCCATCTGTCACACCTACTGTATGTGATCCAGTTTATGTCTGAAGGTTTTGTATTGCCTGTTTTATTTATTTTATTATTTTCCCGTGTCTCAAATAGAGAAAGCAACACTCTGGAGATACAGCACAGTCATTGTGTTTTCAGAGATGCCAAGACTTGGACGAGACATCAGTCTTCGTTGTCAGTGCCCATTGTCACTCCAGAGACGACACTTGCAGCGACAGCCTGAAATTCTACTTTCTTTTACACTTAACCCAAAATACACAGAAAAAAACCCTTTCATACACCCACGGAGCAGATGATGCAAAAAATGGCTTAAAGAAGAGCTGGAATCAAAGATGGCTTTCAAGTTGCTTCACTAGAGGAAGCACCTGCTCGTCACTCGAAGCCTACAGGAGACGATGCAAACAACTTGTTCTCCATGATTGTTCTGCTAAAACTTTGATTTGAGATGCTGTTAGCTGTCATTAGGTATTGGTGTTATTTGTGACAGCAATTCAGTACAATGATGTTTGAGAGATCAGATGTCCCAATAAACATATTACAGGCAATACCGTTGTGTTTTGATTGTGATAAAAATGCATTGCATTTTCTGTATACAGTAGCTTTCCAGTGAAACACATCGATATCAATGAGTGCAGCATACCTCTTTAAAAATCAGCCTGTGAGTCCTTAAGAAACTCCTCCAGACCTAATTTTCTACTGATATGATAGGTACTAGAGGTTGGCTGAAAGAGCCTTCTGTCGACAGGTATATCATATCATACTTCTGCATGTATGGCTCTTCAATATGGCTGCACTCTGACAAGTATAGGTTCAAGGATCTTGTTATTCAAGGGTCGTGGATTGAAGAACTGAGAAAAGTTAGACTATAGCAGGTAGATGGATAGATAGAAAAGTTATATGAAGAACTAGATGCTGACCCCACATAGCTTTTTTTTTTCCGGAGCACTGCTGAGAATCTGTGTCGTGACGACTTGGAGATGCAGCTGAGCTGTGTGCCTGGCAGACAGTAGAGTGACAGCTGACCATCATACAGCTTGTGACGTGCTCACATTTGCCCTAATCTCTCTGATTGGAGGGTACAAACATGAAGACTTCGCAGGTGGGCAGACTCAAGAAAATATGGAAGATTAGCACAAAGAACCTCAGAGAAACTCCTGTCATCCCCCTGTTGTACCAGGGCTATTACTATGAACTTGATATCTCTTCCTAGGCTCTTTCCTTCTAAAATATTCAGCATTTTTCAGTTCAAGACTGTGAGGTGTATCTACTGTTACTGCTTTGTATTGCTGTAAGTAATGTGCCATTTTATTTTTCATGTGTCTAACACTCAGCATGTTCCAGTGGTTTGTTTCGGGTTGACACGATCCAAAATATAGCCCATCTTATCCTTTTACCTGCTGCACTTATATGGAATGTACAAAATTAATGGAGATGTTTTTCTCTTTTCTGCTTCCTGCCCGTTAGCCAAACACAGGTACAAAGAGAGCGTATTTGAGTGCATTCCCTTCATGTAAACTGACTTCCTGTCTAACAAATAGCATATCTCCTATGCTATGTCCATGTTATTTTCCCAACAGCTGAAGGCAGTGATTCTGCAGTGGAGCAAACTAGCAACCACTATCCAAAGAGCATTTTTTCGACAATGTAATGGATATAATTTCAAATGTGACATTTGGTATTGACAGTATGGTAGCTACATTCCTGCATCTGTCAAATAGCTGGGATACATCGTGGTTCATTAATTTGACAGCTGAGCTAAGCTCGCTAGGCTAACTTATCCATCAAAGGCCGACTGTCAATAGCAAAAATCTGACATGCTGTCAGTGATGAAGGCCAGATGTTCAGCCTCTACCTGAGCACTCAGACCGGGTCAGTGTGACCCGGGAATGACTTCTAACCATGACATTTGACAATACAAAGTGCCTTATATCTAAGGTGTCACTTCCACAAAGAAAACCCCCTTTTTTCATCAGTCTTGGGGCTTTGCCAGAGATTTAGAGGCAAGCTTGGGGGGAGGGAGGGGCAGGGGGAGGTGAGGATAGGAGGAGAGAAAGAGAAAAACACACTCATGAAAAACACAAAGCATTGCTGAGGGAGAGAATGATGATATTTCTTTGGCCCGCACAGCCAACAGAATGACAGGACGAGTTCATTTTCCCCGTGACAGCTGCACCATGGAGGCAGCTGCATCTCACGTCTCACACATTCAGACAGGGCACTGGGGCTAGCAACGCCAGGGAAAACACACCGAGGAGGGAAAAACATGTTGTCAAGACAGGAAACGGCGCGCCAGCTCATTTACCAGCAGAAGAGGATGCGAGGACGCACGACAGCACGACTGGACCCAAGCCTATTGATACAAGCTAAAAAGACAGCGTTGGGATAATAAAAAAAAGATCTGACATCTTTGTAAATTAATTTGTATAAATTAAATATACAGAGAGAATGGAGCTGAATTTAGAGATCATTAGTAGAATTCCCGGTAGTTTCCAAGTGGTTGCTTTGAAAAATCCAGTTACAGCTAGAACAGGGTTGCCCTTGAGAAAGACACTTTACCAGAATCGATTTGATAAAACACCCCACTGCATGGACAGATTACAAGAAATGTGAAAGCCACAGTGGCTTGAAAAGGGCATTTTGTGGGTGGGGGAACATGAGGGAACGAAACAAAGTGGAAAAATGGAGAGAGAGAAAAATCAGTCCTCCTTACGTCAGTCCCCTCTCTCTCCACTTGTAGGCAGGCACGTGCAGAGAAGGGGGGCTACAGGGGCTCTAGCACCTGCCCTTTTGCCCCTTTGATGTCCAAGTGCCCTTTTGACAAGACCCGTTTTTTACTTTTTAAAATGTGTAATACTTCCGCTAGCTCCAACGTGAATATTCGCTAAAATGTCTTATTAATAGTTTGTGAAATTAGAAATTTACAAAAATAACAATTTTCTGTGTTAATTGAAATGCCTTGCGGCCACCAATCCGTGACGTCATACAATCAGTGGACTCTCAGAAGGTGCACGCAGGCCATAATACCTCCATGACGCAGGCACAGTGCTGCAGGAGACGTCTGGGAGCACGGTAAGGTCACTTGGCAGTTAGCCTATCTGAACATGCAATAGTATTCAGCTTAGAGATAGAGAATAAAATGTTTAAAGTTGTTTCATGTTTAATGAAGTAGGCTATCAAAGCCGTTTTAACCATGTCATGGTCCATCCATTTCAATAACCTGGCAGCTTCGAAAATCTAAGGCGTTCGTAACATATTCTGTTTAGGTTACTATGTTATAGTAGCTTAGGTTAGTAGACCTAGTTCATAAAACAGAGTAGGCAAACCTTTTCTAAATCGTCATAAGCCGACGACATAGGCTACTGTAGTTGTTTAACTAACCCAACTCCACACGTCGTTCTCTGTTTACAGTAGGCTACATTACGCGTCATTTCACTCAGTGGCCACACGCACAGCACGTGAATCTGCAAGACACCAGCTTGCTAATGGTGGTAGTTCACTGTGATAAACATTAAAATTATAGCCTGACAAGCCAGACTAGGCAATAACATATTTGCTGCCGCTAGGGTGCGTCTAGATTTCTAGGCTATTAAAATTAGCTTTGAATTTAATCAATAAGATGTAGCCTTATAGCCTATGATCTCTGTGTAGACAATAGCCTAATGAAAACTGAAAAGACCTATCTGTCTGTAGGCCTACAGTACATGCACTCCTATTGAATTTTCAGAACCAAGGAGAGAAATTAGAAAAATGTGTTACAGCTCTGTCTGTATAAAATGTTTATCAGTACATTAGACTACTTTGCTAAACCATATAATAGCCTGTCCCACCATCATCATTGAAATAGCATAATGCTAGAATTTAAATGCAAAAAAACAGTGTGAAATGATTGAATAGAAGATGCTTTATTTTTGAGAATATAGTTTGTATACTGTCTGATGGAAGGATACAAGGTATTTTTTAAGTTTAAGTTTAAGTTGTGGTAGCATGATGCAAGATTCCATGCTGCACTTTTTGCAAATGTTATATTTTTATTTTGTGGATACAGTGTGATGGAAGATGTTTTATTTTGATATAATTTGCATGTAGCCTATGTACTCTCTATTGGGTTGTAATCAAAATTAAGTTTTAAATAAAGTTAACACATTTTCTGAAAATTTTGTTTTATGTGCCCTTTTTTTAAATTTGAGCCCCTGCCCCTTCAAAGGTCTCTGCACGCCCCTGCTTGTAGGGAATGTTTGACCCCTGTTGGGCCCACTTCTGAAGCTGTTGGTGGCGGGGGACCTTCTTGTTAGGGGATCAAGGAGATGGGTAGTCTCAAACAATTTCTTCAGTTGGGAGGGTGGACAAAAAGACGCCATCACTACCAGAGATCCGCCGTGGCCACCAAGGCAACGCTGTCTGAATGGCTTCTTGTCAAGCTGACGCTAGGTAAATTCGTCTGTCAGGTAAATTCAGTTTGATTAAACTAGTCCTTTTAATGTGGGCCAATGCGAAAAGGGGAAAATTTGAGTTCCTCCATCTTCCTTTCTCTCCCACTCTCTTTTCCTCTCTGTGTCACTTTAGATATTTACTACTTTCATTTATTAATGCCTTAATTTATTTATGGTTCTGACTGACTAACCAGCTGAGATTTCAAATCTGGCTTGTCTCGCGGGGCCCGCTGTCAAATCTACATATTTTTAATGGATCATAACTCACTAAGTCCTCAGATGTCACCTCCAGTCGGAAGGATGCAAGACTTTCTCTGACATCTGTCATCTTTGAGTTTAAATTCTCTGGATCTGAGTCCTTCCACAATCCCCCTTTCCCCCACCCCTGCCATTTTCTCCCCTGACTCAGTCATCTTGCCCTTTTTTTTTAGAAAAAAACAAAAAGCCTCAGCATTTACTGATTGCTGCTCTCTTCACCTACCAAATGATTTCTTTGAAATGTCTGTGATGAGACATAATAATAATAAAGCTCTCCCACCTCCATAAAAAAAAATCACCTTAGCACAGGAATACCATTAACTAAGGCAAGGCCAGCGGGCACAGCATACCACCGTGTCGAGAAAGAATAGAGAGAGTGAGAAAGAGAATAAAGAGAGGGTGAGAGAGAAACAGCTCGGCGAAAGGGACACAAAAGTAGATGAAAAAAATGAAAAAGATAAAAATGAAAGCGTGCGCGTGCGCGTGATGACTGATGAAGACACCTGTGTTTGCTGGTGTCTTCAAAGCAGTGAGTGAAGAACTCTGAGCGGCGTCTAATATAAATGAGATGATGCCGTGACCCCTCCCATTGATGTGATTGATATGTCAATGCATTCAGTGTGTGAGATTGGAAAGGCAACCTGTTGCCATGGAGAGAGCTGAGAGAAGATGCAGGTGGGGGAGGGGGGGGGGGGGCTGTGTGTGTGCGCGTGCGCACGTGTTGTGTTGTGCTCAGAGTGAGACTGTGATATGGAGAGGGGAGAGAAAGAAACAAAAAACAAGGGGATTGACACTTTTGTGTGTGTGTGTATGTTTGTATGTTTCTTTGTTTAAAGAGTGTTTGTATGTTTCTTTGTTTAAAGAGCCCTGGCTGCAAAGCAGAGACTATTCAAGTTAAGTCATTCTGTTTGTTTATTTTTGTTTTAAGCATCACATGCATGTGACACAAGTACAAGTATAACTAGACCCCCATGTTAGTCTCCTATGCACAGCAGGGAAGGGGTAATGTATGCAATCCTACAAACTCCTTCTCTTTCTCACCTTACCTGGCCATCTTTACACCTCTACCCCCCCCCCCCCCCCCCCCCTCCCCCCCCACCACGCCTCACCTTGCACTCCCGGGGCTAAAAAACAGTTTTAACAGGCAAATTAATCGGAGACAGAGTGGCTGCCTGCCAGCTTTGATGTCAAGTCAATATTTACATCCCGGGCGGAAGCTGGGGGTTCGGGGTGGTGGAGGATGCGTGAGAATACTGTGGCAGTGTTAGAGGGACAATTACTGAGAGTGGAGATGTTTGTGCTTTAGGATGGAGCAAAGGTAGAGAAAGAGGAGTCAGCCTAACTACACTGAAAAATAAAGGTTTATGAGAGAGAGAGAAATCGAGGGAAGTTGAGAGAGAGAGAGAACTATAGGAACAAAAAATGAAGAGATAGTGGTGGAGTGATATGGAGAATAAGTGAGAGAGTAGGATAGAGAAAACATGGGGAGAGAGGAGGGTGAGTGCAGTGTCCTTCAGGACCTCTTCTCTCCGCACGTCAGTGTTTTCTTATCAGGATAATGAATGGCCGCCGTTGAGGAGGACAATAGGATTAATAAGAGGTTTAGTAATCTCACTGTACAGACAAAAAAGAGGTCATTCATCAAGCCTGTTCCCCCGCTCCTCAGACTGTTGTCCTGTTTTTCGGTGGCTCTCCCAGCCAAATCAGGACATTCTGATCATCAGAATGCAGCCCCTAACGTTCATACCCTACACTTTTAAAAATCTTTTGAAG
This sequence comes from Alosa sapidissima, assembly GCF_018492685.1. Taxonomy (NCBI): domain Eukaryota; kingdom Metazoa; phylum Chordata; class Actinopteri; order Clupeiformes; family Clupeidae; genus Alosa; species Alosa sapidissima. Next base: position 30,213,902 of record NC_055963.1, read on the forward strand.
TTTCGTACAGTACACTTTCAAATTATTTTTTGAGTTTCAGATTAATGGAATGGATTTTTATCAAGAAAATCAGAGCAAGAAAAGACCCTTAAAGGTTACAGATTCAAGTTGGAAAGATTGCTGATGTGCTGAACAGTACACCCCTCCCTTGCAGCTGTCCCCATCCTGTTTGTTGTTGGTTGACTGGCAGAGTGCATCATTCAGTCTGGCCCGAGCTTCATGTGCTACATAAGAGTTTGTGTGTTATCATAGCAATCCATTCTGATTGCTTAAAAAAAAAATCATCCTCCAACTATTCATGCCCAGTTTTGCCATTGCCATTGTAAGCTGAAGCACTGCAGGCCCTCTGTACCCTTTACAGTGTAGCAGACAGGGGCACGGTGCTCTGAGGCTGCTGTATCTGGACGCCCGTGGTCGGATCCTGAGTCCCTGAGGCAATTCTCCGAAGCACTCCCTCGTTCCCTCCCGTCTCCCCGTCAGCGCTCGGACATGATCCATTGCGTGACTAGGATCGGTCGCCCTGCACTGCTCCACTCCATCAAAAGCCCAGAAAGGCACCCCATCCCTCCCCTCCCTCTCCTCTCCTCCCCCACTCTAAAACCCTGTAGAACATTACATGTATGTAGCTCAGCACCATTAGATATATTATCCCGGCTACTGCAAGCCTTTCTTTGGGCGAGAGAGAGAAAAACAGAGAGAGAGAGAGACATGACAGGCTCTTGTTTTTTTGTTTTTTTGTTCAGTAGGCCTATTTTGTGCTTTTTAAATACTTTCCGACTGGAAAAATATATAGAGTCCAAAATAGAAAAGGAAAGCAGTGTGCTCTCGATGGTATTAAGGACTTCCTGTCCAATTTGAAGATAAAAATAAATATCCAATTCTTTTAAGACAGTCCACATGTCCTTCCAGCGACGTTTCGGCATTGTGCCTCGATGAAAGATAGCACAATCGCTCCATCGCTCGGTGCTCAGCATGCAATCCTATTTGAGTTTGACAGCTGTGAGTTATGAGCTGCTTAAGACCACCTTAATCTATCACGACCACATAAACATTGTTTGACCTTAATTTTTTTGGTTACAAAGCTTAATACAGGATATTTATCAGGCACTCTGCCACCCCCAACCCCACCCCCTCCTTTTTTCTTTCCTGTTTTTTCCTCCCTTTCCTTTCTGACAGTTTGAGATGCTTTGTTAGAAGAGGAGCATGTTGGGAGATGCTGCTGCACTCTGTGGTTGTGGGGAGGGTTGCCACAGTAACCAACTGGTTGAGGCAGGCTTCTTTGGGGCTTGTAAAGAGTATTAATTTGAAGGGCTTGGGCAGGTAAGGCTCAGGATGAGCAGCCGGCTGATCTGAGATAGACAGAGAAACATAGATAAAGAGAGAGAAAGAGAGGGGAGACAGGGAATGGAGAGATTGTTTTGTTTTGCTGCTATAGGGCTAAAAAAGAGATAACTAAGGTGTGTCTGTGTGTGTGTGTGTGTGATTGGTGGTGGTGGGGTGTGGTGTGGTGGGGTGGGGGGGAGGGGGTTTGGGGTCAAAACCAAGATTGCGGAAAAGGACATTTTTGCATATTGGACCTTGCTGTGGTCAACTTCACTCCAAAAGCATGTGAGGTCTTTGTAATGTAGCAGCTGTTCATGTTTACCAAAGACCACTGTGGTTCTCTCTCTCTGTCTCTCTCTCTCTGTGTGTGTGTGTCTGTGTGTGTCTGTGTGTGTGTGTGTGTGTGTGTGTGTGTGTGTGTGTGTTTGTGCGTGTTTGTGTATGTGTATGCATGCGCATGTTTGTGTTTGTGTGTATGTGTTTTAAAAAAACATCTCACAGTCGCAGGCTTTTCAAAAACACTGTCAACAAAATAAAACTGTCCATGTGAGTCACTTAAAAACCACGACCAGTGTAAAGGTTGTATAATAAAAACAGACCTACACCCACCTTGGGGACAGAATGTCAATCCTGAGATCGACATCCACTGGCTGTCCACATATACCATACTGATGTTTTACAGTACATTTGTGTGCATTAAGGTGTTCAGTATAGCAAGAAGATGCAGAAGCTTGTATTGCATTGTTCTGCTTCATGTGTCTTCTTGCTTGGCGCATGTTACTGTCATTTATGCATTTATGCCACTGGTTTATGCATGTTACTCCTCCTGTAAATGCTACAATTGACAATTGTCTCTAAATCCTGTGACTCCATAGCCTGGCTAGCGCCACCACTTCTCAATGAGACGTGGTCTGGGAACCAAACGTTAATTTTCTCGTATTTGAAAAAAATGCTCAGATCCGTTTATTGGGTGCCACGGATGTCTATCAAATGCGTCTGTGCATAGCTCATCATCGTCTTGCTTTCCCCCCTGTTCTGTGATTAGTTCCCTATCTCAGGCGAAAATTTGCTCCATGGTCTCCAGGCTGCCTTAGCAGCGTGAATCAGATCGCGCGCAAGGCAGCATGGGAACACCCAGGCTAGTGACTCCATAAGATCAAAGTGTATCAATTGTTAATTCACAGAATGGGGAAAGAGATTTCCACGCCGTAGCACATCCGAATGCTACTAATGCAAATGTTTGGGATGAGCCCTCAGAAATAGTCTGATCTAATTGATGTTTTGGTCAATCAGAACGCACCGAAAATTTGCCGTTGCTGTGAAAGCTTTATACAAAGGCAAGAGTGCTCAGTTTTTTAAAAACACAAACTACGCTCTGTTTCACTCCCCACCTTTTGGAAAGTCTAAAATAAGCCAGGGGAAATTGATCGGAATCACAGTGATTTCAAACAAGGCCCCATTTCAGGGTAAAATTGCCACAGGGAAATAGTAGTGACTCCAATCCATAAATAGTCACACCTGGCCTTTTGCATTCCGGACCGTGTTTTCCCCTCAATGTCCACCCTCAGTACAGTGCATGTCAGTAATCAGTAAAGACCTTTGTCTTTCAGACATGTGTGAGAAGTTCATGGCAAATGGTTTTAATCTGTATGAGTAGTAGTGGAGGTGTGCACATCCCCACCGGTGAGGGGCAGGGCAAATGGAACTAGAACATGGTTTTAATCTGTCTGAAATGGGCTATGGTTACAGCAGTGTGATTGTGCACCAATCTGAAAACTTTCAAAAAGCTTAAAAACACAAACATTGTGTTTCATCTGCATGTTCTATATGCACCACTGGCTGCTGTTTTTTTGCCCTGTGTGTGTGGAATCATGACAAGTGTGTATTTGTTTGCTTGAACTGCGCTGTTGCAGCATATTAATAATTGCCTTGGCCTGGGCAGTTTTTTTTTTTTTGTAGGGAATATTAATAGACTCTGAAATGTTTTGTATGAGCAGGCGGAATGAGACTGAACTGCTTTTCCAGGAAGGCAGGCTGAGAGGGCCTTGCTTCCTTTTTTTCTTGCCTGATATGTTCCCGTTTAGTTTTGCAAGTAACTCTGTGTTTCCTATTTCCAAAGCAGCTTTTCTAACATTAAAATCGAATTGCTTTATTGACCCCTCATGACTTTCGCCGTTGCTGCAGCATTGTTATATTTCAACCGGCAAGTCGAGTGCCACTTTGCCCTGTTACTCATCAGTGTAGCTTCTATGCTATTCCCATCATCCAGCCTGTTTACATCGAGCTCAGATGGTATACATTTAATTTCTTTGAATTCAAGAAGGTCTAGCCAATGATACATCACCACTACCTATTGGTGGTTTGCTTGACCTAGCAGGGCATTGCAAATCACTGTTTCTTCTTGGCAGAGAGCACAGAGTTCCCAGTTAGTAGGGCAGTGCTGCTTAGAATTCTTAGCTGACCATGGTCAATCAATATATGGCGTTTTGACATGGTAATAGGGTTTATCCTGTAATGCACAAGAACACACCACATTGAAAGTGGTGTAATTCTTTATAAATGGTGATGGCAATATAAATGCAGCTTTCACAGTTTTAAGTGGAAAATGAATAATATTTTAATGAAATCTTATATGTTCTTAAAATACCATGAGGCTGATAATAATCATCTTCATAAATAAGGCAAATTTCTAATATTAATGAAGGAACAGTGCTTAATACATTAATAAAATGTGCAATAGTATTGTCTCATGTTTTATTAGCCTACTACTAAGTCTTACTATAGGCAACCTTGCGTTTTTTTGTTTGTTTTGTTTTTAATTATTTGCCATTCTACCTTACAAATATTTTTTTCTCTAGTTATTGATCAGAAAAAAACACTTACTTTAGTTTGTACGCTATAAAGCAGGCCTATATTTCAGGCCTGTCAGCGAAGTTGTCAGTTAATGCAATTTATACATGGTTGCTATGGTTACGGTTATACCTGGAATGTTGACATTGCTCTTGGGAGAGTCCTGAATTAGGGTGATGTCTGAGGCAGAGGCAATAAAGATATACACTGTTTCAATGGAGAATAAGTGGAAAAATGCAATGATGATGTCATCGACCCCCAGAGGTCACCAGAGGTCAGATACAAAATGCCTCCACGTCTGAAATTAAACCTTAGAGGGTGAAGATTATATGGTGAAACTTTCATGCTTTAGTCATAAAATGCACCACAGACAAACAACAACAACAACACAGAAACTATGGATGTGAATGTCTGTGGTATGGGCTACACCAGGCGCGTAACTGAAGCATTCCGTTAGCGACGCGTAAAATCCATTTTAAAAGACTTGTCTATTTTATTCGAACGTATGCGCCGCTATCACGTCTGGTGTAACTACTTCCATTGATTATAGTGGCAGCTAATTGTTGCATCAGACACTTCGCAAACAGAACGCTTCAGTTACGCGCCTGGTGTAGCTCATACCTGTGTGTGTTTAAAAACATGAACCATAAAGCAAGCATATGGGCATCATTACTATATAATAATTGATATGGCCTCTCCCGTGTGTACCATTCAGGCTCACTTTTAGGACTGCGGAACCCTTTGCCTTGGCATCTCCATCTCAGTCTCCATCAGCGCCACCAATACCCACCACCACCCTCTCTGCACCCCCCGCCCCCTACACCCAATAAAGCATGGAAATCTTTTTTCTGCTAGGGACGTTGTTTCTCGCCAGCTTATCAGCATCAATCAGGGCCCGGGGAAGGGTGGAACAGTGTTGGAGAGGAGTGTGTGTGTGTGTGTGTGTGTGTAGGGGAGGGGAATGAATGGCGATAGGGGACTTTTTTTTGAAGGGGGGGGTGGTTGCTGTGCATGATCTATTGTAATTCCCTTGTTTCAGCTCTGCCTCCACAAGAGGAGCCAACAACTCATTGGGCTCGGCGCAGAGTAGAGCATCAACGTGCTGTTAATCATCTCCAGCATTAATTTTCCTAAAGGCCCCCGCGCGCATGCAGCAGCACTGGAGGGTGGGGGTGAGTGGGCAAAGGCCCCAGGGGATCCTGGGATGCCAATCGCCGCCCACCGAGCCTCCTAAACGAAATATTAATTGTGCGGTGACATTACTCTGTTATCAATCCCTCTCCTCGGGACTTTATTAAATAAAGACACAATTACCCCCTGGCATTGGGCCCACGACGCGGCCTCAGCGGCTGTGCAGGGTCCTGCTCTTCATCTCCCGCTTCCAACGGGCAAGCTTTTACTTCGTGACTAAGTGAAATAGGGTTCACAGATCGACATGCTCCACATTGCCTTTGTCCTCTAAAAGTTTGCTTGAATGCCCTGAAAGTGTATAGACTGTCATTGTCCATCGAAGTACTTGAGTGTGATTTGGAATAGGAGCTCTTTATATGTTTGGCTCAGGGAAAGATGGAGACTGACATGATGGTGTGCCTTGCTTCCCTATAGGTGTTGTGTTGCAGTCTATTACAAGTGAGAGCCTTCTGAATGCAATCCAGCTGGAAGGGTAAGTGGGCATACAAATGATTCACACCAACAGGCAAACCATCTGTCCATGAAAGACACTCACTCACACCAAGATGCACAGGCAAGATGCTATCATTTCTTTTTCGACATGCAAAAATATGAGGTCAGGAGAGAGAAACAATCCCAAGCGGTGATGAACTTAACATTCAGAAGAGTTTAAGACGTCGTTCAGAAGATGGGGGTGTAAGTTTACTTTTAGTACATAGCACTGCTGTCAGATCGGCATTAATATCCTGCCTGTAGTTTTTTTCTGCATCTTAGTTTAATATTGTTTATGCAGCACACTCAGAGACAGTGAGAGAGAGAGAGAGAGAGAGAGAGAGAGAGAGAGAGGCTGTTATTTCTCACAGAGTCTGTGAAAACACAGTGACAGTATCACATCCCTCCCACCCCCGCCTTCACAGCGGTGGCCATCAATATTATAGCATAATGTACAGCGCCATCACCATTACAGCAGTAAATGTCAAGGAGCATATCCATCTACATTAGGTATGGCAGAGTGCACTGGTTAATATTCCCTACCTTTCTCTCTCTTCCTGCTCTTGTAGTCACACCTGACCTGTGGTGTCAGCGTGGTGCTGTGGGTTGAGCCAGTGGCCGGGTTAACCAATGGGGGTGTGATGCTAAAGTCACACCTGAAGTCGCCTTTCACCTGCCCCGTACGGTGTAAATTTTAGGACAACCTCAGCTGTCAGACTCAGGTGTCAGACATCAGATGAAAAGGCATCAGGTCTCAGGAAAACCGCTGTCAAGTTTACGGAATTACACAGTCATGTCTCAGACATCAGATGAAAAGGAGTCAGGTCTCAGGAAAAGCGGAGTCAGATGAAAAGTTCTCAGATGAAAAGTTATCAGAGTCAGGTTTCAGACATCAGATAAAAAGGAGTCAGGTCTCAGGAAAACCGCTGTCAGAAAAAGGGGAGTCAGACAAAAAGTTCTCAGATGAAAAACTCAGATGATAACTTTTCGTCTGACTCCGCTTCTTCTGACAGCGGTTTTCCTGAGACCTGACTCCTTTTTATCTGATGTCTGAAACCTGAATCTGATAACTTTTTATCTGAGACCTTTTAGTCTGACTCCGCTTTTCCTGAGACCTGACTCCTTTTGTCTGTCAGCTGACAAAAGGAGTCTGACAGCTGAGGATGTCCTAAAATGTACACCGTAGCCCCGTCATTACACTCAATCGGTACAGCCAGTTCATAAAAGCCTCAGGTGCTTAGAGATACAGTATTCACTCTCAATATGTGGGATTTAATTGTTTCAGCCATCTTTTTTAGTGCTAGACTGCTTGAATTAGATATTTCATTTAGACGGAATGAGGCTCAGCAGATATGTCAAAACATGAAATCAGTTCAAAGAGACTTGTAACCACAACACCCCCGCTCATTATGCTGTTTGTCTGACATGAAATAGGCCGTCTTTAATGTCATTTTCCCAGTAGCGTAACACTTTATATTTATAAAATTGAGAGTATTATAATGTACTGCAAGTGTAAGTAGACTGCCTATGTAGCAGTGACTCATCCCATGCATTCACACCTACATGCTGCCTTGATATTATATAACACATTACATTCACACATTAGAAGGAATTGAATGCAACAAGGGGGAAAAATATATGTTGGAGACTGCACCACTGTACCCTTTAAAAGACTACATTTGACCTACGACTTGTGGAATAAAAGAGGGTGTTCTGACTTTTGAATGTTAATCTTGGGGAAGAAAAGAACAGTGGCTCAGGGATCAAAAGAAAAAGAGGGAGGTATGGAGGAGGAGGATGTACAGTAGAGGGCTCCAGGTGAGCAATTCAGACATTGAAGGCCCTTTTGCAAGGATCCAGACGTATTAGTTTGTGCTTGTTTTTTACATTGGGACTTAAGCCTTCATGTCATTCCAGTTCAGAGACAGATTGACTAATAACCTTTATTCTTTGTTCTTCCGATAATCATAATTTCTGTACTTTGAAAACATCTTCAAATCATTTTTTTCTTTCTCAGGTTTACTTAAAAACGTATGTACAAATAGAAGAGATATTGGTTTCCTATGAAAAATAAGAAATAGGACATTTTGCTTCACACATGTCGAGCAAATGTGCAGCTTTATATGAACAGTAGACAAATATACTATATTCTCTTAATCTCTTTTACTTTCTATAAGTTAATGACAGTTCATGAAATGTAGAATGACCACAAATCTCCAAACCAACCAGTGTTTTTCTTTACTGTCCTTTACTACAGCAGCTTTGATGTACAGTATGCAGGTGAACAGTGCAAAATGTCTGACAGTTGATTGCAAGGCCCACTGTTGAGTTTTATGGGCTGATTGCAACCAGTTGGATACCCAGTTGTGTACAGCAAAATCAATGCAGTCTTTGCATGAGGTGCATAAGGGAGAAGATGGAAGCCGATGGGTCTCTCGCTGATCACTGAAGGACACCCTGGCGACTGGGCAGACAGCACTTTCGGCCCGCTGTTTGTTTTGCCTGACAGGGATTTGCCGAGATTGCAGGTTCAAGACACCGTCCATTTTCACGGCATGGTCCATTACTTAAGGCCAGTCAATTACTCATAAAAAGGTCTGGAGCCAGTGGAAAGACAGTCACTTTATTGCTGGTGTACTTCTTTCCCAAGGAAGGCATTTTGAGTCAGGTTCAGGAAGGGTCTCCAAATGGGTCTCGACCATCAAGACGTAAGACGTACGATGAACCGAGTAAAATCAATGAACTGTAAATCAAGGGGTCAGGGATCATGAATGGTCGGCTCTTTTTCAGAGTGATGTGAAGAGAGGCATGTAATAGCATGTGTCAAGGGTTGAAAGTGCATGTGTGACACAAGGGGTATTTACCCCCATCAAGTGCAACTTGTGTCTCTCTCTTTGTAGAGGTAGTAAGGAGGAATAGCTATTGTGGATACTGATATTGATATTCATTGAGATATCAGCGGAAATTCCTCCTCAATGCAGCATAACTCTGTGTGTGTGTGTGTGTGTGTGTGTGTGTGTTTGTGTGTGTGTGTATCTTTGTGTAGCCCCACAGCTAAGGTGTTTCTCTTCGAGTTGTGCACCACAAGACCGGGGAGTTTGAGCGTCTTTGCAGTTGTCCGAGTCATTACAGGACTAATGGGACGGAGATGCTGAACTCAGAGCTCATTTGGCTAATGCAGCTCACATTTGTGTGTCCGACTTTACTTCCTATCTGTTGTGGGGGATGACATTGTGACTCATCTGCCAGACTCTGGGGGTCAAGGGTTGCCATGAGTCAGCAGATGAGCGCATTGAACATCCACACCAACCCCCCCCCCCCCCCACACACACACACACACACACACACCCAAACCCTTCCCCTCTCTCTCTTCATCTCACAGTTTTTAATGAGAATGGAGGTAGGAAAATGAGAGCTAATGTCACAACCCCTCCCCCCCCCCCCCCCCTCCGCCTCTCCTATGTCGCCAGACAAGCTGATGCTGCACCAGATGGCCATGGTCACTTCATCACATTTAGTGTTTGGGCCCTCCATTAACTGAGCTTCCCAGAAAACACAGCCACATATTTATGCATAGTCAATCAGAGACACTAAGAAGTCTTTCCAGACTCACCATTAGCTTTCTGTTGCCTGAGGACTCTCTCTCCCTCTCTCTCTATCTCTCCTTCTTACACACACACACACACACACACACTACCCCCCCCCCCCCCCCCCCCATGTCACACACAAACACTCTGGAGCCATATGTTTGCACCTAGCAGAAGTGAGAAAATAACAACGAACTACTTCTTGAAGATCAGAGTCGATGCGTCGGTAGCTCTGTTCGGATCATGGTTCCACATGGTGAAATAGGTGTGAAAAATTAGGGAACTTTTTTAGACTTAAGTGCCATAGCCTTCAGGAATTGCAATGCAGTTTTAGCTTTTTTTTTTTTTACTATTACTTTTTTTCCTGCTTCTCCTTCATTTTTTGGCTCGGTGTGGAGTCTTTGTGAAAACAGCGCGAGTGCACTGTGGGCTCCAGGCGATAGTTTTTGGCCAGGCCTGCGGGCTCGTGGTGAGAGGAGGGAGGTGGAAGAACGAACGAACAGCAGGAGCTGGAGAACAGGAGGCCAGACTTTGGGTCGTATTACGGCTTAGGACACACTGTGGGGCTTCGGGGATGTAATTAATTAACAACCACAACAAAAAGGTCCAGCCGTGGACCTCCAGGGGCCCCCTGCGCCTCGTCAGATCTCGAGCCCAGAGAACGAGGCCATGAGCAGGCTTATGTAGGACGACGGTGCCCCAAACAACCCCAATGTATGAATCAAACGTCTAAATGAGCCCGCTTGGAACACAGACCATCATTAAGGCAGAACTTAATAAGACTGGCAGGGGTGGGAATGTGGGGGGTATAGTCCTGCCACCGCTGCTGTTCTTGCAGTTTGTTTTTTATAGCAAAAGCCCCAGGATGTCTGGCTGTGCCGCATTTAAGACAAGACAGTTACATAAAACATGTTTCTACAAAGGGCTATTGTAATAGAACGAGTGAGAAAGAACAGATTGTCTCTACCATTGAAACTACTTGTTACAATTAGAAATGCTACTTGTTGTGCATGTTGTGATGTTTATACTCTAAAAACATTACAGTAAGCGCTTTCAGACATACGTGTAAGACCGGAGGTTCTGCCGATGTTAAACGGTGGGGCCATATATCTGAACGACATAACCGGTCATATGGAAGTCTGAATTTAGCCGGTTGTTCTACTACTCCCCCTAGTATTTCCTCCTGACATTATGTAAATGTGCTGTGTCTGAACGAGGCGTAGAACATGCGGTTAAAATTCACACCTAGTGAGAGGGTGTGTTGGTGACATTTCTTTCGTGTGTCCATGTGGTTAGATCTGACTTAAATGCCAGTGTTATGATGGAGTGCATAGTGCTGTCCAGAAAATCTCCGACCTGGAAAGATGCAGACATCACAGAGCTACTGTCCATGAGGGCATACAACATTTTGATAGAACACATTAAGGGAATGGCACGTTGTAGCCTACAACTGCACGGCAAGGCCAAACGAATTCAAAAGACTGATAAGCAGAAGGCGCTGAAAAGGCAGTAGCCTACAGCGACGTCGTTGAAGACAATAACAGGAGTATTTAATAAATTGTTAGCCAACACGGTTTTATGTTCATTGATAGCCTTCTCATGACCTGCTGAGCTAGCTGATATTTGTTGAGCATATATGCCTAGAGAAAATGAAAACGAAGAAAACCCAACTTTGTTCCAAGCTCCTTACGTAAATGCAATAGACACATGGGGAGAGGATGCTTTTAGAAAAAAATAAACCATGAAAAAACGAACAACTTCACTGTTATGTTAGTATTTTGTTTGTTGCTTAAAAACGTATGATAGCCTTGAAGTCTTGAATTAGCCTACTGAATTGGCTGGTAGCCTACCATAAAGTTTGTGCATGCTCTCTCTCTCCAACGCAAACCAGATTCTGGTACAACGTTGAAAACAGATAAATGTGTTTATTCGAAGCACACATAAATACTGTAGGTCAATTTCAAGTGCGCACGTATGTGACTAGCCTACTTCAAGTATTAGCCTACGCACAATAGATTTCTCTTCTTTAGACTACATAATGCATAAGCTACACTTTGTAAACAAAAAGCAGTGACAGGCAGTGGCCGCACATATTCTGCGTCATATCTTGCATCTTGTGAACTCTACAAGCCCCCACCCCTCACTCGACAACCACACGGAGATTCTGTAATGTGCGTGTATGTCACATACGACCGTATAAGGTCAGTATAAGGTCCGCAGGTTAGCATCATATCTGAATCATCCGAAGGGTAGGACCTCCGTTTGACAAACCTCCGCATATACTCCGGAGGTTATATCTGAAAGCGCTTAGTATATATTGGAAACTAGTCAACATCGTTATTTCTGAGTGGTAACAATGTTATAAGAGCCACCTTGCAATGATGATGAAACATGTTCACAGGAGGTTGAGGAGCCCTTGGGAATATTCATTGGCTCTTATCATATGCAGTAAATGTCAGAGCCCCACAGCAGCGAATAAGCATGGCTCATTTTTTATATGAGCAGTTTTTCATTTTACAGCCCAACCAAACAATTGTAAATCTGCCCCTTAGCAAACACATTACATGAGGGAGACAGGTGTTCATTTGAATGCTTATGACTTGATGTAAATGAAGACTAAATCATCAAGTAATTTAATTCCCACGTAATGTTTACCACTATTTGAAATTATAATGAGGGAGAGCATTATAGCAGAAGTCCCTAAAGTCTTAACAGATCTACGGATTCTATGGAATAATTAAGCCTTTAGCCAAACCCACAGCAACTCCTTGGAGATTTGAAATACCATCCTCATATACGTATACCAAACATTCAGAAGTTGTGGAAAGTCCTAGAGGACAATCCTCTTTGTCTCTGGAACAGTGGACTAACTCTGCTCTACTACCCCTAAGGCGTTTGATGTTGTTTACAAATTGCAGTGAGCACACTCTCCCTCACCTGCCCAATCCTGAGAAGTTCAGGCATCCAAAGTGATAGCCACACAGACATCCCTGGCCCATACATGGCATCTCCATATGTACACTGCCAAGCCAAGGGTCCTTTCATAATGCAAACACCACACCACACATACTGGAAAAGAGATAGAGAAAGACAGAGAGAGAGAGAGAGAGAGAGAGAGAGAGAGCAAGTGTGTGTGTGTTTGTGAGAGAGAGAGAAAGAGAGACAGAGAGAGACAGATCGGGCCCTTCTGTGATCTATGCACAGTGTTAGGTGAGGGCCAGGGCCCGTTCTGAAGGGACTCTGGCTGTTTTATTAGCTCTCACCGGAACCCAATTTCCATGTAATTTGGGAGCTGGCCTGTGGAGGCAGGGATTGGCAGGCACAGGTGTAAATCTGGCCTTATCTGGAGCCTGCATGCACCGTTCATCTGGCCACACGTAGCCAACAACAGATCAATAATTCATGACAAAAACCGCCCAACGTTATTGGCCGTCCATGTATTTGAAAACATAAGTGGAGAGGAGAGGTTGGAGGGATGGGGGGTGTGGGGGTAAGGGGTTGAGGCTGGGGTGTGTGAGTGGGGGGGAGACTATCGGCGTGAAGTCATGCAAGTCAGGTCCAGAGGAAAGGGGCAGGTGGGAGGGCAGTCCCTGCAGGACTCAGGGCTGTATCTTGTCAGACAAGATGACCCTGGCCATGGCCCAACAGCAGCATCCAACATCCAGCCCCAAACACCACAAGCACACACAGCACTGTGGATCACTACTTCTCCGGAATACAGAGCAACTGCACGGTGCGAGTGTGTGTGTGAGCGTGAGCTCGCACATGCCTGTGTGTGTGTGTGTGTGTGTGTGTGTGTGTGGGTGTGTGTGTATGCGCATGAAGCCGCCTGCTTGCTTTCCGAACCATGGCAAAAACCTAATCTCCAATTAGTGCAATCGAAAGAGACAAGAGTGACACGCTCGTGTCAGAGTGGTATGAACCTTTCTAAAACAACCTGCCTGGAAGGAGAAAGGAAGAAACCCCATTTTGTTCTACCCTTTTGAGAAAAAAAGACTCCATCAATACATGTTTTGATCCGTTCTCACAGACAGGCTGGTTTATTTTTTAATTTAGTTTGCCTGGAATTTGGGAGCTTTGGCCTTCTTTGATGAGTTTTGCTCTATTGAGCTGATGGCTGTTCCAAGGTGTCATTATCTAATCATGCTCTCAGGCTCTTTTAAGCTGTCTTTCTCAATGACACACTTTCAGCTTGCTATAGGCCTGCCATCATCAATAATACAACTTCCACCAAGAAGGAGAAGAGGGAAAGAATTTTCAAAGCTTTAAACGAGCCAGTGGAGTGTCTATGGCGATATAGCCTTGTGTCTTTGTGATTTTCCTGAGCAAGATGTACACTGTGCATAGTCTGAATGTCAATACACAAAAGGGGGTTGGTTGGGGGTGGGGGGGGGGTTGCGACGGTGTGTGTGTAGTTTGGAGGGGGGGGGCATCCTTGAATATCCTGCTGTGAATAGTGTAGTCCTGTCATCATACACTGGACAGAGACGTTTCAGACAGACCGAAATTGCTTCTAAACATCTAAATAAAAGAGCATCCTTGTGGCCGGAAGTCTTTCTTAGGAGCAGTAGTTCCAGCAAGTAGGAAAGATGACGTTCGAAAGACCAGAGAAAGTTAAGGTTGCTTTTGATATAGTACAAAAACGCAAAACTGGTGCTCTGAATATTGACTCTATTGTCTTTGAAAGTTTCTGTTATTGACACATTTAACCGCAATTGGAACGAACACCTGCTTTTACAAGGCGGAAATATTTCACTGCAAAACAGACATGAGCTTTCATGGGCAGTTTTTGTACATTCTCCTCCCATCTTTTTACATGAAACTCACACTTTCCCCTGACCCTCCTATGAATGCATATGCATGACACGGAAAAGTGCAAATTGCCATTCTGAGCTCCTAGAACAGGCAGTCTGCAGTTTTACCCAAGTGCGGCCTGTTTGTACATACCACGGCATGTTTTTATGCGCACGTTAAAATACGCCTGAAGTGGGCACAAAAGCGATAGTATATCTGCCACTGAGTCACAGAAATCGATTAATTTGAATGGACCCACCATGAACCACCTCTGAGACGTCACCATGGCTCTCCTGGGTAAAAATTAAAAATATGTAGGTCAAAGGGGTGCGGCTGGCGGGCCACTCGCCTCTCCTGTCCTGCATCCATCCTAATGAGGATCACCACGGTGAGGGAGAATGAGGGATGCTGGGATAAGCTTCAGCCAGTGGAGGACTGACAGGGGACCACACGTCGAGATGACACCCCACATCAGTGGATAATTATGGTCACTCCAGGCATGAAGTAGCAGCGCTTCCACAGGCTCAAGGGTCGGTGGCTTATACTGTAATTCCTACCAGAAGCTTCCACATTTTGGGGTCGCTGTGAGAGACCCATTAATGTCCAATGGAGATTTTTTTGATTTTCGTAGTATAAATTGAGTGTGGCATCTTGAAGGTCTGGAAGATGCTGTTGCAGACTGAATTAAATATGACTTTTCCCCTTTTTCCTTCACCATAGCATGCAAAGTTTATCCAAGGAACCATTTAGATATCATACACAAACACACATGTGTATGTATACACATGCACAGTTACATGCACTGATTTACAAATGACCACCAGGTACCATGACCACCTGGCCTCTATGTTGAATAACACATAACATGGACAGGGAAAAGGTAGCACACGTGCATTGCTTGCTCTTGACTCACTTCTTTGTGTTTTTCAAACTGTATTTTATCCATATATTAACTGCTACCTGAGGGCCAGTCTGGCGAGCAGGCCCCATCTGAGGCCTTCTTGTCTACCTCAACTGGCCAGATGTTGAATGTATTAATGTAGCCGCTGAAATATTTACACCTGCCTGTCGCTTCAAGACACTCAGCCCCTCCCCAGACGTGCCTTGTCATTACAGATAAAGAGGAACACATTCAGGTAATCAGGGTAGAGTGCCTTATGCTCCTGGGCTTCTTTTTCTCAGAGTAACTCCCTCTCCTTCCCTCTACAGATCTGTCTTCCAACCTCTTACCATCTCTCTTTCTCTCTCTCTCTATCTCTTTTCCACACTGTCACAACTGTCAGTGCCTTTTTCACAGAGTTTGATAACAAGGACACTCCCAACTATTCTAGAATTAATAAATCTTCACCAAAATACTTTTTTGTGACCCGTGTGTGCCAATTGGTTGAAGTATAGTGTATTTAAATTAACAGAGTAATTGTATATATGTATGTGTATATATATATATATATATATATATATATATATATATATATATATATATATATATATATATATATCAAATAAAAAGAAGAGAGTGTCTATTTACACCCCTGGTACGAATAGCCTTGGCCACACAGCTGAGCTATTCACACCTGTGACATAACAACAAAAAGATGTTGCTCACGTTAACAAAAAACATGGCGGACATTCGTTTTTTCGTCAGCAGAAAGTGAAGAATCGGTTCTCAAACGGATGTTTTGATTGCAATAATTAGCTAGTTCATGCACCAGGGTGTAAATAGCATACAGTACTATATACACCAGGGTACGAATAGCGTCCACTTCTAACTATACATTAATGCAAACAGCATGCCTTATTCAGAGTGTCTATTACACAGCTGAGCTATTCACACCGTTACGTAACAACAAAAAAACATGTTGCTTGTTTTTTTATTATTATTATTACATTGTGTGATCAATATGCCCGAATAAATCACAGGGGTGCAAATAGCATACACTGATATTTGTACCAGACGGGGTATTACTAGAACACATTGCTGTGTGCACCGGGGTACGAATAGCATACACTGATATTTGTACCAGATGGGGTACTAATAGGACACATTGCTGTGTGCACCGGGGTACGAATAGCATACATTGATATTTGTACCAGGGGTGCAAATAGCCTTACCCTAAAAAGAATGTCTCAAGTAGGCAAGAAATCCTCAACATGATTTTCCCTTCTTTCATTAAAGGATTACACACCTCCATCACGGAATAGCAGAGTGGGGTATTAGCAGTACAGGCATGCACTATAACGTCACGTAATGCAGTAATGACAGCTAGCACCACTGGAGCTTCCATTCAAGCTGGAAATGCCTTTCACTTTGCTGAGTGAAACAAACACAGCCCCCAACCTCATCCAACCCCCACCCTTGCCTCTAAGCCTGCAGTAAGCACAGGGCTGGGAGGGGATGGATGGCGCCGCAAATAAAGGCACAAATCATCCATGTCAGGGAGCCCCTCGTGTCACTGTTCACTATTAATGCCCAGCCAAGCCGAGGTGAAAATGCGTGGCCGATGTGCCATTTGAAGGGGGTTGCCCTTATATTTCTTGCCAGTGATTGTTTACTCTGCCATACAAGCAAGAACTCTCGGTGTGTGTATCTCACACGATCATCTCTATTTCACGACACCAGAGGTATGAGTTAATACTCACCTTGCCACCAAGTGATTATCTGTACATCTAGTACTTCGGGCCATTCAATGAGGGGAGAGTCAGAAAGGACATCGCTATCGCCATATGTTGTCGATGTCGCTGGGCACAGTGAATAATCCTTCAGACACTGGGCGAAGTCGTAAAAAATTAAAATGTACATATCTCCCCCTCCCTGAGGTGTATGGCCATATGTGCATGTTTATTCATACGCAAGCACTGCCAGTGAGAGTGATGGATATAGGTAATTACTTTGCTCTGATCCCTTTTAGCCTAGTGTGGGCTTTACACTTAATTGCATGGAACACAGGAAGCAAATCATGTTAATCTGGTATAAATTGATAGACAAAAGGAAGAGTAAAAACAACAACAGAAGCAGCAACAACAACAACAGCAACAACAAAAATGTCCAAACAATTCTTCCTGCGTGTGAGGAGTGGAAGTGTTTCATTTTAAGTGGCAGGTGTGCAGCACTAGCTGGAATCAAGAGTGCTTGCCAGTTGCCAGTTTAAATTTTTTTTTTTCGCCCGGTGTGATGCTCCTCTGTGACGGAAGGCAATTAATATAGGCTAATCTCCCTCTCGTGTGGGTGCATCGCCAGCCGGTGAAATGTGAAAAGCCTCGCAAGTTTTTATCTCTACCCCGACTTGTCTTCTCCCGCAGTCGTTTTTCTTCTCACTCTCTCTCTCTTTTTCTCTCTCTCTCTCTCTCTAATGCTTGCATTTGCTCTCTCTATATCCCTGCTGTCCTTCACTACCTCTTCGCTCCTGATCACCCTTCATCTCGGTGTGTTATCACCCTTTCATTCCAGTTGTCGGTTTCTTCATCATCCCTTCACTCTTTAGCTGTGGCTTTGCTTTGTCTTCGTCAAATGTCATCATTCTCGGCCCCCTCCACTTCCACCAAACCAGACTCTTTTCATCTCTTCATCTCATCTCTCTCTCTCTCTTTCTCTGTCTTCATCTCACACACAAACACACACACACACACACACACACAAAGAAAGAGAGAGACATAGAGAAAGAGAGAAAGAAACTAACAGAGAGAGCGGGAGAGTTAACATCCTTTAATTTTCCATGATTTCACTCACTGACAGCAATGGCTGTATCCATGAATCCTCCATCCAGCACCTGCTATTGTGTGGCTATTCATAGCCAGGCCTCAGTGCAGGGTAAACCCTCACATGTTTTGCCTATTATTAGACAGCTTTTAATGTGTCAGTGCATGCATCACTCCTACATCCTGCTCTTCGTCCATCTCAACTCATACAGATCACACTTGTAGTGTTATTACTGTAAAAGCAGATGTTTCCTCATCTACAACTCATTTGGTACCCTGGGGTATAATACAAATAGTCTACTCTACTCCTCCAACATGTTCAGTTATTTTAGGAATACGTGATAGAGGATACTGGTGTAGATTCTGCATATTTTGGAATACAAAATGCTCAGGTTTCTTGCAAATAGGAAACAGATAGGGCAGATATCTAGTCATAGAATTTGTCTTTGAACATGCTGTTCAACCCTTTGTGAATTTGACACTGATAATGAATAACAATCTGCTCATATGTATGGGCCTGCTTGGCGATGGCTGAGAGGATATTACAGACTTTGATGTCCTTTGGAATACAAACACTACACAATGTTCAGCAAAGCTTTAGAATTTCCGTCACTAATAAAGAATGTATTGTTATGTTCTTGAATATATTCACATCAAAAATAATTTGAAAAAAGCATGGAAACACCCATTTGTCATTTTTCCATACAACCTTCTTGAAATGTTCTGGAAAATGATGTTATAGATCAATCATGTGTTTTCTATAATAAAAATGTACCAAAGAAACCATTTTCTTCACCCCATTTAGAAAACGTGTTGCATTTGACCACTCATCCATCAGTTTGTTTAACCATTGCAGCTACATTAGTGATGCATTGTTGAACACCATAAGCACAGTTTACATGTACTTCATTAATTAATTGTTATTATAAAAATATGCAATTGCTTTGCCCTCTCTCATAGCCTGAATGCTTGTATAGAGATATTACACAGCACACCATTATGAGACATTATATATGGATGCAGCAGTAGTTGCTTGCATTTCAGCACAACATGCTATTTGTTATTGTGTGTGAGATATTCACAAGATTAGCATTGTTAGAAATCCACTCAAATATGCATTAAATGGTAAGTAGGAGATCTCAGGCTGAACTCAGTGAAACTGAAATTTAATTTTAGCCCTAATGACTGAATCCAGCAAAACCAAACGTGCCTAATAGTCTGTGTGGGAAAAGAAAAGGAACAATAAATCAATGGTATACATTTATGGCATCTTTAAATGCGGGCCGTTCAGAACAACCGCAGTGAGCCTCTTCATATGAATCTAAGACGTCGGTGGGATTGGGAGTGTGACTAGTATCCGCTGAGGTGTAATGGGTAGGCAGGATGGCAGAGTCACCCGCTCTTCAGGCGATAACTCACCAACCCCATGACCCTGAAGGCAGTGCCTCGTAGTATTCATCGCTGGGAAAAGTACGCCATTGACTCTCACACTCACGCCGGATGAATAATACATGGTGCATATGCACTGTGCGCTTAAAATACAGTCCTAATAATGCGCTATAATTTCCCTCCATTATTTATTTGCCAGGAAGGTTTCCATATCCACGGGAATATAAAAAACCTGGCTTCTCCGCGCCACTTTACTTGCTCCCCAGCTTGCACTTTGCACATTGCCTATTCATAAAGTGCGGTTGTTAGACTTGCTTAATACCTTCCGCAATCTGGAAAGGTAGAGCGAGGCTTCCGTGGGGCAGGAGTTTACCGCCCTGAGCACATATCAGCAGCAGAGCCTGAAATGAATGTCTAAACAGTTCAATCAGAAATATGCCTCCAAACGAGAGACTGGCCGGGCTGGAGATTAGAATAGGGAGTCGGGAGGGGCCGGCAATCAAGTTGGGAAATCAAGAGTACAAGTCAGGGTGTGTGTGTGGGGGGGGTGCAAATCAAGCGTGAGAAGCTGATAGGTTGGGCAGTTGTTTGGGTGTAATGTGTAGCTTGGCATCAGGATATATGTGAAAACCAAGTTTGTATACATACTGCCGCACACACACACACACACACACACACACAGGTTGGGCAGTGGTCTTGTTTGGGTGTAATGTGTAGCATGGCATCAGGATATATGTGAAAACCAAGTTTGTATACATACTGCCGCACACACACACACACACACACACATAACAATGACAGTGCTACATCATCAACAGGCACAGAGAAGAGCTGAATGTGCATTTTAGCAGAGAAATGAGTTGCTACATGAAGGCTAATGATAGCAGAGAGCATTTGAAATCAAATTTGAAATGAGAGGAGATAAATGAGTCTTTGCCTCCCCAGTGACCCCCCCCAACATACACACACATGCTCCAAATAAACATGCAAGGCCTGGAATTATTTATTTATTAAATTCATTTTCATGTGCCAGCATTTGTAGAGGTTTAACTGTGAATAAACATTTCTGAGAAAAAAAACTGCCTGCTGGTCAAAAAAGACCCAAATTCCACCTCAGCATGTGAAGAAAATAAATCTACACTTTTGCACATCAGAGGGGCTTAAGCTGTGCGTTTGAAGTCACATTTTCCCCAAGATAGGTGTTCGTTTGAGAGTTGCTGGCAGGTAAGTATTTGGCGCCTTTAATCACTAATAACCCTGATGGGTTGCTGACAGCGGCGGAGAGGACCTCTGTTGCCCCCCTCCCACTGATCAGACTCATCGCTTGTCTGCTGATTCGTCTCATTATTTAAATATCTTATCGCGCAGTACTTTTGCCCCCTCTTAGAGCTCCACATTTGCTTGTTTACTTGCGCTTTGAGTGCTTAAAGATTTAAATGACGGAGGCACTGTGGCCTTAGTAGCTTCCTTTCCCTCTGTCTCCCTTTTATCTGCACTTTGAAGAACACATTGTGCATGCCCATAAAGGAAATGTGACACCGAATTTGACCCAACCTTCATTGCTGCCAGACTGATTTGGCGCCCGATCATAACTCACACATTTACTTATGCGTTTATAAAAGACACAAAGAATAACACAAATAAAGAATAAAATTTGCTTTACAATTTGATGCTACTCTGAACACAAAGCCATGAATACACAGAAGTGACCTCATGTAGGCCTAGGATATTTTATCTAAGCCTCCCGACTGCAAACACTCCAGTTATACCAGCAGCTCAGGTCGTGCTCTTGGCCACCGACAGTCAGGTTAATGGCTTGCAGCATTCATTTTCTCTGAATCACGGACCGCTATATATGCTGATGTCTCGCAAGTGATTTTCTGCCAGGGTGACCCTCCAGCGAGATCCACTTCTTACCCCCATACAATGTCAGAAATGGCAGTCACAGTACTGCCATTGTATTGGGAGCTTTAATACAATGGGATTAGGTACGTGCACCGCTGTGGAGATTAATACTTGTAAGCGCGTTCATAATGGATGAGGCAAAACGGCACAACCACTGCAGCTTACAGTGGGGAGGTAATCCAACCTCTTTTTTAACCAGCACGCCAAAATAAACATACGCTGTCCACATATATCCACATACGCACACTCGAATGCACCACAGGGCACTGAGACTGCAGTCTGCAAGGGTGTAACTGATATCACTTACCACTGCAACCATAATAGTGTGCAGACTACGTACACTCATTTATTTCCGGTGCAACTGTGCTGTAATGGCATCTTTTGTTATATTCTGCTCCTTACATCTTCACTCCGACACTGAATATCTTGTTTGCCCAATAATAACAATTTTAACACATGCATAAACTCTTCTTTATCTTAATGTGCTGATTCCCTAGTACAACACCCAACTGGGTCAGTGTAGCCACTAATTACATTAACAATAGCAGCAGGTTCAAACCAAGGGTGTAGGCGGACGTTTAGAAAATTGTAGACACTATGGGCATCTCTGAGGCTAGAAGTCGACCACTTCGTGCTAGCATTCCATTGACCCCCATTCATTGAGGGGAAAAAACAATTAAGTGATGTTTTGATGGGTTGTCACTACGTCAGAACAAATCCCCACCAAAAGCTGCACTCATACTCGCAGCACTCTGCACATTTATCAATTTTCTTAGCATGGCTACCAGACGAATACTGTGTATCAATATCCATTGTTTAATGTCACACGTTTCTCACTCGCCTGGATTGAGGATGCGCAAGAATCATAGACAGTAAAATAAATGGACGAACAGTGGGGAGGCACTGAGGCAAATTGAACAATTTTTCAGTTGGTCCCCCCAGTACTGTGCAGACTCGCACTTAACTTTGTGACGTTAGCCATCGAACTTAATCTTGTTACTCATATGATAGATACACAGAAATTCTTCTCACACTTCCTTCGTCCTTCAAAGTCATCAAAGTTAAAAATGTATGTATTATTATTAATGTCATCCTCACAAGTGATATCAAGTCATGTTAATGTTGAAACTACCACACATGATCATCTTCAAAAACAGTCATGGTAAAACAAAACAAAAAAGTTTTTTCGGTAACGCTTTAGAATAACATGTGCTTATTATGTATTAACAGTGCATAATAAGCTTTGAATGTAATGATCATCTTGATTCTATATTCTGTTAATGTTCTATATCATACCAGTTATGCCTTTTACAAATATGTTGCTGATAAAAAAAAAAGTGGCGTTTAATTTCCATAATCTTTGTTCAGTGAACAGTCAGTTTGTCAGCAGTCTAAAGATATTATCAGAGGGGGTTAATCAAGGATCTTTGATATTATGCCAGCTTTGTTTATAGTTTGGTTACATAGCAACCGAGAGTTAAAGACAACAAGTGGGTGCGTTCAATGTCGCAAACATAGAGTTAATACCTAATAAGCACATGTTATTCTAAAGCGTTACCGTTTTTTCCACTTTTCCGACCTACGGTCAATCCATCGAAAACCTCTGAAATGATTATCGTTAGTGACGTTTTTTAGGTTTACTTCCCTCTATGCAATGCTTTACCTTAAAGAAACACGCCACCCAATGTCAGTAGTAATATATGTTCTTACCTTAACTTTCACGAGTTGAGTCATACCTCTCCCATGTCGGTATGTGCACTCAAACGCTCTGGTGCGCAGCTTGAATGTGTTAGCATGTTGCTATGCTAGCGGGCTCAGGCGTAGCCAGACGTATAAGTAATCAAAAACATCCACGTTTTCCCGACTTAAATACAGTTACACGAGTAGTTGATTAAAATGTCTATGGTCAAACAACATGAAACATGGCGATTTTCCAAGCGAATAAAAAGGAGAACTACAATGTTTGGCACAATACCACTTGGGAGTACTTCGACCTAGCGTAGTAATATGAATTAACACCTAACTGTAGATCCTATCCACCTCAGAGTATAGAATCCATGCTTGATCGAAGTCACAGTCGAGTAAGATGTTATATCGTCAGCTTTGTCATACCTTAATTTTGTCAGTTGAAATATGAACGTACCCAAGTCAAACTTTAGTTTAATAGGCTACATGGTCACATCAAAATAGCTATTTTTCAAACACTAAGAAGGCTCGACATAACATGAAACTTTGATCGAAGCATCATCAGTGCCGCTACACATTAACTCGAGCATTGAGAACATTGTTCGTGTACACATAGCATACCTTAATTTTCCCTTAAAGTTCCCCGAGCGCTGCTGGAGCAGGCAGCTCACTGTGTCGGGATTAGTGTGTGCTTCACCTCACCGTGTGTTCACTGTGTGCTGAGTGTGTTTCACTAATTCACGGATTGGGATAAATGCAGAGACCAAATTTCCTTCACGGGATCAAAAGAGTATATAAGTTTGATGATTTTTTCACAGGCTTTCCTTTCTGATATCAAAGGAATGTAGGCCTTTTTATAAAAGCTGGACACCTGGGACAGTACGATATTTGCTTATTCCCACTTTGTTCTGTTTTCTGATGAACCATCCGAAAGATACCACATGAAGCCACTGAGAACTTGGTGACAGTTTGGAAGACAGGATCCAGTGATAATCGAGTCATCCTGAACAAGGCCACTGCCCAAACCAAATATCCAAGATGATTGTCTTGTAGACAGAGTACATTTTTAAGACTGTGGATTGGCATTACTAATACACTTTCCACTAGAAGCCTGCAAGAAAGTTCATGTAATCCTGTGTGATACAACTACTACTCTACACTAAACAAAATAGTCCCACGCATGTAGCCTATATCTGATTTGGAATTATGAGATTTTTATAACACCATAGCAACAACAGTTAAATGAAATGATTAATGGCAAGTGGTACAATACACATTAAGGTGTTTTTCATCAAATAACATATTCAAAATAGAAAAGGAAAAAAAAAATGTTTTTCTGAGAAAAATCACCAAAATATGTATGACATATAGAATAAACATAAAGAAACCCAATGTTTATCCAATGAGCTGTGTGCTTTATGCCCTTAATACAGTTATTATTCAAATAACTACTGGCTAACAAATTGATAATAGTCAAATAATATACCTCCACAGTCCCCCATATTGCGAGGTGATTTCCTGAATTTGGCAACAATTTTGAATGTTGTTTTACTTATTGGAACATAATAAGCATAAGGACAGATTAATTTGCATATGTCAAGGCGGATGATGCACCCTATACGGGAACCTAACGTTACGTACGAGGTAGTCGAGTCTGTTTTGCCTTGTATTGTTATGTAGTTAATACAGAAGCACAAACACAATGTCGGCACAGGATATATGCTATATGAAGTTATGGTATTTCAAAAAAATCCTAAAATGAATGGGCTTCTATGGGGGTTAGCAGAGAAGTGGTCCCTCCAGCCTCCATTGATTTTCTACTTCCGGGAATTCGCCTGCCCCCTTTTGGCAAGAACTGGAGTCGACCAACAGGAAATGGATTCGAATTGGCTTCACTCATCTCGTTCGAAGTCTATGGGATGGCTGTCTATCTTTTACTGTCAATGGTTCACATAGTATATTGCTACCACCAACACCTACAGTAAATGAGCCTGCAGAGGCATATGTCCACCACTATTCCAAGCACAGACAAGGGGCCACCTTAACACATCTCACATTAACTATTAAGCAAAGAATTAGGTGGTGAAATGACATAAACAGACACTTCATCAATACCATTGCATTCAAAACACAGGAAAGCTCAAACCAAAAGCAACACATAACACTGATATGGATAATTTGGATATGGATAATCCCACCTCTTCAGACACAGCTTTGACTGACAAGTTTCCTGCAGAAAACACTTAACACACTAAACACATCAAAGTATTGTGAACCGTTGACAGATTGGGCCAGTTGCATGCCACAGTGGAATTTTTGGCCTGTTTTAGTATCTCTGCAGGGGGTTCATATTTGAAACAGGGTTCAGGGCCACTAATTTTTATCCTCATGATTGAGGACAGCTTGCCATTAAGAGAAAGTATATTCTGTGTGTCAGTCTTGTTAAGGCCAATGACAGGGAAGGTGCGTTCATCATCTGCATTAGAATGCAGTAGGCTCAACACAAGCTCATCTAACAAAAAGTATGTTTTATCATTAACATAAAACACTTCAGACAACGCTTGAACCGTTAGCATAGTCCTGTATCGGCCCACAGTTAGACTGAATAGGCTATGTCTATTTGGTAACACTTTATAATAACTACACACAATGCATAATTTGTTAAGCATTTGTAAAACTATTAGTACATGTTTTCATCATTTGTAGAGTATTGCTCATACATTATTTCTCATTAGTAAAGCATTTGTACACAGTTATAAATGGTTTGTTCATAGTAAATAAGCCTATGTCAAAAATATGTTTGTAAATAGATGTTTTATACTTAATAAATAATGCAACAACCATTTATACATTAAATCAATTTCCCATTATAAACCAGTTTCAAACTAAATACCGTGTTCTGTCACGGAGTTGCAAGGGGAGAGCTGGACCAAGGCGCAAGGCAAGTTGAGGCAAGGCGATATCAAGGCAAACAGGAATCTTTAATAGAACAGCAACCACGTATAACAACATTAATGACCGACAGGGGACTGAGGAGAGACAGAGGGTTTAAATACACAGGGGTTAACAGGGCACAGGTGAACAGGGAACAAGACTCAGGTGAAAACCATAATTAAACTAACAAGGATCAGGTGAGGGGCGGATACACAAGCACATGAAATATTATCTGCTGTTGGACTAAAACAGTGGTTCTCACTGTAGGGAATAGAGACATGTCAGGTAAAGGCGCGATGAATAGGAGGAATGTAGCCAATAGCTGGCTTCAGACCGTCGAGCCAGGCCAGGCTAGGGTATTTTGAGGGGCCACCTAGTGATAGCCCAGGCTACAAGCCTCATGAACCTGGTACGTTTATGTTCATAATGTCAGGCCATTACACCTCGACACGCCCTCGCTTGTGTAAACGTCACCAATACCACCCATCTTCTGGATCAACAGGATAGGCAGAAAGTCGCGTATCTCTTTCCTATACTGGGGTGCGATTCCCAAAGTCATAGTTGCTAACTTAGTTACAACTATGGTTTTGGGAATCGCACCCCAAGTGTCCTTTTCTGTCCTTAATAGCCTATTCATTTCTATACAAACCAAGACGGCGGATTCCTAAAGAAACGCAAGCACACACAATACGTGTATCTAAATGAGCTGTGTACCATAAATGACATTTTACCGTGAATCAAAGAGCTGTAAACAGTGTTGTAAGTGTTTAACGTTAAATCCACTTGGAATTTTGATTTCACAAAGATGTGCCACGTGAGTGGCCACCCACCAGCCCAGCACCAAACTCTGAGCGCACAGTAAAGAAAATAGGGTTTTGAAGGCAGTAGATGCTCCTGCTAAGAACCAAACCAGACCTTGTTCAAATATATACATCTATGGCTACTGGAAAATGTATCAAATGTTATTTTAGAATTTCTGAACAAAGGGGCTGAAATTGAAATTGGAGCTTTTACGATAGTTCTCCTATTCCACTCTATTAATAGCATAAAACACACTGGCAGGAATAATTTAGTGGGACGCGTCTATGTTAATTAACTCATGGACAGAGTTAGCCTACTGACAGGCAAACATCTTTAATACGGACGTAACCGCTATCTCTAAACTCGGTGTACTAGCAAATACTGCTGTGCTTATGTGCTTTCATAGCCATTCCATTCTATCATGTTTCTCGGCTTTACACACAACGGGTTGACCCCGCCTTTACCTTGATACCACCCCTAGCCCCGCTCTAGCACCAAGTGGCCCAACATTTAGGGTGGGCCAGAAATCAGGGGCCAGTAGCACCAATATAGCCCCCAAGTGGCATCAGTTAGCAACCGCACCTGAAGGTGTGAAAGCAATTAGCCTCGGCATGGCCTGGCCTAGCTCGCTTTGGCTCGACAGTCTGAAGCCGGCTCATGTAACATCTAGAGCTGTGTTTGATGTGCATCCCTTCTCTCTGTCTCAGCTTACCAACCTCATGCTGAGGTCTGGTTCTGTGTATGTAACTCAACAGCAGCTATCCCTCTTTTAAGGATTTGGCTACATTAGTTTTGCTGTAATCATTTATTAGGGTTGTGTTAGGGACCTGACATGCTTAACTGTTCCTATATTAAGACATGGTTTGGCATGATTCGGTGTTTATAATGACATGGACATACACCATAAGATGCAACATTCATAACATGGGATTAGAAGTATTAGAGGGTATTACTAGGTATGACTTCTAGAGGAATTAAGGGGTGATTATGTTAATATTTCAGATGTTATACTTATAACTACCTACTCTGCATATGTGTCAACAAAATGTGGAATCAAAGGAAGGAACATATCTTGGATAATAACAGATACTGGTGAATAACACTTGAACAAGAAATAAAGAATACACATTGAGATGATTTCCTTTACATAGATTAAGCCTACTCCTACTCACATCAGTGAGAATTTCAATTGGGAAAAAAGGCCTTTAGTTTAGGTCTACGGCTTAATCCGTGTATTGGAAAGTGACCAAAATCATCTAGTTAACATTTCATTGGAAGGAAGCAGAATACACTTCTTAATGTTTCTATGTGCCTCTAGAAAATCTACTAAATCTTTGTTGCAAAATCAATAAAACTCATAACCTGTAAGAGTTCCCTGCCCACATGGACAGAAGTTGTGGGGCTCTGCAGGGATCGAGAGATGGGAGTGATCAGACTATCACTCACATGGTGAAACCTGACTGGCAAAAGAGATGTGGTCACTGGAGAATTCCAAGCACAAAGGACACATGCACTGAGAGCAAGGTCAAGCAAATAATAATCATGTATGGAAACCAAGCATCCCCCTCCCCCCATCTGTATGAGGATGGGTAAAACATGGATGGAGGGAGGAAATGGGTCAAGCAATGATCGAGGGACGCACCATCATCAGAATTATTTGGTTAAGACAAAGAGTGGGTGCACAGGGTTCAGGAGAGGGATAGACGGGGGAGTGGGGCAGAAAGAGATGTCACCCTCCTTGTTTTGATAGAGCATTATGTTGCTGATGATTGAAGCAGGAAAATTGCCCACACGCTTGCAGTGAGACGGTGGGGCTCAGCCAAACATGGGCTAATGTGGGGGAGCAAATTCACCAAAGTCTGTGTTTGGAGGGCACAAGGCATGTCTTGTTAGTGTAAATGACGTCACTCGTCAGGACCAATGAGGGAACTGGGAGTGGTCGAAGGAAATCGTGAAGCTGTCCGCGCGCTGTTGGAAATATATCAATTGATTATAAACCCCTGTTAAACCTAATAAATCTGACTCCGCTCAATATTAGAAAAGTTTCGGTTCATTGTAACATTGTTATCCTTAGTGGGTTGATACGCCCACAATACATATTGTTAATGAGAATGCCTAACTCGTTTTCTTGTGACACGCGCTCAAGCTTAGGAATATATACTATAGGTCTCCTCCATCTGCCGATTAATTCGGGCGGTTCCTAAACATAACATGTATTGGTCTGGAAGTGGTCAGAGGTTACATGCTGATCCGGACTGCTATACTCATCAGCGTGTTAGACAGTCAAGCAAATTCCTATGCTACAGGGGGTCAGGCTGTGCTAGGTTTTCGCGACCAATCTAGGACCATCGCTGACAAACTGCCCACCGCTGTGTAATGCTTGGTCATTTCATAATAACATGCCAGCTCCCAGGTGATTTAGTTTCTACGGCGGCGATAACTAATCCCAACCGTCCATTATGCTAGTAACGTTACCTAAACTGCTACTCTGGACTACAAGTACAATAGTAAGGCTATGCGGGTCAGAACATCACAATTTATTTGTCAGATACAAGCTATTCATCCAATACATTATAGAAGGTACATCTAAATGAATAATGTGAAAGTTACGAAAACAGGTTAAAGGAACATTTAGGAAACCATATGAAGCAATCAGAGAATGAACATACCAGCTCAGAGGATGATGACTACACACCTTAGTGGTGCGGGAGATTCTGACTACAGAATGGCTCCTAGAATGCTCTGTAAACTTCACTTAAATAGGCTACCTAGTTTGTGGTTGGTTACATTCACATGATTGGAGGTCAGCTGATTTGGGATCACATGGTTGGAGGTCTTGGGTTGATTTTGGGTCACATGAGAAGTACTTTGATGAGACTTGAGACCATTGTTGTAGTGAGAGTGCATTAATCAAGACATGACAATGTACACATTAATTACATTTCCTGCTTCCTAGTTAGTTTCTCCTGTGAAAAAGGCAAAGGTTAGAGATATAATCAAAAGTTGTTGTAGCAGCAATATGTGACAATGGGCCCACCATGAGGTCATACCATCATGTGGTAGGGTAATTAATCAACAGTTCACATGATCAGGAGTTTGATCAGTATAGAAACATTAGGACTCCTTACATTAGTTACAGCTTGGTGTACACCTACACCTCAAGAGAGCCCCACACCTGTGTGTGTGTGTGTGCGCGCGCGCATCTTTCAAGATCAAAATGAGAAAAAAAATCAGTTAGTTGAGGAATGAATGCAAGACTCAGTTTTATATGAATTGTTATTGACGGATGTGAAAAGAAACATTGGGAGGATAATATTTGGCTGTGCATGGACTCCTCTCCTTTATTAAGTGAAAATCTAAAAGATTACCTCCCCTCCTCAGAGGCTGATTGATCTTAAGATCGATAAGCCTTTTAGTAAATAAAGATAAAGGAGGCTTATCATTTTAATGAAAAGAAATGAATATGCCACTTTGAGATGAAACTTTAGAGTAGTGACGTCAAAGAGAAATCAGTCTTGCCACTATTCTTACTCATGTTGTTCATGTCAAACCTCTCAGAAGTGGTGATTGAAAAGGTGGAAGTAAATGTATGGCATCATTTGTAAACAGAATGACTTCCCATTGACCTGAATTTTCTTTTTCAGCCAAAATTGATTTTCTTATGAGTTGCATGATCATTTCATAGATAACAGAAAGAGAATGGACAGCCCCATTTCAGTATCCTGTTTCATATCCAAGTCATTGCTGTAACGGTTGATTGGGGCCCTTCCCTGTAGGGAATATTACTTTTTTAAAAAAAAAAAAGTTCCATGTTTTTTTTTTGAAGTGATTCATATGGGTTCCCTTGACCACCACGCCATTGGTGAACACCCCCAGAGACCTCTCACTCCACTGGGCAGAGATTCATTCAAACCCCCCTGGCAGCCTTAACAAGGAAATCCCTCGGCTTGCTGAGGATACCATGACAGAAACCCATGCCGCCATCACTTTATGGATTTGACCGGGCTAAGCTCAGCATTATATGTTGAAGAATAGCAGACATGATTTCATATCTCTGTAAAGCTGGCCCCCCATGTCATCATGACACTTATTGAAAACACAGACTGATATCTTTAGCCAGAGAAGGACATTTTTCTTTCCAAGTTGTTGCATGCAGTTAACATGATAAATGATGGATCAAACATAAATGATGGAACCTGAGTGCAGACCTGACCAAAGTAGTCTAAGATGAACTCTAGGGCAGTGTCCTATTCTCAATTCTAGAAAATGTAGTAAGTTCCATGTTTTGTCTTGTTTGTAAACTTGACATGTGTGAGTTCTCACTAAGATTAGTCTGGAAACTCTTTGTATAATTCGCTCAGCCACCTGGGTGGTGGACCAATCAACTGCCAGAGGGGGTGGCTAGGTGCAATCAAAAGTATTCCACAGTTAGTGAAACCTTACACTCAAGGAGCATAAGGACTAACTCTGACTAAGGACTAACTCTAACTTTCCCAACTCTGAACTCACACTATACTGACTTTGCACTCATTCACTCCTCAGCACCCATGACCCCAACCCCCCCCCCCCCCCCCCCCCCCCCCCACACACACACACACACACACCTACATGACTTTTAGCACTTTTACATCCCTCTCCCTATGCTACAGACCTTTTATTTATTTTCTTATTTCATCACACGTCAAAACACACACACACACACACATATCTGACTTTCTCCAACTTTTGCACATCTCCATAAAACTTTTTATTTATTATTTTTGATTTCTCCTCCATCTACCCATGTCCTTGATTGCCTAGCCTTTCTGCCACCCCCCCCCCCCCCCCCCAATACACAGCACATTGTCTCATGAGGAAGCTTCTCCAACACACATATTGCACACTGCCCTCTCCCCACATGCACAGCACACTATCCCATCTCCCTTGTCATCCCCCCAACACACACACCAAGACCCCTGGGAGTTGGGTTAGCCCCTTGAGCCGTGGATCTGCCCAAGGTTTCTTCCTTAGTAAGGGAGTTTTTCCTTGCCCCTGTTGCTCTTGGGTGCTCCTTGTTGGTGCCCCCCCCCCCAATCCCAATCCTCCCCCACCTTTCTTATGCAGCCTTTGCCACTTAATCTACTAAACCCCTCTTCTACTGCACTCCCCCCACTCATAAATGCACAAATAGGCTGACACCAGACATAATTTCACTGCATTTCTTACATCCAGTAACTATATGCATGTGACAATAAACTTCCTTGTATCCTTGACTACACTCTGTTCTTAGAAAACATGTTTTGTCAAAATGTTTTTTTTTGCATTAAGCACATTAGTGTGCAACTGCAATTAAACCATAACCAGATCATATTATGGATGTGTTTGTGATATGACAGCAAAATAGAGTTTTTATAAATAATTAGTTTTGACTAAAGTATTTAATTTGGAAAATGGTCAATCCTGATCCAGTATTTTCAAAATGAACACTATGTCCACTGGGATGCAACAACTGGAAACCATGGTCAACCATAATAGCCAAACAAAATTTGAAGTACCATGATTATTTACCATTGTAAAACCATGTTTAATTTCCGTAAGGGATGTTAAAACAATAGTACCATAGCTACCATGAAGTGTTAAACCATGATAGTACCATGGTTAGAGCATAGTAATCGTAAAACCATGGTTTCTGTATAAAAACCATATGAAACCATAGTGCATTTTCAAGGGATGTTAAAATCATAATAGTACCACAGTTACTATGAAGTGCTATAGGTAAGCCATGGTCGTGCCACAGCTACTATGAAGTGATTTGGATAAACATGGTAGTAGCATGGTCAGGACCATAATCGTTATCACCATTATTTACTATAGTAAAAAAATGGTTACTGCATAAAAACCATAGGAAACCATAGTGAATTTCCGTAAGGGTTGGGAAGTGTGTTGCTAGAGTGGGACATGGATAGAACATGGGAAATGTGCTTTATTTTGTTTGTGTAGCACGTAACAACACCATGTAGCAGCCATATGCCATACACCGCTATGGGAAACATCTAGTTTATCCTACTTAGTGGCAGCAGCGACTTGCTTAACAACTGAACTGACGCTGCGTATGGGACGCATATGGCTCAGAGACGACAGCTGTCCGGAAGCCGATCCGTTCTGTGACAGAATGCGTTAATACCATCATGATCATTCTCCACGCGTGTTCATGACAATAGGACGGGTTTTCTGCTTGGAGATTATGCCTAGTCCCGCATTAAATTGCATTTTGAATGGGGATTCCCCTTAGAAACACATACATTGAGTGTGGTGCTTGGCATGTTCTCTTCTCATGAGTATGCGCCATTAGACACTTATGGCTGTATCTATACATATAGCAACCATATGCTTTATTTCTTCAATCACTTTCACAGATGCCTTTCACTTTCAGTACTATAATCAGATTAAATGTTTTTTTATTCCATCATTGGTTTTCCCTTTTATGAATTAAACATCTAAGACAGTCCACGATTATAATTTAGGTTTGTGTCTTCCTTGTAGTTAAAACTGTTCCAGACAGCGAATCTAAATAGGATAGCGCACCATTTTAATTTACAAACACATCATAACAATTGTCTGAAGTCATTTGCCATGAATGCTTTTCAAGTATTAAATCTGCACCGGAAATCAGCTGTCATATTAAAAGCAATGGATTGTGTGCAGTTCCCTAATCCGTCACAGCCGCTCCATTCTGATCTTATTATGCCATTTCCACAGTCACTGGAAGATTGACAGATCTATGCATTTAGTTAAAAAAAAGTCAGGAACATTGATGATTCAAAAAAATGATAGACAAGAAGAGGGGAAAACACGGGAATGCTTTCATTTTAAAGCCCTGTTCGTCCATCAAACAAAGAAAAGTCTGATGCATGAATAATATAGGAATGAGAAACAGGCATTTCATATTCATGTTAGTCCATGCTCGAAGTGTAACCACCTTTAGATTCCATCCTTCCAAAATGGGACTTCTCTTGCCTTTGCCTTCTTGGTAACATAATGGAGGAATTCATTCTATGGTTTTGCAGTATCCTACAGGAGATGATATTGAAAAATGATGGAGCGGATTCGCACAATAAGTAAAAAAGGAATGAACCTAGCAGGGGGGAGAGGTGCAAGTAACGGCTTGACTGGTGATGGGCAAATGTATGATTATATTTTCAGAGCCAAGTCTGACTTCCAATTCTGTGATAGTTTCTCTCTCCCCCATCCGCTTCCTACTCCTAGAAAGTGGAATATAGAGGAGAGGTCCAGTAGAGACATAAAGAAGCATATTGGCCACAGAGTCTACCCATGGTTACATACATATTCTCTTTCACTGAGGATTGGAATTTTTCATGGCACCATGCTTTCTGAGGGGTTGGTCTCCTTTGTCGATGACTGGAAGCCCAGGGTGGTCTCTATAAATAGATCAATCTCTCTGGTATCCATATTTGGAGAGGGGGGGTTGGGATAGGAGATGGATTGCTATCCATCATTCATCAGCATTCTCAGATCCCTCTTTGAGATTGATCCAGATGTAATTTGTTTAGTTGTGGTTGAGGAACATGACTTGTGCTAGTAACCAATTCTATGTTTGTGGTTCATTGACTGAGGGTGGTGGTGGTGGATGGTGGTGGGGTTGTTCCGGGGTGCCCAACATTAATCTGCCGTCCCGGCTCAGTCAGGTCATCCAGGTGACACCAAGACAGATTAGGGGCTCCATCCCCAATTCATCAGCAGACCACAGGGGCTATTTTATCTTACGCCCTACCCCCTCTGGAGGGCCCTGGCTTGTCAGTCCCTTTGGACGTTTGGGAGTTGCGGTCACGGGCAAGGTGACGGTCGTGTGCGTGTGTGTGTGTGCCCAGGCGATTTACAAAAGTGAGAGCCCAAGACTGAGAGGACAAGGATCGACCCCACAACCCACAGATGTTACGGAGAATGCTGACGCCTACTCAGAATGTACTCACTTTCCAAGCCCTGCGATAATGGCTGGAGGGAAAGTTGTCCGCCATCTCCTCATTAGCATGACAATGGTGTCCATTAGAATAAGCCTGTTAGAATAGCAAATCAAGGATATTCTTACAGGCATATTTAACATCTTATTGTTTGGAGTGAATATAAATGAGATATAACTCTGTCTTGTATAGTTTTCACATGCATTTTCTAAGACAGAATTTCAAACAGACATCTTCTATGGGCTATAAGAATGAGTTGTGGAGGTGCTGAGGGAATCCTTCCAACAAGCACATAAAAGCCACAAAATGTAGACGTGCACATTTGCCCTCCACAACAAAAACAATCCCAGAGCACAGGGGGCTAATGCCAGAGACAACCAGCTGCCTGTTTTCAAGGGAACAAAACGGGGCCAAACTGTCCCCTTACACCCCTGCACACATCCCCGACCCCCAAAGCCACATCCCCCCCCCCCCCCCCCCCCCCCCGTCTATCCGTGAACCCCGCAATCCACTCAGGCCATGTTTACACCTCTGCTGAGTCAGTCAAATGCAACCCCTTTGTGGTGGATTTAGGCTTCCAGTGTCAGCAAACTCATTCTGTCGTCTCACAAAAACAAGATGTTCAGATCTCACCCCCCCCCACAGGTGCCTGCAGCAATCATTTGGCACTCTTGAGCTGAGCTTTATCAACATAAGAACAGAGAAAGGGAGAGAGAGAGAGAGAGAAAACTTTCAACTGTCTAAAAGTACACACTGACTTGAGTAGCGACTAGAAAAGTCCATGCCACAGTGATTGGGACAAAAAAATCTAGAAGAAGATATTGGGAGATATGAAAAGATGATGATGGCGATGATGATGGTTTTAGATTAAGCAATCAAGACACCCAAAATAATGGGACCCAAGAGCTGTATCATCAGTCTTTTCATACTGTCATTTCAGGAAGGTTCCTTCAGACAAACAAAGGATTATGTATTGCATCGGCAGCCCAAATAACTCATATTTTAGACTTACTCAGGGTCGAAGTCTGATTACATTGTTCATTGTGACAAACAAATGTACTATTTGCCACCATAAGGAACTCATAACTGCTTATCTTGCAGCAAGCAGTAGAAACCTCATGTCCAAATTGCAGTAACAACTGCAAAAAGGAGTCTACCTACCTACCTCATAGATTATATTATTTTATACAACATTCAGAAACAAACACGTGCATGCACGCACACACGCACACACACACACACACGCACACACGCACGCACACACCCATTTAGGAAAGGATGTTGTATTAATTTTGCTTATGCAATAATAATAATAATAATAATAATTAAACTGTAGTCGTCTTCTCTAAGTGTCCCCTGATATGGATGGAGGCTGTAAGAAGTGCTGCTCAGAATGGGCCTCCCAAAAGCTTGATCCTTCCCCATGGTTTTATTTTAAACTTCTAGGTCTGTCATGTACTGTTTTCCCGTCAGGCTCTCTTCTTTGTCTTTGTCTTTATTCCTTCCATTGTTTTCTGAAAGGTTGCTATTTCTATCATGTATCTTTCACTCTGTTTTCCTCTCTCTCTCTCTCTCTCTCTCTCTCTTTCTGTTTCTCATCTATTGCATTCCTGTCATGCGGCTGGCATGTGGTGATGCCCATGATATATTTTTCTCTCACTATCACTTCTCTCTCACTATCACTTTCACATGCATGCACACACACACACACACACACACACACACATCCGTAGTCCTGTCTATGTTTTAGTGTGTGCATATTCATTTGTGTATATGTGTGTGTGTGTGTGTGTATGTCTGTCTGTGTGTATGTGTCTGCGTGTGTCTGTGTGTGAGTCTGTATTTCTAGGCACACATATTTCTAGGTACACATATTTTCATTTCCCTCCTCTCACATGTGAATCATCCCTGGCGTTGAAACGATGTGACTCTCTGTGATGCAAATCTGTGTGATGCACTGTACCAAAGCTTCAATAACACTGACTACCCTCTATTCTCTGTGGTTCACTGCTACACACAGAAACAGAATCCATTGCACATGGTAGGTCAGTGCACAGCAGCAGCCTGATAGGTTTTGTGCTGTTGGTGTTGTATCTGTAATTGTCTTGCCATAGGTCAGGGAGCAGTGGCGGAAGGGGAGTGACAGACTAACATCAGGGGTGTAGGGAACTGACCAATGAGATGACAGGCAAGGTGGCCAGGGGGGTTGGGGAGAGCAGGAGATGACCACTGGGCAAAGAGAGGGAAAATGAGAGATGGGGAGAGTGGGAATATAACATTCACACAGGGAACGAGTAGACAGATAGGGGAATAAACTCGAGGATGGGAGTGTGTGTGTGAGAGATGCTCACAAAGGACGGACAAAAAACTCTATTCTGCAAAACACACCAAAGCAGTTTGTTCAGACTTCTTATAGTAAGACCGGGTTAGTTGTTGTTCCTACTCTACCTTACTGTATATACTATACCATGGGTTCCCAAAGTGGGGGTCGGGACCCCCCGGGGGGTCGCGGGACGCCGAGAGGTGGGACGCGAAATGATTTCCATAAATCAAATACATTTTGGAAAAATAAAAGAGCTGTCACTTGACCGCACTTTAAAGACAGATTTTAATTCCAAGGCGCTTGCTGAGTTCTGGATTTCAGTCGAGAGGGAATATCCACAGCTATTGAAGGCCGCGATGGACGTACTGACGCCGTTTGGCTCCACATACCTGTGCGAAAAGACTTTCTCTGCACTGAAATATTAAAAACAAATACAGATCGCGTCTAAATGTGGAGGATGATCTCCGTGTGGCCGTCTCCACAATTAAACCAAGAATGGACTTGCTGTGTTCCACGTATAGCGCGCTTTCATCTCATTATATGAGATTTACATGTACGCTGAAAGATAGTTGCCAACATGTAAATTTGCGCAGCAACAATGTACATATGTTTACAACAGTTTGTGGATATTACCCTGACTGAGATATTCTTCTGTTAAAATGGAAATTAAAGTAATGTTTCAATGTTAAGTTTGCACGACAGCAATAATGTGCACTCATGTTACATGGGTATTATTTTTTGACTAAGGTATTCTGCTTTTATCATATAGTAAATTTCTATATGTAAAATCATAACAGACTGCTCTGTTCTTTTTTGTTGTCGTTAAGCCCATGTTTGGATAAGCCTAGTGCGTATGGCCGGTGCACACATTTTATTTTTGAGTCACATCCAGGGATAGTGGGGGTCGCCAGTCTCTGGCACGGTTATTTTGGGAGTCGCGGGTTGAAAAGTTTAGGAACCCCTGTACTATACTATACTATACTATACTATAGAATACTCTATCAGACCCACCCATCCCAGATGCTCTCTTTCTCCATCGCTCTCTAACCGACCTACTTTCTCTCACAATAGCCATCGGTCCTCATGTGCAACTGTTCTCACCTGCCCTTCTGGAGGACAGGTGGCCGGTTGAGAAAACACACCTGCAGCATCTGACCTTGATCTACATTTACTCCCCACCTCTCTCTCTCTCTCTCTCTCTCTCTCTCTCTCTCTCTCTTTTTTTCTCTCTCTCTTTCTCTTTCTCACTTGCTCTCTCTCTCACTTGCTCTGAGTGTTTCCCTCTTTCTCTTCGTCAGTTTCATCATAATGCCCACTGGGCTTTAAATAAGACAACCCAATCACATACTGTACCTTGGCAGGCCAGAACTGGGCTACTGTGTACACAAAACTGTCACACAATACCAGTGTGTAGAGAGTTCATCCAGACGGCAGTTGCAGTTGCAGTGTGTTAATGTTGATTCTATTCCGGAGTAGGCCAAACATGCTCCCTCTGTGTACTGAAACAAACAGTGATTCATTAAGGGTTTTTTTTTAAGCTTACATCAGCTTTTTGTCTGGCTTAGAATCAGAGTAGGTCACGCGTGTTTTGTCTTATTTCTTCAGTTATTAGTTTGCTTGTAGAGAATTTAGACTAAAAGAGGAAATATAGTCTTATGTTACATCAGGTCAAAGATACAGGTTTGTAAACATGCATTGGAGTAATAATGGCTGTGTGGGTGCATTTAAATATGGTAACAGCAAGAGAAATTAATTGAGTAGCCTAGAGGCAATTATCAACAGTAACACTACAGATGAACAATGTTGAACATTAAAGACGATTCCATTCTCAGTTGATCATTGACAGGATGACACATTTTGACTCACCCTAATTTGTCTATGAAGCATACTGTTAAGAAGAACTAGTGCCAAACTTTTAGTGAGGTCCACCCACATCTGAGAGAGGAACCAATTTTGAGACCTTCTCTGATTACCCATGGGTCCGTTTCAGCTCATTTCATTTGGAACCTACGTCAGACTGATGAAAAGCTAAAATACCTGCAAAATGGCTAATTTGTCAATTGTCACATTGTACTCTTTGCATAACATTGTATACTTTCCCCATGATTTTTCTGTTCACTAACCCTTCCATAAAATGTCTAGTTTGTTTTCAAATATGTCTTCCACCTATCTTTTGCAAACAACTCAGACTTTACCAGCCATAAAATCTAATTATTTCTCACATCCATGCACCATCTAAACAAACATCAACCTCTCTTTCGTTTGTGTTAATCTCACTGTGCTGTACTTCCATAGACAGCGGCTCTATTTAAGCATCTGAATCTAAAATATATTTTACAGCAGCAGCCTCACTTGACATTTATTTTATGTTTTAGATATCTAAACCTTTTTGACATAACCATCCTTTCTGTGCTAGATCTCACATGTGTTGAAATGATCCTTTCTGATGAATCACTGAAAGCCACTTCTCTCTCTCTCTCATCATGATAATTGTAGGGTGTTAAGGCCTTTATTTAATTGGGACTGTAAAATTGAATTTTAACTGGCACAGTGGGTTGCCAATATCACGTTTACATAATAGACAGCATCTCAGCATTTCAGTCTTATCAACAATGGGAACATCCCACACATTTAAGTTTTTATCAATTTATTTCCTTCAACCTCATGTGAAGTAATGCTTCATATGAATGTGCTTCTACAATATATTGCAAAAACATGTATTTATACAACAATTACTTATACAACTGTTAAAATTCACTTCATAGAGACTGTTGTATTATTTGTAACTATACTGGATGGACTTCACCAGTTATAATGATATCATTATTATGGCATGGTGGAGCAGTGGTAAGGTCCCCGTCTGACTACAGGTCAATCCAGGTTCAATTCCTGAACCCACCATTGCTAGTCCATGTTGCTTTGGATAAAAGCATCTGCTAAGTACAGTACCAGTCAACTTAAATTTTCACTTTAACTTTCTACATTACATTACATTACATTACATTACATTACATTACATTTGGCTGACGCATTTTTAACCAAAGCGACTAACAACATGGTAAACAGTTTTTTAAAGCAATTCTCTCAACAATTCTAGGAAAATGTAAAAACTTTAATTAAAATTAGTTAATTTGAGAAGAAAATTAGCTGAGATACATTCTGAATGGATGTAAATAATACTATATAATTAGTCTTGGCCACTAACCTACCCAGTATAGTTTGTTGGTCTTTTATCGTATTTTACAGTCTATGAAATGTTTAAGCAATATAGCACGAGTGAGAGTGGGGTTGGTCATGGATATTCCCACGGGTGTTGTTCGGCCGTAGCCACGAGGCCGGAGGCCGAGTGGCGCAGGCAACAACAGCCATGGGAATATCCATGACCAATCCCACGATCACGAGTGCTACATGTATATTGCTTTTATACAACAATTCTACCACAAACTAAATAATCTGAAAACACCCCATTATTGTTTAAAAATGTTAATTTCGACATCGTTCTTACGCATCAAAAAATAGTTCCCTTTTCAATAGACAGCGTCTTGGTTGCTAGGTAACCAACATTCCAGACCCCTTGTTACGGGTCTTTGTGGTTTACATGTCTTCTTGAAAGAAATGTGGAAATCACATTCATATCTAGGTTTGCTGCATGCATGTTACAAGGACACTGGGCCATGTCATGTAAGGGACATGGTACTGCAAAAAAACGGAAACATAGTCTACATTGCAGAACCACTCAACTTTATTAATGTATAGTGAATAAATGTTACACTGCTGTGCACAGCCTGACGTGACGATGCTAGCACGTTAGCAGCGGTTAGCTAATGATGCTAACGTTAGTTATCTACAAGTCTCCTCCAAGTGACAATCATATTATACACAATGCTGGCAATGCTGAGAACAATTAGCATCCTCGTTTATCTTACTTAGATTGAGTTGACTGTGTGGCTTAATCCACAGATGTGGTGAAGCACTGTTTCGTTATGGTTTGCTAAGGAGTAACCCATTGCTTGAAATAGTGGAGAGCTGGGTGTCAAATCTTCGCATTGTATCGCGGAGTGATTTATTATTAGCTGTGCTGAGTCTGAGTTGAAATGTCCAGGGATATTCCAACTCATGGAACGTCTCTCGGCCAATCAGAAACAAATAAATAGTTCCATAGAACCCAATTGTTAATATGTTATAGACTGGACCCAATTCCCTCTTTCCCCATGCTACTCTCTTGCTCACCCACCACCACACCACCCACCAACCCCTCCCTTTTTTCAATCTACCTACCTCTTCCTCCCTCTCCTCTCACCTATTATCTGTTTCCTTTCTTTTTTCCCCACTGTTCCTCTTACTTACTTATGCCCTCCTCTCTTTTTGCTCTCTCACTGTTTCTCTCTATCTCCCTCTCTCTTGCTCTCTCTCCCTCTCTCTTTCTCTCTCTCTCTTCCTCTCCATCTCCCTCTCTCTCTCCGTCTCCCTTTCTCTCTCTCTCTCTCTCTCTCTCTCTCTCTCTCTCTCTCTCTCTCTCTCTCTCTCTTCCGGTGTCATCCCCATCTGGCACCCCACCAACAGGTATGCTGCTGACCTCAGCACTGGGAGCTCCGGGCACTAGTCCCTGGCTGAAGTGTGGCCGGCTGCCGCTCACTACCGCCCATTCGCCGCTCCTCCAGCCCTGCTGCATTATTTAACATGTCAGAAAGAGAGGCACAGCTGTTCTCAAAGGCCAGGAGAAGCAACAAGGCCCAGCATCTTAAATATTTAATCCCAGAATAATTGAATGGCGAGGTGTAGCACATCGATGGCTGTCATGGGCTGGAGCGCCAGAGAGTGCCCTCCTTCCCCGCATTGTTATTTATTCATTAATGTGCTCAAACACGTACACACGGATGCGCTCACACACACACACACACACACACACACACACACACACACACACACACACACACAAAAACAGACTACACATAGAGATTCATACACACACAACATGCTCACCCACATGTCCATTCACCCGCCCACACATACTCATTTAAGCACTAACATTGACTTTGTCCTCTCCCTCGCTCCCTCTCTCTCTCTGTCCTCCTCTT
Source organism: Alosa sapidissima (assembly GCF_018492685.1). NCBI lineage: Eukaryota > Metazoa > Chordata > Actinopteri > Clupeiformes > Clupeidae > Alosa > Alosa sapidissima. The sequence continues at coordinate 30,255,888 of NC_055963.1, forward strand.
TCTCTCTCCTCTCTGTCCCTCTTTCTCTAATAAGCCTCATCTGTCTTGTAAAAGCAGCTAGTGGTCTTATCAATAAAGGGAATTGAGCAGGAGAAGACTAAGCATTAAGTGATCCCTTTACCCTCAGGGCAGAAACCCAGCATCACGGCTGAGCTGTCCGAGCAAAGCTGCCTCCTGTTGCAGTCTGCCATCAGAATGATTGTGAATTCGATGGAAGAGACAAGACATATTTCTTGTCATAATTAGCCCATATTTTATAATGCTTTCATTTAAACAATTAAAAAAGCCTAACCTCTTAGGAAACAATTAGTCATTAATAAGACACTAATTCTCACACACACACACACACACACACACACACATGCATAAAAATGCATGGTGTATAGAAAAATTATATTATTTATATCTGCAAATGCTCCAAAAGGTTTGTTCTCATAGAGCAAAAAGGTCCATAAAAGGTTCACTTTCACACAGTGCAACCGCAACCAGAAACTCTTACTCAATGTCCACACTGCTGAAGTATCCTTAAATGTTCTTGAGAGCAGTTCCCTTGTCAAGTCTACAGTAAGTCTTCTACTGCACCTCTTCCTGGAGAAGAGTCAGGAGATTAAGAATGCCGACGAGTGGAGTAATTACCAAAGCAGACACATCCATCAATGAGAGCTTTAATAAGGGGAGAAAGTAGAGAGAGAGAGAGAGAGAGAGAGAGAGGGAGGGAGGGAGGGAGAGATAAAGAGAGAGAACGAGAGAGAGGGACAGAGATGAAGTGAGAATGAGCAGAAGGGAGAGAGAGAGACATGAAAGGTGAGAGTAAAGTGAGGATGGCCCTGAGTATCATTTTGTGACAAAAATGAGTTTTTAATTGTGCAATTACTGTTGATGCAGACAAAAGGTGTATAGCCTGCAGCTTGACATTGGACAGACTATGCGCGGACAGTTAGGACAAGGTGCTAAAAGTAAGGGGGGGTGGGGGGGCGTGTTCAAGCCTCACAAAGACAAAGAGGAAAACTGAAACGCTTGGAAACTGTTGCAAAGGACTGAAAAAGACTGATTAGCCTTTCTTTTTATTTATTTATTTATTGTTCCGTCCAAAACTGCCAGTGTACTGCACCTCAGCTCTAGAAATTCAGAAATAGCAACTAAGGTGATATTTATTCACTGAATCAATGTGACGGGTCCATTGTTACGGTCTAACAGCCCAGATTCTGCTGCCTTCTGCCGCAAACGGGATAGACTAGCAGACAGGCAGCCTACCATCTGTACTCAGAATACCTCAGTGCGATTCAGCATCCAATGTTTCAATTTCAACCGCGGCAAATTGAGACACGGCCTGTTCTAGGTGCCGAGAAGGGGAGCACAAATTGAGCCTCGCCGTGGACCTGAGCTATAATGATGGTGACATGAGTTTGGTTATGTGGACCCACCACACTCCTAATGACGACCAAGGTGTACCAAGACCAGACAACAACAAAAAAAAACATGCCGAGAAAACAATGTCAGGATGTGTGATCACAGTGACCTCTCACTTGGTTTTTTGTGTTTTTTTCCTTCTCTCTCTCTCACTTCATTTCTTCTCTTCTTTCTCCCCCTCTCTCTGTCCTGTTGTCACTCGTCCAGGCTGCCGATGAATCTCCCTGCTTGACCCTTTGCATTACCGATGCAGAAATAATGAGAGCGTGTTATATAAATTTGATTGATTGATTGCGTTTTGGCCGAGACAATGAGGACCACTGGGAGCCAGGCGATCCTCGTTCCCACTCAGTCGCTGAGTCAAATTCACACTGCTCCATTACAGGGGGAATTTGTGGCTTTTCTTTCTCGAGTAAACCTGCACAGAAACCGACCATTTCGGGTGGGAGCTCAGAAAGTAGATTGATGTACTTCGAATGGACTTCTGAACTTCTGTTGATGTCCAGTTATACCTTAGCATTTATTAACTCTACTGCTAACGTCTACTCTTTGTGCCCCATGGCTACATAGTCTGCAGAAATCCACTGACTTCCAAAGGAAAATTGCTGAGTCATCCAATTGACTCAATACCAAAGGATTGTGTTGTAATCCATATCTGCTTATAGTCAGACAACCCCAATCTTAAGCGGTGACATTTTTTCAGGTACTTTAGTCATGCCCAGAGGCTGCAATATAATGTCATGAAACCTCTCTAAATTGGCACCAAAAAAAATAAAAAATGACTGCCATCCAAATCAGTTGATCAGGCGATCGATGACTTTGAGGGCATGAGCTGCCACCACCCGGCCCTGTTTTCCCTAGTGCAATGGCTGTGATAGCATCTTTAATTCCAATTTTTTGAACAAGGTTGACGCACAGGGTCATTAAGTACCTATTCATGACATTAATTAGCCTGATAAGCTTTGGCTGAGGTAGGAGGGATGCTAAGATGGCTTTGAGCACTGAGAGCCATCTCTCTGGATGTCCTCTGGAGCAGTGTCTTATCAGCCATGATATCCCCTCAGTTTTTAAAAACGTCAGCGTGCTCTGATTCATCGCTGGTATCTATAGCTATCAGCTGTGGTGGAGGACATCACATGGACAAACCCAGTAGCTAGCTTCAGCATCTCTCTGTTTGTAGTGTGTATACAGTATTGTGTGTAGGCTTATATATATATATATATGTGTGTGTGTGTGTGTGTGTGTGTGTGTGTGTGCGTGCAAACAGGTTTAAGATAAGTTAGTGCCAATATATAATGCTTGTTAGCTCCTGTGAATGGGTGTTTCCTGAACATTTCTGTATGTGAGGGACCCAAATCTGATTAGAATGGTTCATAAAGAATGCTTCTCAGAGCCAGTGTTGCCAAATTGGGCTTCTTTTGACTTTGTCGGGCGATTGAATGGTTCTCTATGACAAAATCGTTGTTGGGGTGTTTTTTTGCTGAAGAGGGCAGGTTTCTGAACGTCATTGGGCAGAAATCACTAAACCCAATCTGGCAACACTGCTCAGAGCCAACTGATAAGTGAGTAAGACTGCAGACTACAGTAAGTCTCTCTAGTCCCTTTATGGAACGCTAACCGATTGTTTGACAGATTCAATTGCCTGAGAATCATTGATAAAACATAGCTGATATGACCAAAAATGAGACCAGACAGATCAATGTGCTTTTGCTGAAGTTGTGATATCAGTGTCAACTAATGGGAGAGTTAAACTGTATTTTTACCTCCAATGTGATAACTATCATTATACAATACAAGGGATCATGGATAATGTTTTTGTAGCAGAATCTTTGGTAACACTTTATAATAACTACACACAATTCATCATTTATTAAGCCTTTGTTACTTATTAGTTAATGGCTTGTTCATCATTAGTAATTTATTGTTCATACATAATTTATCATCAGTAAAGCATTTGTTCGCACTATTATAAATGGTTTGTTCATAGTACACAAGCCTATCCAAAAAATATGTTTGTAAGTACATTATTTATACTTAATAAGTACTGAAACAACCACTTATAATGAAATCATTTTCTTATTATAAACCAGTTGCAAACTATTACAAAATGCTTTGTTCATCATTTGTAAAGCATTGTTCCTATGTTAATTCTCATAAATAAAGTATTTGTACAGTTATAAATGGTTTGTTGCACAGTTGTTCATAAATTTTGCAATAATATTTTGTTGATGAAGTAATATTTCCATTATTTAACGGTTGTTACATACACATGCACTAATGATTAGTTAGGGTGAGGATACATATTTTATAAACCACTTCCTAATACTATAATTCATGATTAACTCAGGAGTTACAAGTGGTTAGTTAATGATATGTTGTGAGCTTATCTAAAGTGAGGACTTTCTATGCCTTGCAACACATTTTCAAATGAGTTGTAAAGATTACATTCACATTCATTCATTTAGCAGACAAGCGACGTACACATGTCAATTAAATTGAAGGCCACTGACATAACAGTGAGAGCCAGGAATCGAACCCCCAACTTTCCAGGCTACTGCGTGCTAGTCCTGCTCCTTATCCACTACACTACCTTGGCCCAGATAGAAACCCCTACAACTATGCAATAGTTTCTGTTTTCTTTTACTACACACTGTTATTAAACATCTGTAAACTAGTATTAAATGCTGTATTCTTCGATTGTAAAGCATTATTCCTACATTCTACTACTAATTCTCATCTGTAAATCCTGTTTACACACAGTTAAAAATGGTTTGTTCATAGTAAACACGCATATCTATATTATATTTTTGAATTGACTGTTGTAATACCACTGGGCAGAGGTAGTGTAGTGGATAGGGAGCCGGGTTAACATGCAGTAATCCATAAAGTTGGGGGTTCAAACCAGTGTGGTCTTGCCCTTTAATTTCATTGACATCCACAATTAGGTGTTGATATCCTTGTATTGAGGCAGTCACCTCATCATATTAAGTCACTAATGTAATAGTGTACATCCAAATGAGGAACAAAGAGAGAAAGCTCATCTCTGTAATAGGGTTAGAAGTACAGTATATGGAAGATACGGAGCCCTAGAGGTGTCATCGCAAAATGTTTTGCATGTTGAGAAAATGTGCGCTCGTTTGACTAAATCGTACGCTCGTTTTACTAAATTGTGCACTCGTTTTACTATAGTGTATAATGTAAACTATAGTGTACTAGTTTACTAAATCGTGTGCACAATTTACTATATTGTGCTCTCGTTTTACTATAGTGTGCGCTCATTTTACTAAATTGAGCTCTCATTTTAAGCATAGTAAAACGAGGGCACAATTTATTAAACGAGTGCACTATTTATTAAAACAAGCGCACAATTTACTAAAACGAGGGCACGATTTATTAAAACGAAAGCACAATTTGTGAACATGGTTATAGAACATTGTGTGCACGATCTACTTAAACGTGGCCACAATTTGTAAAACGTGCACTCAATATTGTCTTGACACATGTAAACATGAGCACGTTATAGTATATTTGAGATCTCGATCTACTAAAACGCACCCACGAATAATTAAAATGTGGGCTCGTCGAAATTAAATTGTGTGCAAAAAAACATAGTATGGTGTCAAGGGGTATCCCCGGTACGGTGTTCATTTTAGGACATCCTCAGACTCAGGTGTCAGACTCAGAAAAACATCTGTCATTTTCAGACAAAACTCCCTCAGCTTCAGAAAAACTTCTGTCATCTTCAGACAAAACTGCCTCAGTGTAAGAAAAACCTCTGTCATCCTCAGATAAAACTGCTTCAAACCAAACTGCCTCAGAAAAAGTGGAGTCAGGTCTCAGAAAATCAGGTCTCAGAAAAAACGCTGTCAGAAAAAACAGAGTCAGACGAAAAAGTCTCAAATGAAAAGTTATTGTGGGGACAGAAGAAGACGACGGATACAGAACGGTGAGTTTAATATTATGCTTAATACGTTATTCTGTCACTGGCAGGGTAGGAATTTCACGGCGGCCACGACGGCCGTGGTAGCCCCTTGCGTTGGCCGTGAAGCCCCTTTGAAAATCATAGGTTTACAGGCCACGGTGGCCTTGGTGCCCCCTTCTTTCAATATTCTGCTTTGTGTCCTACTAATAGCGATTTTTATTTAAATAATCTGTCAAAATAATCTTAGCATTCACAGCGCAAATTAATTTAGTCTTTTACACAGTGGAGAAAGTGACATCGCAAGAAAGTGCGTCCAAATTCACCCATTCTTCTCAGTTGAACTACTCGCGAAGTAGCCTATTCATCACACAGACATCACAAGTGATGTCACATGAAAGAGCTTTTTCTCAGCTTTTAAACGATGTTGGCCGATAATTGCTGTGTTGAACGGTTCGCGAGAAAAGTAAATAATATAATTCAATTTAATCATACATTCTACTGAAGGTTTTGCGTCCATGCTCTCCCTACCCATTCATCTCGGTGGAATACTTTACGAACCCTTCTTTTAACACATGACAAACTACATATCAGAATAAACAGCAGACCTTACCGAACATAAAGGTGTAAAGCAGTCCCTTGTACAGTTAGCCGTTCCAGAGTAATCCAGTTTTGAATTTGCAGTAAATTTCGACATGCATTGATGTCTCCAAATTTGGGCTTTAAGTTTTACAATGTGTTTAAATTGTTCCACACGATTTCATAACGGGCCAAATACAAAATAAATGTTACAAATATCGCCTAGATATTGGTAAATCAGAGCAGCTGACTAAGAGTTTATGAAAGTAGCCTGATCACAAAATGCTAAGCATGCATCTAGGCTATTTGAGTTTCTTAAAGATGAGCTGTGCTTAAATTTAAATTGTTCAATACATGATTTCATAGCAGGCCAAATATAAAATAAATGTTATATATAGCCTAGATATCTGTTTTTATTAGATGATCAGATGATTTACAGTTATATGTAATATGTCATGTTTCATGTTTTTGTTATGTTTCATACAATGATGCAGGTCTACTGCAGTGAATAGGCTAAGTACAACTTTGATCATTTTTATAGCCTACTACTGTATAGTTAACTTTGGCCTTGGTGCCCATGTGGCCTTTGTGCCCCCCACCAAATATGCCCAACTGAAGGCCAAGTGGCCTTGCCCCCAGAATGGTGAAATTCCAAGCCTGGTCACTGGCATGTTATATTTGGTGCTTGGTTAGATGTAGAAATTATAAGTAAAGGTAGAAAGTGATCCAATGGTATACACATTGTAGGAAATCCATGGATGTAACTTAGCTAACCTCACTTCGCTAGTAACATTAGCAGCTGCTGTAAGGCACATTCCGGAGTAAGCTACGTACTACATACAGCAAAATAATTTGTTTTTCGTAGGATTACGGTACATTCAATGAGCTAGGGAAAAGTGGGTTAAACATTTTTCCACCACGAAAGTCCAGAACGACACCTGGACCATTATTTCTTACTTTTGCTAACCGTTTCCCAGTTGTACACTACCTACCAGTAAGAAACCTGCATCATTATCATCACATCATTATTCCCAAACCCCCATAAAGACAAATGTGCTATGTCATGATGTAATACCATATAATACCATTATGATAATACATGAAATAGCAGGTACCAACAACAAGGCACATTTCTCTAAATAAGTTAAGATAACATCTCATATCAAATGAATTCAACAACGCTGCAGTTATTGTCCCCTGGGGATTACATTTCAAGTACCTGTCTATCTTTATGTCTGTCTATTATTGTTGTGCAATGACAATGACAACTGCTAACGTTTTATAATGGTATTATATGGTATTACATCATGGCATAGCACATTTGTCTTTATTTAATACTTAATACTTTTCTGAGACCTGATTTTCTGAGACCTGACTCCACTTTTTCTGACAGCGTTTTTTCTGAGACCTGACTCCACTTTTTCTGACAGCGTTTTTTCTGAGACCTGACTCCTTAGAGATGTTTTTCTGAGGCAGTATGGTTTGAAGCAGTTTTATCTGAGGATGACATAGGTTTTTCTTACGCTGAGGCAGTTTTGTCTGAAGATGACAGAAGTTTTTCTGAAGCTGAGGCAGTTTTGTCTGAAAATGACAGATGTTTTTCTGAGTCTGACACCTGAGTCTGGTTTTTCTGACACTGAGGCAGTTTTGTCTGAAGACGACAGAGGTTTTTCTGACGCTGAGGCAGTTTTGTCTGAAGATGACCGATGTTTTTCTGAGTCTGACACCTGAGTCTGAGGATGTCCTAAAATGAACACCGTACCCCGGGAATGATGTCGGGAGGTGTGTCGCTTGTAGTGACATAGGGGGAATCTCATTGATTGCAGTGTACCTGGATATAGCCCCGTTAGGTAGGCTATAGGTGGGAGAGCAGATGATTGTGTGTGTTTGCACAGGCCCCTTGCCATCTTCGTCCAGCTGAATGTTTGCCGAAGTTTTGAGTGTTTGTTGAGGTCCAAGTTTATGCAGAGCTGTGGTGTTTATCGCGAACGGTACTACCATGAGAAGCTGAGCATCGTGTACGCCACTGTTAATGTCTCCCGTTTCATAGTCCGTATCAAAGCTTACTGCGTTGTGTGCATCATATTGGTGTGCGGGTGGGTTATATGGTGAGGCCCATCGGGCGCTAGAGGGAACCTTATTGTATTGGGTGGGTATTACTACTAATACGCAGTAGCCTATTTACCAACAGCAGTAGGTCTAATTGTTTGGAAGCTTGTCGCTGTGTGTGCTTCGATTGCCTTCTAGACCTCACAGTTAACGTAGGCTTTAGTCAACAATCCAGAAGTATAGTGGAAACCGGTCATTACAACAGAGCCCGAGTAGCCTAGTAGAATTTCCCCATTATGGGTCTCCATAGCTGGCAGTTGACCACAGGTGACCCTGCTATAGAAGAAGTCCGCTATAAACCATCCTGACCACCTAAAGGCTTTAATTAGCTGCCTACGGTTATCATCACATTACCAATATGAACTGTAATGTTACAGACAGCTGTAGGCCTAGCAGCTAGTCCATGCCAAGGTAACACGAAGTTGCCACCACAGCACAGCGAGCGGTGAGAAAATGTCGGGAATTACTAAATGTGAGCACGAAATACATATTTCGAGAGCTCAATTTAGGCCTACAACGGGGTCACGTTTTATTAATTCGAGGGCTCAATTAAAGGAAAACGTGCTCACGTTGTAATAATTCGAGGGCTCAATTAAAAGAAAACGTGCTCACAAATTATCACGACCAAAAAAATATCACTTAAAGTGAGCTCTCTCGGGCTCCGTAGGAAGATGAACATGGCACTATACACTCTTAAAATGAATGTGTTTTCCCTATCTGGACACAAAGATGTGTTAAAACTACGCAAGTTTTGTTGTTTTCAACACATTCATTTTAAGAGTGTACAAAAGGGGAAAATGTGTGTATCACTGCAAATCAGTTCCTTAAAGCTTATATAGTGTTATATTGTGAACTCAAGGTGAGTCAGGAGTGAGTGAAGCTGGCCAACAGAGGACAAAAGTTGACTTTTCATTAATATAATATCATTATTATTTTAAAATCTTTTTGGGCTTGGTACCCAACCTGCAGGTAATCATTCTTCTAGTTTGGAACAATATCTGCACCTCAAAATAGAGAACCTTTTCAAACCTTGGTATGAGTCATGCTTGCATATTGTGTTGGCTGACTCCTTTGAGCAGTTTGTCACTATGAATACACTGGGGTTAGGACATTTACTCAGTGTGCACTTACCTTTCCAATGTGTCCTAAAGTTTTATTTTCTTCCACTTAAATATTGACTGGATTTTCAGAGGCTCTGTGCATGTAAGGGTGTCCCTTGATGATATTTCAGGTAGGGGTCCCCTTGAGGTTGAGCATCTGAAGATTTTGAAGGAAAAGCCACAGCGTTCAGGAAGCTATATGTTAGAACTCAAAAGAATAAGAAAGGTATTTTGAGCACGAAAGTCATCTACCTGAGTGTTAAAAATCAGAGAGCGGTGGTCCTTACTGACAGTTAAGTTAAGATACTATTAGAAAAAACAACAACTTTCCTTTGAAAAAGAACTTGAAGCCCACCTAGGTCATTAAATTGCAGCCTTCCCTACCCTCCACCCTACCCAGACAGACAAGATTAGAAAGAGTTGTTCAGTGGTAATACAGGTCAGCAATCTAATCAGCAGGGAATCTTTAAGTAAACCGCTTTTCAGTTCTCACAGGTTCTCTACAAGTGCATCACAGGAGACTAAGGAACTACTCCTGGTGGTTTTGGTGCTTATCTCTAGGAGTGGAGAAAGCAATTCAATGGATAGGCCACAAGCCTTGTATTAGGATTGCAAACTTGCTCCAAATGGATAATGAAGGACCTGCCTTTTCACATCGGTTGCTGTTGCCACTCATCAGGACCCTTCTCAGTATTCTCACTGAAGTATGTGAAAGGCTCAGCACTGTTTTAAAGAAGCAGGTGTTAACTCATGCATGTGACCATGAATATGTCAATGCTTAGAAGTAGAAGATATGTGGGCCTGTTTCCAGGTCTAGGGAGTTGGGTTCCATAGGTTGGGTTCCCATGATGGTGATAAAAGAATCATGATGCCTGATCGTCTTTATGCCCCTGTTGTGACAGGTGTGAAAATGGAATAGATGGCATGCTAACAACAAAGTTGTTATTCCTAAATTTACATCCTATTTCCGGATGTGTGATGAGCTATGAGATGCCTATGGAATCATTAAAGGTCAAAGAAAACTGTTCTTGCCAGTCACACGTGAACATTACCAGAAGCAGTCTAGCAACCCAAATCTTATGACAGAAAATGGAGGTAGTTCAGTCAGGACCACTTTGTCCAGATAGTTTATTATTATTTGCATAATGTTGCAATGTGCAAACATGGAAAGCCTAAGACAGAGGGAGTAGCAAGATAAACCCTCCATAGGGTTCAGAACAGACCAGGCATCAATGCGAAGGAGATGGGTTAAAAAAAGGCTTGTAGAGAAAGTGGTAAGAGTAGGCAGGCTAAGGCAGCTAAAATAAGGCGCTCTGAATGATCTCCACCAAGAGCAAGTGATCAGCTGATCAATCCGCCATGATCAACAGCTCTAACGACATCCAGTTTAGGTCCTCTTCAACTCCATCGGGTATTCTCCTCTGTCACTTGGACTACATTAGTGCACTGCACAGCATGGATGTGGCCCCTTGTATGCCAATAGCCTCCTCTGCAAATGGCCTAGCTTCTCTTGCCTCTCTTTGATCTCTGCATGAGGGAGTTACCTGTGTCAAATACATATTGGAAGACTGGAAGCGTTTTTTATGTACCAGAAGTAAGCCACCTTCACAATGCCCAGCTTACCTTGGACATATTTCTCTTCTTTCCTCTGATATTCTTCTGTGCTCTTCATAAATCCTACAAGGACAATGTACTTGTGTGTAAATGTCAATGTTATTCAGCTTGGTTTGCAAACTGTTTTAGGCCTTCTAATACAGATGCCACTGCAATTGACTGTCAGATAGTATTTTGAGATAAAAGATGAAAAAGGCACTCTGGGATATCTTAAAATGCTAATTAAAGTATAAAAATGTATATCATTTCTGTAGTTACAATATTTCTGCTGTAGAGCTACACTGTTGCTTACCTTGCGATTTTTCCTATGGGAAAATAACATGGGGATTTCGAACTCTCGCGTGGACGAAGAAGTCTGAAATACAGATGTTTTGCTCAACACACTTTTGTCCTCTGCGTTCGAGTGGGTACTGTGATCTTCGGTACAAGACAGCAAACTTAGATTTTTGCTACCCCAGAGCTAACTTGCAATGCAACTTGCCATAGGTAGTTAGCTTCAATTAACACCCGGATCTCCTTATATGGGCGAAGATGGCAGCTTTGGTTCCTTTTGGAGGCGAACTTCAGAGGTCTATGACAGAGCATTGAAGGTACTGGTAATATCATTTCCTTCCAGCACAAAAACAAATATCAATACTCGTGTTAGCAATTGATGTGTTTGAATGATGTGATAGGCTTTTGTAAGCAATGTGAGCACACTTTCTCAAGGCTCCTGGCTAGATGAAAGCCATCCGAACTCAATAATACATGTAATTCATGAGTCAATCTCCAAAGCCCACAATATAAAGGAGATGTGAGTCATTAAAATGGCACTCTGTCTACCCTGATTGATTGAACCATATTGCTATTTTCCTCCTCGCATCTCTGTTGAGGTAGACCTGCCATTATCTTATTGAGAGTTCCAGGTCCTCAGCCTGAAACCATGGTTACCTTCCTTCCTCATTTCAATAATACTGTCTGCCTCCATTTCTCTAAGCCGACAAAGAGTCTAATAGAGGAAAAATGTATTTTACAATAAACAGCTCATACTTTTTCTCAGTTGGCAGAATTACAGAACACAATTTTAGAAATGACACATAATTCAGGGATGAAAGCAAATGAATGCACACAGCAAACACACACACACACACACACACACACACACACACACACACACACACACACACACACACACACACATCTTCATACATGAATACATACTCACCAACACCCCTTCACTACACACACAGTAGAAAAATGAAGCAGGATGAACATTTAATCACTGCGCGACAAGGTGTAAGAATGCAGTTCAACCTCATGTCATCTCATACCAAAATAGGGTTTCTTTTCTCAACCATCTCAATAATCACTTGATTTCCGTGAAAGGGAAGAATTAATTTGAAAAAAAAAAACATGCAAAAATTCACTAGCGGTGGTAGAAAAAGGTAATTTTCGTTTTTTTTTTTGCGTCACCCGTGGCTACATTTTAATTATGCAGATGTCTGCTGCAAGCAGTCTCGCCCAAAAGCTGAACCCCCTTTCTTTTGAGCGTCTGTGAAGACAAAAGGGGCTTTGAGATTTGAGAGCTATGCAAAGGGGTCATGGTCACATATGGCATATGACCACTTCAGTGACCATCGAAACAGACCCACCAACAGCATTACGTAGTCAGGAGCTTCTTTCTCTTGCTCTTCTCTTCGAAACATACTATTTTCAGAGATGGTGAGGGAGACACTGAGAACAAGAGAGAGATGCTCCTAGTGCATCTGCTGTGTTATTTTGACTCACAATAGCCCTGAGGCCTGGGAAGAACACGCCGTTCTCTCCGAGAGACACCATTCCCATTATAATCATCATTACCATCCTTCATCACTAGTGGCGTCCATGCTAGCCACTTACTAATGAGGATGACACAAGCCCAGATAGATAAATGGCACGCCTTTCCCTCTGTGCCAGGGATCAATTCATCTGCGCTCCTCTGATTCGAATCCTTCTCAGTCACTCACGCCATTTCCCAGCCTTCATCAGCACAAGGCAAGTTCCTATTTCACATCTCTCTCTCTCTCTCTCTCACTCACACACACACACACACACACACACACAGAGATGGATAGAAGAAAGGAAGAAAGGAAGGGGGGATAGGAAACGGCTTAAAAGGGAAAACGCACCGGTCCCAGAAGAGTATCAGTCACAATCCTGTAGCACTTAGAAACTAAAATAGAGTCGGGCGTGGAGCATAATTAAGTATTTTAAAGTGCTTAACTTAATACAAACGGCGATAACGAGGCTCCCAGGGGAGCGAGGAGGGTTCCACCATTATCAGTCTGCCATGGTGTGATCGCCAGCATTTACAGCAGAGAATAGAGAGAGAGAGAGAGAGAGAGAGAGAGAGAGAGAGAGAGAGAGCAGCCAAAACAAAGGGGATGTGGGGTGGGTTGGGTTGGGGAAGGGAGGAGTGGAGAGAAAGATACAGAAAACAAGAGCAGACAGAATAAGGAGAGAGTGACAAATAAAGAAAGAGAGTCACCAGGGGGAAAATAGCGAGGTAAAAAAAGAGGGGGACAGAGAATGGGAATGAAAAAATGAGAGGCGAAGCGGAGGCAGTATGCATGAATCTTGCACAGAGAAGGCCACGGTGACCTACATGAGAGAGAAGGGCCAGCAGATGCTGTGCTGGTGAAGAAGGTTTTGGTTTTCGGACACATGCACATGTGAAAACCCAGGTACATGCACCCGATACACATGCACATACATGCACACACAGACGCACACACACACATACAGAACACACACACACGTGTCGTGCACATACATATGCACACACACTAACTTAAGGTCTAACCATATTTTTATTTTGAAACCATTTCAAAAAGGACTTAAACAGGTTTAAACTCTGAATAACTTGTGCTAGTACAATATATTTACGTATGTACAGCAGTAATTGTCTTCACTTCACGTCACGTTGCATTTCCCAGTAATGACGGGCAACATTATTCTGCTTCTTATATGGCTACTGGCCAAAATGAGAAATTAAACTCCACACAATGTGTCTTTTAAAAACATTTTGTTGCCGTTTTGTGGCTTCTAAATGTGTTTATGCATTCAAAAATGCATAAACACATTTAGAAACACATAGTTCAGCACACAAAGAGAACTTCAAAGTTTCAGATGTTGCATAGCAATGTATTACTTGCTGATGTTGCATAGCAATGTATTACTTGCTGACTTTAAGTTTCAGTGAAGTTCCATTGTGATAAGTGAATGAACTACTCGCAGAATGGTATAAAAGACTTGAAAGAGAAGCACAACACTGTTTCCATTGGCAGTGGTCATTCACTTTTTGAAATGGGCTTGTGGACCACCAAATTATTGAACCGCCAAATGATACGCTAGGTCTGTTCATGTTACTGTAAAGCAACACCAAAGCACTTTCCCTCTTCCCTTCCTCTTCGGTCCCCCTACAGGTTGCAAGCGGAATTGCCCATTACCGCTGTCGTTAATAATTTAGCCTAACGCAGCCTACCGTCTTCCATTTATATGTACCTGCCAAGTACGCTCCACCCAGAGCCTTGCTCCACCTATCGGCTATTGTAACATTTGCTATAAAGCAAGTCAAATTTGTAGTTTTTTTATGTCTCATTCAGACTACAGATCCGCTATCCGATCTGGCAAACTTGTATAGTGTGGTTATAGCCGATAGAGGGCTGCAAAGCAAATGCAGAAGTGCCATTCACCCTGTTATGAGTTGATTATACTGCAACTACTGAAATGATTTTGGAAACATTATTTTAATGTACAAAAGAATCTTTGGTGTTGCTTTAATGGAACTTTCTTTAGCATTTTGAAGAGCCGTATAATGACTTGTAGCATTCAAAATGAATTTAAATGTAAAATAAATTAGTGTCATTATAGCTAAGGTTGTTTACTAAGAAAAACAGTCATTTAGCTTATATCAACAATACTAATTTGTATTCACTGTATACTGTATGAATGCGATATAAAGTGTCTTGCTGTCAGTAGATGGAGGATACCGGTAGTATATTTTCATCCAGCTTCTCTGGCAGACGATCTAAGGAATTTTTAGCTACTGTATCCATTCATATCTTAAGTGATCAAACACACATCATAAAAACACAGGCCACCATGATAAATCACACATGCCACATCTTCTATGCACCCTGATATACAGTTGAAAACTCACACTCACAAACAGACACTGCTCTTATGAACCCCAACCCACACACACACACACACACACACACACACACACACACACACACACACACACAGATTGTTCAATGACGATGAGACTCGTCCTCAGCTCCAGCACTCTTGATGCTGACTTGAGATTGATTAAGGTGCTTAATGGGAGATGTTTTATTAATGGGACCGTAATCAGATTACCTGCTCCAGGACATGTACCATCCATCTCCCCTTTCCCCAACAATAGGGGCTAATAAATGTCATGTGCAATTCACCCACTTGTCCTAAGTGCTCTTATGCATACTTATGCACTCTCCCATCCATGCTTCATACTTCATAATTCAGAGGTGAAATCAATCAAACATATAGGGAGAAGAAATAACTAATTGCTGAATAATTTCAATGGCGGCGATGGTGATTGGGACGAATGCTTTGTCTTCACTTGTGTAGTGGGACATTTGTTGAGTGATTAATTTTTGGAGTGTGAGCCATGTCAGCATCTCGAGGGAGCACTTGATTGGGTTACGGCTGCTCCGGCAGGGTTTCCAATCTGAAAGTGGCTTGTAGGAATTACAAGTCCTGACTCACGCGCAGGTCCCTTTTTCTGGTAAATTCTGGCAGAGAGATTGATGATGTGACAGTTTGCTCTCCCACAAGCCCACCTTCCACATACTCCAAGCCCACCCACACAAACACACACACACACACACACACACACACAAACAAACACACACAACTATTTGCATCCATAAATACATTGGCATTGTATTATACATTACATTGACACATAAGTACATTGACATATGTGTCCTCACACAAACAAATAAGTACACACATACATTTTTGAATGCATAAACACATTTACCATCGTGCGCTCACACACACACACACACACACACACACACACTCACACACACACACACACACACACACACACAAACACAGGTACACAGAGGTAGACACACAGTCACACACAATATGCTCACACTTTTACAACCTCTACTGTATCATTGGCAGACTGGCAGGCCGCACCCTTTCCCTTTACCGCCCCAGTCGCCTTAGCGGCGGCGCGAGAGGGTAAAATGTAGATCAGCGGGAAGTTTTGAACTTCTTAAGGGAGATTTATGATCCCAAGCTGACTTCGATGTCAGGATTCATGGCTGGGCTCTTTGACAGCAATTATTCCCAAACTGTTTGATAGATCTGATTATTAATTCAAGTACACAGGTTGGCTGCTGCTCAGGGCTTCCTGTAAAGGTTAAATTTATCATAGTGACATTTTGCTTGTATTATGCACCAGAGTTCCCCCTGTTTGGCTGGGTACAGAGTGAGAGGCTGGAGGGGTGGAGGTAGGGTGGGCTGGGGGGAAGGTCTCTTATCCCTGGCTAATCGCCCACCTTTCTGGACTGGAGTGCCCTGATGGTTCTTCTCCAGTGAACATTTACACCCACACGAGCACAGAGACATATACATCCAAAGACAGCATGACAGGCCATACTTTATGTTGGGGTTTCACTCACACATACACACGCACGCACGCACACACACACACACACACACACACACACACACACACACACAAACACGCACACGTGTGCACACACACACATATTCACACGCACATACAGACAGACACACACACACACACATGAACGCACGCGCACAGTACACACATATAAACATTGCAGTGGCTGCCAGGGCATGGTGCAGGAAGGACCCAGAAGCACTTTAATAATGAACAAGGCAATGGTACAAAAACATCCAGGGCAGTAATGTGCGGACAGATATCAGATAAACAGACAGGCAGTGCAGACAGAGGTTAATAACAGACATGAACCAGGAAGAGACACTGAGGAGGGGGCAGATGGTAGAATCCAAACACAGCTTTACTGTTATGTAGCTTCAGTTCATAAACCAGGCAAAGGTCAAATATACTCCAAACAAGTATACCCTGGTCAGACATGTGCATGACTTGGCAAGCCAGCAGTAAAAGCAGAAAGAGGTCAGTACATAAACCAGGCAAAGGTCAAATACTCAGTCAAAGTTAGGGGCCATCCACACGGAGATGCTTTTTGGTTTAAACGCACATGTTTTGCAACGTTTTGGCCGATCGTCCAAACGAATCCTGTAAACGCACTGCCCAAAAACACACTTTTTTGAAACATGGTCCCAGGGTGAAAAAATTCAAAAGCATAACACTTGCGTGTTCGCTTGGATGGCGAAACTGCATGCATATCGATGATGCCATCGCCACACCTAAGCTGCCCTGGACTTCACACTTATTAGTTTTCATATAGTACATGACATTACCTACGATTACATTCAGTAGGCTGAACAGTGTTTTTCCTATGCATTTTCTTGATGTATTCCAGCTACTGTCAGTGACTGATGTGAGAGAACTAGTCAGTAGTTATTAGGGAAGTGCGGTGTTCAAATGAATTTGTGCGTAGTGCCGGTGTCATTAATTTATTTGACATGCCTTACACATAAATAAAAAGTCTAGGCCTAGTGAAGTGAGATATGAGCATACAGTACAAGGTCTGTATGCTCATGTCTGGAACATGTGAAGAAATTGACAATAAAGCTGACTTTGAAGGGGGGGAAACATATCGTTTTGGTACTGTACGTGTGAATGTGGCCTTAAAAGTAGTTCCTAACGAGGCAAGACAGAACAGAGTTGAACATGACAAGATGGATTGTAAAAATATGGAGGGAATCCGGAATGGAGCATGTGGAAACATAGACAGGAGGTAGTGGGTAAACCAGGGCTGGGAACAGGAAAACCTGGACCAGGCTGGTACAATTACAACAACAACAATGATGAATTTTTCGACGCATATAATCATACTCTCCATTTCAGGTGTAGAACTACGTTATGTTATATTGCCAAATGTTATTTGGCAAACTCAGTGCACTGCTTCATAGATTTGAGCAGGGAAATTATATGGATGTTTTATTAAACCACCTTATGCTTAACCTCATAGACCTGATGGACAGCCTTTATTCAAGTTCACATCTGCTCTGTTGAAGAGGTCAGAAAATCCGAAAAGAGTATATATCAGCAAGGATTTCAACGCATTGTTGATAGTTACATAACATTAAAAACTCAGTTTGACTCAGACAAGGACACAGGGCTTAGAAAATCCATGGACTATTTGACCAAAAGGAGTGAAACTTTTGTTCTCCTGTTCTATTGACAATGGGCCATAACTGAAAAGATGGACACACTATGGAGAAATCTACCCATGCATGGTCCACACATATGCCATAGCTGCTTCAAAACACACATTACATTGTTGATCTGTGGCCTACACCCCAAAACAGACATTCCACAGTGTCTGAATGCAGCTCATCCATCCTCCTCAGAACACAGAGTTTAGAAAATACATCAGTCGTTTGACCAAAATAAAGAGCAAACAGTTCCTGTATAGGCTGGAACTGAATAGACGAAATAGATGACTCCATGGATGAAACAGTCTATGGTTGGAACATTTCTGCTTCTGTATTCTTAGAGGAGAGGTGTGATGGCATCAGTGGAGACAGATACTGATGGATCACCTCTGAAAAAAAAAAACCTTTGGGAGACAAAAAATGTAATTTTAAATCAAATGCAATATTTGATTTTTTAGGACCCAAGAGATCAGTTCTTACTAACCAGCTTCTGTCAACTTTTATCTTTGCTCATGATTCAAGCTGAAGTTATCTCAGAGGTGTGTGTGTGTGTGTGTGCATGCACGGATGAATGTGTAAGTGTGGGGAAATTCCCTTAGGACATTCAGATGGAAAATGCAAGCCATGCAAAATATGTCTGCAAATGTGAATATATTCAAGTGTGCATTTGTGAATGTGTGTGTGTGTGTATGGCTGTGTGTGTGTGGGTGTGCGTGTCTGTGTTTGTGTGTGAATGAGAGAAAGAGAGAGGTAAAAATGGGGGAATACAGTGGTGTAGGATAAATGTAAGTAAAAGTTAATGATGGAGGGAAATTGCACTCAGTATACCACATATACAGTACATTCATGCTGCTCAAAATGCATCCGCTAAGA
Organism: Alosa sapidissima; assembly: GCF_018492685.1. Lineage (NCBI taxonomy): Eukaryota > Metazoa > Chordata > Actinopteri > Clupeiformes > Clupeidae > Alosa > Alosa sapidissima. The sequence goes on from NC_055963.1 coordinate 30,274,845, forward strand.
GGTTGAGTAGGCGTGGAGGTGGGGGGTGGGGGTGGCGGTCCAAGTCAAACCTTACAGACCAGATTAAGGAAGCCATCATGCATTCTTCAGCAGCAGGGCAGAGCACAAGGAGGCACTGACAGCTTGAGTCTCTGCCCAGCCGGGACAGCTGTGCGCTGGGCAGAGCCCGACACTCCTCCTCCCCGCCTCCGCTCTCCGCTCTCACAGGTCCTCATCTCGGTCTCGGCCAGTGCTGCTGCTAGCTTCTGACCCCAAAGATGCATGCTTCTCATCGTTCATTATTTAAAATACTAAAGTGTCACTGAGTGTGTGTGTTGTGTGTGTGTATGTGTATGTGTGTCACTTTGCTTCAACATTGACAGAAGGTTTGGCTAAAGTAAAGGTCTTCCTGCTGTGAAGGAAAAACAAATATCTCACACGACTGGCTCTGCTTGGCTGCCAGCAGGTAATTCTGCATTCTGGATATGTGAGTAACCGTATCACACGCACACACACACACACACACACAAACACCATGATTAGCCATCACAGAAATTACAACAAATGATCCCTCTTGGAGTTTAGTTGTCCCGCCCCCCCCCCCCCCCCCCCAACGATAATTGAATCTGTAGCTGCGGGTTTCTCGGATCAGGAGCATCAGAATTCCCGGCGGCGTCCACCTCCCTTGACCCCTGCTAGTGTGGACCAGAATTCCAATACCAAAACAATCTACTCCATCCCGTGTCTCGCTGGCGTCGGTGATATCGGAACATATACTGCCTTCTTCATACTCTTCTATTCTCCATTCTACCTAAGCTTGGCTTCCTGTGTGCTTACAGCAAGCAGCAAGTTTATTTACTCACACACACACACACACACACACACACACACAACACACACAGCACTGTGGTGTCACCTCATTTAATTAACTGAAACACTTGTCTTTTTTAAAAAAGTATGACTATAAGTATGGATTAAAGCTATGAATTCCTATTTTTCTCTCACTCTCTCTCTTTTTGCTTAGTGACTAATAATGCACAACACATTTAAAAGGGTCACAATACACATTAACCTCACTTGTGTCAGTACATTAGTATCCAAAACTCAGCAGTGCTTTTTCATTACAACATGCCCTAAAGCGAGAGGGGCTCTGGTTGGTTGCGGCAGCGGCCGTGGAGGAGGCTGGCGCCGCACAGTTCCATCTACGGCTGATGAAAATGTGCCGCCATGAGAGACAATGAGTCACGATATTGATAGTGTGACAGTTTATGAGACATGTATCATTTCCTGTACATTTCCCCCGCCGCAATTCGTTTTGGCCAATAAAGGGCAGCAACTGGTGTTTATTGTCTTTCCCCTCTAAGATTTATAACTGACTGACATTTCGTGCTGTTGTCAGTTGATTAGTCCAAAAAATGGTGTGCCTAAATAACCCTCTGTAAACCCCATTACATCACATGGACCATTAACTCCCGTGGAGCAATGCCGAAATAGTTCAAGAAAAGCCCCCCCCCCCCCCCCCCCCACTTCATTTTTCTTTTTAGAAAACATCTTAAATGTTTAAACGTGCTGCAATGCGTTACTGCTGAGCATTTGACTTCCTCTGTCTCTTCACTCTCCTCTTTTACAAGCAACAAAAGTTTATCAGTGTGCTGCAGGCCCCCTGCTGCCATGCGGATGGTCTGCGCTCGTCCGCAGCTCAGCCATGGATCGCCTGGTGCACCTCCATCTCCACGGCTCCTCTGTGCGCCAGCATACACAGAGATATTAAAGTTTTAGGGCAGCCTGTTAAAAAGCGATGCTTTCCGAGTTAAAGTTTAATTCAGGAAGTGTGGAGAAATGAGGGGGGCAGAGAGAGAGAGAGAGACATATATATATATATAGAGAGAGAGCGAGTGAGAGAGAGAGAGAGAGAGAGAAAGAGAGAGAGTGCCGAGTGCGAGAGACAGGAGGGGGTGATGGAGAGAGAAGCAATATGTTTCCTGTCAGCCCCTGGGCGTGTTTGGCAGACTCGGCTCTTTGCTACAGCTTGTGTCAGGCCTTCTGCTCATGCCTGGGAGTGAGGCGAGGGGAGGGGAGGCATAGGGGGTTTAAGATCCTCACACACACAGGGTCTATGAGGACTAGTGTGGGCCTAGCAGAAATGCATGCTTTTCTGGATTCTATGGAAGAAGGGAGTGTGAAAGTGCAACTTGCAGGTTGGACACCCCTAGATAAATGATGAAGGAACTCGATTCTCAGAAAGAAAAAAAATATAACTGCAAGGAGATTGTAAATGAACACTTGTAAATGAACGCGCATATGACGGGCCACAGCCCTATAATTTTGAGCCTGTTAGACAAGATAGGGGGCCAGGGAGAGAACAGGGGAAGGAACGATGGGCAGAGGAGAGCGGCAGAGTTGTGGTGTCAGGAGAAGTGAATTGAGCAGGTGTCTTGGTGAGTGACCCAGTGATATCTAACGGTGACTAACGCTGTGTCTGCGTTGCGTCTATGAGTACGTTTACATTGACATTACAGTTTTTCTTGATCGCTTTAATGCTGGTGTCACCTCTGACATGATGTTTTCAAAAGAATTGACACACAGGTCTAAACAAAAGCACATTCCGTTTATATTTCTGTTTACATGTCACTTTATCAAAGTCCTAAACGCTCCTTCCATGAATGTTTCCATAGTAACATTATCACTACTGAAACTACTGCATACAAGGATACAAGGAGGTTTATTTGTCAGCAATACTGACTGATAAAGCATGTAGTGAAATTTCGTTAGGTGTTTCTAGCTTTTTCTGTGCGACTGTGAAGAAAGAAAGATCAAGAAATATTGTAATAAATAGGAAGAGAGAATAAAAAGTGTGTGTACAGTTCATGTGCAACTGTAAAAAAAGCAGTTTATATAGTCTTGTGTGTGTTCAGGATACGGATGGCTTGAGGATAGAAGCTCCTCCTCAGTCTCTCTGTTCTGATCTTGTAGTAGCAGAGACGTTTGCCTGACCTCAGTCTTTTGAAAAGTCCATGATCAGGATGTGAGGAGTCCTTTAAGACACTTTGGGCCCTGGTACATAGTCTTTTCTTGTAGGTCTCCTGCAGGGTAGGGGGAGGTGCTCTGATGGTGCTGCCACTATGTCAGTACTATGCAGTCTTAACATAGGCCTATGTTTCTTCCTCGCCACAAAAGTTTAGCCTAACTTCTTCTTCATTCACAACATCTTTTCTGAAGCTGCACATAGCTCCGGTCATAAATACCATGGGCCATAAATACCATGGGCCATCAAACAGTTTGTTGTTATTTGTCGTAATGCTGCACTTAATTGTTGCGAAATACTGCAAATATTCCAATAGGACATCATATAGCAAATAAGGTGTTTACATGTCCAGAACGTGCCCTAGGCCTAGGCCTACTCAGTGTTTTCTGACAGATGAGCCGGTGAACGCACCCAAGCATGAAAACCCTTGCTTTTCTGGTTATGAAAATGGTGGATACAATGTCCTGACAGGCTGGAATTAGTGCAACCAGCACAAACACAATAATCAACCATTATGACTTTCCAAAATTCGGACAAACTCTATCTCTCACCACAGCTCATATCTACACCCACAATGAAAGCAGAGCTCAAGTGACAATTTAAGGCATTTAATTTCAACTATGTAATATGACACGTTGTGCGGTAGAGGCATATTTAGGAGCCTAGCTTAAAATGGACACACTTTCTTCAGAATTTCTGTCCGTAGGTTTTGTAAAACATTATTTCGTAAATATACATTTTTAAAAATACATTTTCAGACAAGATGAAGTCTGAAAACATTCAGTTATGAAATCAACCTGCAAATTGCTTTTAACTCATGACTGAACCTGGTGCTTTTTTGAAAGATTTACTTTTGGGCTTTTCTAGCTTTTATTGAAAGGACACTCTGGTCAGGGGCGGACTGGGACCAAAAATCGGCCCTGGCATATTTGGCCCAAGCGGCCCTCAAATCGGTCGGGCACACCTAATTAAATACAAAATCTTTGCATTACCCTTAAATATGCATATATTTCCAGCTGCCATGGAGAACTGAAAGTGATGTAGGCCTCATTGGCTGATCTGACTGATCAGAGGTAGCCATGGAGCACATGATCTCCATATTCAAGTAGCCTAGGCTATACAAGCAATTATTAAAGAAGAGTTTCTGCTTGAATTCAAATTATCATTTCAAATTATTCAATAGGCTACATTTAAACTATACAATGCTCAACTGACAGCAGCACCAAACAGTTACTGAAGCCTATGTGTAAAGAAATAAATTACCTAGATTGTCATAGACGTTAATCACTGTAGGACAACTGAAACAAGACGAAATAAACAGGGCTGTTGCTGGAAATATTTTATTCCTGTAGGCTATACTACCTACCTACATTGCTGGTACATTTTGGAACATTATAGCTACGTTAACTAATTATCTTTAATTAAATGTCTTCCAGTAGCCTATCGTATAGGTTACTGTATATATAGCTTAGTTGGCTTGTGCATGAATATGACTTGATGTTTTGTAGCCTACATTTCCGTCAGTCTACAGTCTTTTAGCCCATCTTTACCATGATAACCCTTCCAAGATAGAACCCTTTCAACGCTCTACTTTGAGAGACCAACCCCCACTCATGCCATCGATGTTGAATTTTGGGCGTCTGACGGAAACTGATCAATCTGACCAACAATTAACATCGATTTGACACTCTTTTGCTATCCGGGTTTGCAAATCATTCATTTAGAACATTTAAGTTGCGCTATTTGTTATTATAATCACAGCACGGCCTTACGTTACCATTACCATATCATTGCATTATCGCAATTAATCATCATAATCATCATCGTCAGCATGGCATGTCACACATAGCCTACCTGCTCCACCACTGAGTTCTTATCATGTAGCCTCAAATAGGCTCCACCACCTGCTCACTCACTGTCCCTCTGCTCTGTATGCTTGCTTACATCCTCGTTCAAACTCAACGAACTTCAACATGTTGTTGACATATGCTAGCCTACTTGCAATATTGCACTATTATCACTACCGGGCACCCGCCGCAACGTGTAGGCAACTTCGACTAACTTTTGATGCGCTCACAGAATCCTGGCTCTGAGCCAAAATGCGAGGGGTGGGGCCTGACGTGAGTTGTTATTGGATCAGTCAAGTGTCAATATGGAAATGTAACCAATGGGCCGCTGATTGTCCTTCCTTTGGGCCGATCGTTGGCCAAAATGATTAAATTATATATATGGCCTATTCTATCGGCCCAAAAAGTGCGTCGGCCCACCGGGAAAATGTCCGGTATGCCAGATGGCCAGTCCGCCCGTGACTCTGGTGACTGTGCTCGAGAATTGACCTCAGGCCGGACTCGAACCTGGGTCCTTGTGGGCACTGGGTACTAGATCCATATGTGGCATCTAGGGCCAGAAACGCTGCTGATTTTTGCTTTTGAACAACATTCAGATCCACTGTCCATGGTGTCTGGATCAGCTCGTCTGGTAAAATAGAACCAACTGCTGCTGGAGAAAAGCACTCTGTGCTCGAGAGCTATGAAACGAATATAAACATCGGCCCCAGAGATTCTACTCTCCTACAAATTAGCTGTCCATATCAACTAAGCCAACATCTCTTGATTGGCTAAAAAGCATGCAAGTGCGGGCGAAGATGAGTCATCTGCCGAAAGGAATAACGAGGCTTTTCGGCAAACACCCCCCCCCCCCCCCCGACTCTGAACTATCAGCTACGGGCCTCCAACACAAGGAAACGCTCTGAACAAAGTGTTGTGATTCCATGATTTTCCTCCCTCCAATTACAATCAACATGTGATTACAGCACTTCAAAAGCTGGCCTCAGCCAGCCCCTGATAATACACTGCGCACGCGACGGAGAGCACAATCATTCTTCTTTAAAATTATGTTTTGATGTCCACACAGACTCTGCTGCCCATCTGCGTGCTCTGCGAGAGCTGTGTTCGGAAGGAGCGCTCTCGCACTGACTCTGATGAGGTAGAGAGAGAGAGAGAGAGAGCGAGAGAGAGAGAGAAGGGAGTAAAAGAGGGAGAGGGTGGCAGCAGAAAGACAGACTAGGAATGTGTGAGATAGTGGGATGAATGAGAGTGACAGACAGAGAGAGAGAGAGAGAGAGAGAGGAAGAAGGGACAGAAAATGAGATAAGGACACCGATGACAGCGCATGACAGCTAACCATGGAAAGCACAGAGACATCTGTTTTGTCTCCTAACCCCGTGTCGGTCTTTTGCTCTGTTTGTGTGTATGTGTGTGTGTGTGTGTGTGTGTGTGTGTGTGCGTGTGTGTGTGTTACAAAGAGAGATAGAGAGACTGCTAGCAAAGCCATCTTTTGCTTATGTTACCAAAGCCTGCTTGGATGTAATTGTTTTCTATTGGCTTGGCCAGAAAATATGGATCAGCTTTGGATCATAAAGGTAAACAGGGAAAAAAGGGATGCTTTGATGGATGGAACACAAACACCATGTGGTCTCTCTTTGTGAGCAAGCTTATGAGGGTCTGTTGGTATGTGGTGTGTGTGTGTGGGGGGGGGGGGGGGGGGGGGGGGGTATGAATGTGTGTTGGTGTGTGTGCATGTGGTGTGTGGATGTATGTGTTTTGGTATGTGTGTGTGTGTGTGTGTGTGTGTGTGTGTGTGTGTGTGTGTGTGTGTGTGTGTGCGTGTTTGAATGAGTGTGTTGAAGGGAACTGATCTGACTAGCGGTAAACAGATGTGCTGCCGACCTCTGCCTTTATAACGCTGACCTTCTGTGTTTACCTGGCCGAGGTATTCGGTGGTCCCTCGGCTCCCCTTGGCTTCAGTGCTTTCATTCTCTTTCATTCCCTTTGGCTTACACAGGCCTTTATCCCAGCCATTGTTCAAAGCATTCATTGGGTTTGCCTGTAGTGATTTTGTCCTTATTGCAGAGCATCATTCAAGCTGGTCATTTTCAGATGGTGTGGCTCAATTGTCTCATAATAATGTGAAAATGACAGCCCTTGCGAAGAATTAATTTCTGGCATTTCTGGAGAGGTTTACTAATAAAAAAACAAAGTATACTGTCTTGTTCCATCATCACATGAGACATGAGAGTGTGTGAAATTTAGATGCTTATCAACATTTATCTACAGAGCAAAGTGTACAACTCCTTTATTTTCCTAGTCTGCGGAGTAGCCTGAATGTGCGAGGTTTCTCCCTGCTGATGGGAGTGGAAATGACACTGGATTAATCCGCTTAAAGCTCAGGATATCTCCAACTCGGTACAAATCACAGGAGAGCCACAGCTCTCATTTACGGTTCACTTTATCTCTAAGAGTAGAGAAAGCTGAGGGGGAGGTGGGGAGGGTGGGTGTGCGTGTGTGTGTGGGGGGGGTGGTCTTTCCAAGCAGTCTTCATTCTGATGGTTCAGCTTAGCAACAGAAATGTGATACCAACTAATACAATCAAACACAGAGCCAAACAAATCCATCAGTCTGATGATTCCGTGTTGAAATAGAATTACCAATATAATTCAGTTCTGCACGAAGATAAACATACGTGTAATGGCCTGATGTATTATATGTAGGGATTGCCCAAGGCGGTTATCTGTTCTAATAAGGATTAAAGTCTAACAAACAGGTGAACTGGTAACAGTGTCAATGTTTCACCAGGCCAGTGAACATAGTCTCCTCTGCGGTGTCCTGTTTCTTCATTAAATAAACAAGACATCCATTCTCCAGCCTCCTCCACCTTCTCCTCCTCCTCCTCCTCCCCCTCTCCTCCTCCTTTCCTCCTTCTCTTTCCTCCTCGACGTGGCCTCTGGAGACGCCGTGCTCAGCTCAATTACTCTACAGTGCCTTAATGACCCCTAGAGAAGTTTACTGCAGATGAGAGTAATTACACTGGATACAACGCTCTGCCAATTAAACATCTAACACAACTGTAGTCCCAGTATATTTCCTGCTCTGTCTTAATTGTTCTCTCTCACTTCCTCTCTCACTACCTCTATTTGTCTCTATCTGTCTCTCTCTTCCTATGTCTGTCTCCCTCTCCCTCTCTCTCTCTCTCTCTTGTTTTCTCTCTCTGTGGGTTTGTCTCTCTTTTCCATCTAATTGTATCTCTCCGTCTGTCTCTGGTTCCTCTGCTTCTATCTCTCTTTCTCGCTCTGTTTACTTGGCGCTGCTCATCTAAATGCTCGTTCTAGGATCCGGTTTCCTCTCCCAGCAGGTGCCTTTGGTGTTTTTATTGGGCCAAAACCGCCCAATATCAGGGAAATGAGATGGCGAGGACCTTTTGACCGTAACAGGATTATGCAAAGATGTTGTTTGTTAACCCCCCCTACCTCCCAAGTCTTTATCCCCTTGTGTCGTTACATTTGAGGATGCTCAGACAATATATCCACGGTGAGTGTGTGCACTGAGGGTGGGGCAAAAAACAAAATCTCCAAAAAAAAAAAGACCAAAAGTGAGACATTAGAGGGTGGAGCTGAATGTGCTTCAGAAACTAGGCCTGACAGGAGGAGTCTGTTTCGCCTACAAGAAAAAAAACATGGAATGGAAAAAAAGGTGACATGGAAATTAATGAAGCGTTTTATTGTATTCCAGTTTTTCTGTCCGACTCCTTTTCGGAGTGAATAAAACTGTCAAAATAAATTCCGGAGCCAGAGTGGTCATAATTTATTCTGCTTTGAAGAGGACGGTGATTGTCCATGGGTTCCAGCTGCATCCCCTGACAGAATATTAATATGGACGGGCCGATATGGAGACGTTCCGTGATGCAGTCATTTGTGTCTATGTGATAATGGCGTCTTTGAGTAATGTGGAGGAGATGCTGGTATGCTGTCGGCCAACCCCAGAAACACCCAGCCATCTGTGGCCTGTTCTACTGCTGCCTACCTGCCCCTACTGGAGTCTTCATCAAGGGAGTGGGCGTGAGTGGCCCTCCATATTGGTGGGAATGTGTGTGTGTGTGTGTGTGTGTGTGAGAGAGAGAGAGGGAGAGAGAGAGAGATATTTTCCTCTTCCCCTGTGTACATGTATTCATTTGTTGCCATGTGGTGTATGTGTGTGTGTGTGTGTACAGTATGTGTGTCTGTAAGAGACTGATTTTCCTTTTCCGATTTGTAAATATATGCACTTTTGTGTATATGTGTATGCTGTGTGTGTGTGTGTGTGTGTGTGTGTGTGTTAGGACAAAGAGACATGCTGCTCCACTGCAGGAAACCGATCATCTCATCAGTTAGCCTGCGAGGTTGAGGATCAGAGAGACAGAGACTCTTATTTAAGGGTCGTATTGGCTTGCCGTGTGCTAAATAAATCACCCCTGGAAAAGGTTGAATCAGTCTCCAATAAGATGAGGATTGATGTGTGCTTTTCGCTGACCAAGATCCAAAATCCAGCGCGAGTGTAATCCTAAATTAATTATGCTGACTTACACTTTATACACAAACGGCAAGACCTCAAAAATAGGCTCCCCCAGAGCTGATGATTCACCAGACTATGAGACCAATAGGATATGTAGTTGACAAGCTAATTCTCTAATCTGTTTTAAGGAAATATTAATGAAAAATTTTAGAGTGCTTTCATGTCGCCTTGATCTTGAAGGGGTATTCTCGGGTAGGCGACAGCAGAGTGAGGGTGCAGCTATTTTAGACACTAATTTAATTGCCATGCATGTCAAAGAGTATATTTAGAGCATCTTTCCTTCAGAAGCAGAGAGGGGAGCACGAGAGAGAGGGCTTTGAAATAAAAATTAAAATGAAACATGTTTATGCCACTTTCTGAGATTTTGCTTTTGGCAGCGAATCAGGGGGAAAAATTAAGCTTGCATAACAACAGATGCTGAGTATAAATTATGTACAGAAATCATTAGAAAAAGATAAGCTGTCCTTTGCAAGGCAGACCAACCGAGGCCTTTGCCTGACACACATGGCGACACAAACTCTCGCACAAGCAGAAACAAATGAGTAAGAAAGAAAATTAAAGCATTATATAACATCCAAGTGTTTTTTATTCTTCCAAAGAATAGTTTAATTTAATCTGACACTCATACTCAATATCGTACTTCCTCTTTCTAATCAAGTTTGCCTTGATCCACATTTTCACACAATGTTCTAAGTGGGAGGCATGAAAATTGATGATCTTTTCAGCATTACTCTGAACTCGAAGCCGGCCGATATATTCATGGGAGAAGTCAGTGAGGGTTTCCACTTCTAAGGCAGGTAAAAAACCTAGAGATGAGAAACAGGCATGCATTTTCATTAACCTCTCTCCTGTTCAAAAGAGAGGAGAGGTCGAAGATGACGGTACACACGGCTTACGTAATGCGCCACACTCTATCGATTTGAATGCAGAGGCAGAAATTACCTCAGTACGGTGAAAGATAGGGAGACAGAAAGGTAGAATATCAGTTTGCTTGAACTGACAACAGAGATCGAGAATTCACCAGGCTGCGTTCGGATTGTGGAACCCTACCATCTCATTTCCTCTCCGGTGCCTGCAGGAAGGCACTGCCTGGGAAAAAATGGCTTAAAAGGAAAGTGTAGCCACCGGCTTCATCTCAGGTGCCACCGCAGGTATCCGAGAAAGAAGCCATCCCCTAATACCAGCACTAGTGGTTAAAGCTCCAGCTTATGCAACTTTCAAACCCACACCCCCTCTTCCTCCTCCTCTTCCTCCTTCACCCCCTCTCCGATACTCTCCCATCCACCCAGGCATCAGCAGCCCTCAGTGCTGTTTGGAGGTCTGGACATGCTCTGCATCGCTGATGGTGTTTCAAAGGTACTGATTGAAGGCCTGATTTTGCACCGTGCCCAACTTGACTGAAGCCCCTTAATTGAGCTGTGTGTCTGTTGTTAGGTGCCGATGAAAGGGGCTGGCTCATCCAGTGTGAACCTCACCGTCTTTGATGGCTCTTTTTTTTTATTACCCAGCCTCTGCTTTGTGTCCCTAAAAAACTAATTCAAAGCCAGAGAGGCAGAGATGAAACGATACAAAGGTTTTTAATTAAACAAACAGCGAAGACCAGAGATGTTTTTTCCTCACTCTCCCTTCTTCTTCTTGCCATTTGCTTGATGAGGCAATTGCAAAACACACAAACATTAACTTTTTGAAACGCAAAACTCAACTTGGCTCTAATTTCCATATCATGGCTAAATATTCATCTTGATTTTCAAAAGCGCTTTGTAGTAGAGGGCTGATGTGGGAAATATGTCAGATAAAGTGTCTGCTGTTTACTCTAAAGGTCAAATGTGTTAACAACTTATTTAGCCTATTTATAGTAGTGTGTCACTGTTGAGCCCTCCAGAGATGTGAACTCATCAGTACAGCAATGGGGAAAGATGTGACCTGATGCCACCTGATGAGCTTCTAGAAGCGTCTGACCAGTCAGTTAATGAGACAGCAACTCCAGAATCACACATTTGCTGTAGATGCTTTCAAGAGAGATCACCAGCACACAAAGAATAAAAAATGAGTCAAACAAGGCTTGGCTTGTTGTTTGGCATGGAGCTGTTAACATAAACCACTAAAAGAAAGAACCCCATCCAATGTTCTTGGAATATGCACCCATAGCAAACATATGCACGTTGCAACAGCATCCAAGTATCCCATATTGGATGCTGTTTGTCTCCCATATTGGTGCATGTATGCATACTGTGTGTGTGTGTGTGTGTGTGTGTGTGTGTGTGTGTGTGTGCGCATGCATGCTCATGTGTGTTTGTGCAATAATCTTTTCCTTTGTGTTAGTTGAGAGACACCCCTAACAGTCTCCATCTGTAGACAGGGCTGTGGAAGGGGACCTTGTAAACGTTGAGAAGAGTTATGCCGGGTGCACTTTTACTACAGTAGTGCGAGAGCTCCCACGTGTCAAAGTTCTCCCCTCCTCTCCATCCCTCTGCAATAAAGACACCATAAAGGAGAAGGGGCATACAGTCTGTGCCAGTGATTAAACAGCCATTTGTGTGTGTGTGTGTGTGTGTGTGTGTGTGTGTGTGTGTGTGTGTGTGTGTGTGTGTAGGTGTAGGCGGGAGAGAGAGAGAGAGAGAGAGAGAACAGTAAGTGTGTGTATAAAAGAGACAGTATATGTGTGTGTGCCTGTGTGCTGTGCTTTGGAGGGAGGGGGGTCACGCCAAGAGAGGACTCTAATGTCTTCTGACAGCTTGTGATGGGCCGCAGCCTCTTTATCAGATATATTTAGCCAGCTAATTTCAGTCGTGTTCGGGCGGCAGGCCTGAAGAGCACTCGCCCTCCTGGAGAAGGAAAGCTCGCCACTCAGCAGGACGGAGAAGGCGATGGCGAAGAGAGAGAGAGAGAGAGAGAGAGAGAGAGAGAGAGAGAGAGAGAGAGAGAGAGAGAGAGAGAGAGAGAGAAAAAACATTCAGGGTCCAATTTCCACCCACGCAAGGGTGACCTTGACATTTCAGTCTTCAGCCCAGGTGGAGAAAGCCACTGCGCTCGTGTTAACTGCGACACGAGGCAGACTTTCATTAACTTTTGCATTGCAGTCATACCGTATGTGAGCTGTGCACAAAAAGACACTTGCCAAAGACCTCATAACCCTGCTGTGGCTGGCGGGGTTAATGCCTATCATTTCTTTCACTGTGGAGAAAAAAAAACCCTGAGGCCCTCACGACCTTTGCCTTTACAGCCGTATCGGGTATCGTTCTACTTGTTACCAACTGGCTTACTGTATGTATCTCAACATGGGCTCTGCCTTCCTGCCATCACTAAATTGAGCATCACCCTGTGTGAAGGCAGAGGAGTACATGAGGTGACTTACAGAGGGAACAGGTGGCCATGGAGCCTCAACAGCTAACTATTGCTTCTAGTATCCATTATCATCTTCTCCCTATGAAAAGTAGGCCAACCAGGTCATGTCGGACACAGGATGTGTGCTATATATTTTTGGTAATACCTCAAACAGAAGGTAGGCAGAGTAGTATATCAGGATATCATCTCATTGATGTTGTATATTGTAACTGCACATCAAAGTTATTACACAACAAAGAGAAGAAAATCAGAACACAGAATTGCTTTAAATAATTCATGGGGGTATAACCTGTTGCTTTAATCCCATATGAAAGATTCCTGGAGAAAACAGCAAGCCCAGCAGCACTCCAGATAGCAGTCCTCACACATTAGCTTGGGTTCTTTTTCTTGATGCTTTTGCAGGAAACGGCAACATTCTCCAGGTTATGAGAGCTCCACGTACACCTGTTGCAGTGGCCTTGACGCCGAATCACTTCATGGATTTTTTATGCTCGGGCAAAGCGACTGACAGGTGGATATTCTCCAGCCCTGTGGTCCTCATTACTGTGGTCCTCATTAAGTGAGTCCTCCAACAGCCACACTGTTGGGCTGAATTATCACCTCCGTCGCATTACCCCACTCAACTAACACGCATATTAGCTGTCATTAGGACCAATTAATTCTTTGCATGGTATGGAGGAGTTCTGTGAGGTGCAACAGGTGCTCGAAATAACTCTCTGTATGCTCCAGTACAAGTAATCTCAGGTCTGAGGAAATCGTTTAGAGGGTTTATTAGATCACATACCTAATGAACAACCAATTAATTACATTCCTGGACTAACGAATGAAATGTCCTATTCTTGCCTGACATAGTATTTTAGGAAGCTGTTCAAAAACCTAGGGTCTTTGCTGCTCCTGAACACACCCAATTTAACAGGTCTGGTCAGCCATTTTAGCACCTGGACTCTTCTGCTATGGAGCAGTAATATGTGCAGAATGATGTTTGCCATTGTTTTCAGGAAATATTCAAGGTCTTCCCTGAAAAACATGTTGTCTTGATGACAGCATGTTGCCCGAGACATGTCATTCAGCATAAATTGTGCCTTTCCAGATGTGCAAGCTGTCCATGCCATTGGCACTAATGCACCCCCATACCACCATAATTGCTTGCTTTTGAACAGTATAATAATATGAGTAATATCAAGTTATATGGTCCCTCTCTTTAGCCCTGAGGATGTAGAGCCTATGATCTCCAAAAAGAATTACACATTTTCATTGGTTTAACCACAGGACAGTTTTCCACTTTGTATCAGCTCAAGAGTTTGGGCCCAAATAAGAAGGCATCATTTCTGGATCATGTGTAATATGGTTTCTTCTTTGCATGGTAGATTTTTAACCAGTATTTGATGGAGCATCAAAGTGTGTTTATAGACAATGGTTATCAGATGTTTTCCTGAACCCATACCTGAATGATTTTCTTTACGGAAACAGGTCTGTTTTAATGCAGAGCCATCTGAGGCCCTGATTCAACTAAATATAAGATTTGCATTCTGCTTTTATTTACATTTTACTCAGCGTCCCCAATTGCATATTGTTGACATTACTGTTGTACAGCAATAGGGTGTAGGGTGAAGTGGCCGGGAATGTTATACACCTCATAGAATTCAGTAGGAAGATGAAGAAAACATGGATCAGGGTGAGCAAACAGATTGTGCTGAGGTGTGCAGACTGAAATGTCAAGATCAGAATAAAAAGGCACAGAACATTGTGCTAATCTGTAGGCTACATTGCACATCTGTACAAGTGATATGCCCATACATTGTACATACTGTACGTACAATCTAATTCTGTCCAGCTTTTTACCTTATTCTTTTGTTTTTATGTGTGTGATTTGTGCATGTGTGCATGCGTGTGTGCATGTGTGTGTGTGTGTTTGTGTGTGTTTATTGACTGGCTCAAAATCAGAGAGGGAGGGAGCGGATGCTGGGAGGAGAGAATGCTGTGTGCAGGTCCTGCAGTGCATCCCCGGTGCTAGTAAGCCTGCTGTCCATTCATGCTCAGTGTGAGCTTACAGCAAATCCCTCTTACCGCTCATCCTCACCCAGCTTCTATAACACTACGAAGCCCCCCCCCCCCCCCAACCCCCACCCACCTCTCTCACTCACACACACACATACAGAAGGACGAGCTCTTTCTGTGGGAAATAGTGAGTCGAAAGGAAAAGCAGTGGGACAGTTGGAGCTGGCACTCGCCTCTGTAACTCATCTGTGGCGTGAGACCGAGCTCTCGCTGTAATGGACATCATGGGCGCCCTCTGCAGGCACAGAGGTGAACTGGTAGCTCTAGTGAGAGAGAAAGAAGCACTTACAGCCACATTTGCATGCTAGGGGGAGAGGACTGTGAGTTTGTGGAAATAATGTGGAGGTATTATAAATCAAACTAATCTCTAAAACAAAAAATCCCATCTCACTCACAGATCTTTGTCATAGTCCTGTCATTAACAATCAAATGATTTTCACACTTTCATGAAAGGAGGCAGGTGTGAAGCTGCATAGTACACTACAATATCAACATTCATTAGAGGTAGCTCTGAGGACATGCACATTCTTGTCTTGCACAAGTGAAAACCCCTAGTGCCAGATAAAAGCTTATTTCTCTCTCTGGTGGAGGTCGCAGCAAGCCTCCTCCACAGCACCGTCAGGGACCCAGAGTCCTCGTTAAGACTCGGGGAGTGAGCGGTGGTAAGTGAAGCATTTGTTAACATTAGCGTGTCGCCCCAGATAGCTGGAGCCCACTGAGTGCCGAAATGACTGAATTATGTAATGATGTATTAAACTTTATTTGTATTACAAAAGGAGGATGAGGAGGAAGAAGAGGAGGGGGATGTGAAGGGTAGAGCCAGGTGGGTGAGTTGGAGGTAGGAAGAGGTGATGGTAGAGGTGTGCAGGTGGTGTGTGTGGGGTGGGGGGCAGTGAAAATGTGAATATCATAGCTTACTATGGTCCTAAATTTGCTCCACAACCATAGGATGCTAATCAAAGTTTTGGCGGTTGCATAATGTGTGGGTGTGGGGGGCCGGGTGGGTGGGGTGGTAATGCTAATCTAAATATATCACCTAGGAAGGAAAAATAACTTTAGAATGATGTGATATTTCAGAATGATATTGACATTTCAGAAAGCATGTGAGGAATGCAAGGAGGAATCAGGAGAGAAAGACAGAGAAATATATATATATATATAGAGAGAGAGAGAGAGAGAGAGAAAGGAAGAGAGAGAGAGTTTTCAGTTACCATTGTTTATGGTTTCAAAATATATGCTTTCCTTTTTTAATTGTGCCGTCTTTCAAAACCTTAACGGCAGGGGATTGCATATGTATCTCTTATCAGCCCTGTGTCTTTATGTGAACTTGAGAAAGACGACTGGTCCCCCGTCAGCGGCAGTGTGCATCAGAGGGACTGTGATCTCTCAGTCACCGCTGGCTCCTGCAATGCACCCTCCAGAGGCGCGGACTACATTTCAAAAATGTCGCTTTCTTTCGGGTGCTAAATGAAGGGTGACAAGCTAACAATGCAATCTTTTGAGCTTTAATGACACACTAAGGGATTGGTCGTGCCTAGAAAAGTAGGATGAGATGAAAAACACAGATATACTGAAATTCGAATCCAGAGACTGATCTTCTGTGCCTGTGTGTATGGAGAGAGATGTTATGCTTATTTTATCCTGCTCAATTTATAGTGACCCTCTCCCTCCTGAAGGAAAGAAGTACTTCCATTTGAATTTACTTTATGCTCAACTCTGTAAAAATATATAAGAAAATATATCAGCATAAGGTTTTTGCGTAACGATGATCAATGAAATATTGTTACAAACAATCACATCTGAAACAAAGTCAATTTGTGTAAGTAGTTCTGGGATGCGTTTGTTATTCCCTGTATGAGGCATTAAACTTTGCTCGACAAATCACTGATGTCATTTCTGAATGAGCGCATCCCCCTCCTATCAAATTCCTTCAGCTGCAATTGCACTCTTACAACAGACAAATAGCTATATCAGTAAAGTAATGCATGTCAAATTTAGTTTGGTAAACTAGCACAAGAAAACTTGTAGCATAATCATGGCCAGGTCGTGGATTTTCTATGCTCAACTTTTTAACTGATCTCATCACATTTGAGCAGGCTGAATATCAATGAGAGAGTTGGCCTCTTCTTAGCCAGCCCAAGCGGTGTGGAAACGGTGATATGATTGAGCAGTTTTATGGGCTAGCTATAGAGATGGCGACAAAACTGCCAAATAATACAAGGCTCCTCCATTTTCCACATGTCCTCCCTCCAGGGTACAGTCATGAATAAACCCACCTTGTCCAAGAAACTCACATTGCACAACAGCACATTGCATTCAAAGTTCTCTAACACGACAAAAAAAAGGAAAAAAATTGCGACAAACTCTTGCCCATGAATCAACGTATTTCTCCTGAGGCCATTTTGTTCATGTCGCCACCACAATCATATGCCTCCGTGCTCATTTTGGCTGGCTTTTTAGTCAATTTAACACACTCTCCTTGGTTTACTTTCACAATAATTGGGACATGACGGACCCACATTACCACTCCGTCTGTTGTGAGTAAGCGAGTTCCAATGGGAATGCAACAAGCTTATTCTGCTGACAAACTGTACGTATCAGCCGGCATTCACACAAAGTTTGCATTCTCTGGAGAACCAGACAAAAAATTCAGTCGTAACTAATTTAGAATGTTTGAACAAAGCATGGATGTGTTTCTAATTTGATAAATTGTTTTGTTTTGATCACTCTGTTCTTTCCATGCGTTCAAGTCATTAAAGTTGCATTAAACATTATACATCAAGGTTATTTGAAGCATTATATAATTTGACTGTGTTGGGTGAAAGATATAATTAGAAGCTACAGTATATGCTTCAGGTTGTATTATGTATGCTCAGTATGCTTTAATTATGTTGTTTTCAACAGCTCTTCTCTAAGATCATCTTCCATCAGCAATGTTGTCTCAGTTTCCAAAGTAAGTTAAAGTAGTCTGAAACTAAGATCTGTTGATTAACAAGGCATGGTTGCATCAGATCAGTGCTGATCCTAGACCTTAGTCAGAGACGTTGCCAGCCATTTTCATGAACGAAAGAGCAAATTCTGCATTATGTGAATCTGTTAGTGTGAGACAGTGTGTACTGTAGGCAGTGTGAGTTTCTATAAACCCAAGTATGTATGTGAAAGTACAACAAAGAAAGAGAGAGGGAGAGAAACCTTGCAGTTGATCCACACAGAACAAGGTTAATTAGTTGTGTGACCTTTAGCAGGGCTAAAAAGAAACATTCTGAAGGTAACAGCACTGATAGCACATCCCCATCTGCTGAGTCAATAGCTGAAGCAAGCAGAGCAAAATGCAACAGCAACTCAGAAGCATAACCTTATTTACCACAGCCATGATTTGTCAAAACATTTCAACAGTCTTTCTTCAGA
>NC_055963.1:30298045-30323045 GCF_018492685.1 Alosa sapidissima
GAAATAAATTACTTGCCTTACCTTTTTTATTTTTTTTCACTCAATTTACTCTTTGATCTTTAAATGCTCCTCTCTGGGAGTTTAAACAAAAAATGATTAAATTTCACACATTTGGATTCCTTATTAGAATCTCTTAGAACCAATTTTCTTAAAGTGCCTCACACATGGGACTGCTTTATAATTACCAAAGGGAGAGAAGCAAGACCACTTACATTCTTTTTTAAATGCTCTAAAAGGCTCCAAAAATAAAGACTTAGTGAATTGTGAAACAATCCAATGCCAATAAGCAGGTCAGGTAGTCTTTTCAGCCCAGCATTCCACATAATCCATTTTTTTTTTGCTGTTGTTTATTTTTATTTTTTTGTATTGGAGGCCACAAATCTGTTTTCTCTGTTGATTATGCAAAGTGCACTTGTAGGCTTTGACATTAAAATTGGCACCTTGTCAACTGCTTCACCTTTTCACTCTGTGTGTCTGTCCGCGACTGTCCAGTGCTGTGCTGGTGATTGTATGCATCACAGCCACCTCCATTCACCAAATGTGGGAATTGCAGACGCCAACCAAAACAAGAGGCGGGGGGGGGGGGGGGGCTTTACAAGACCAGGTTTAACATCCTCTATGTCTTTTTGTCTGCGGCTTTTTCTTGGAATGCATTTGTCATGCACTGCAGGTGTCTGGAATCAGCAGTAAAAGTGTGTTGGTACACGCGGGGCTAAAGACGCAGCATAGCTCTTGAGAGGTGCGCGGAGAGGAAGCAGGCAGTGAGACGTGTGGTGAGGCGTGGGTCTGGCAGCTGGCCAGGGCTGTTTATCAGCCTCTGTCAGGTGTGTAATTACCCGCACATTCTCCGCACTGATAAAAACCAAGCCAGTGCACCAGATTCAGCGCACTACACGGCACACGGCACGCTGCTCGCCATGCACACGGTGTCTTTGTGGGCATGCACACGTACACTCATACACACACACACACACACACACACACACACACACACACACACACACACACACACACATACTGTACACCAACAAACAACCCTCTACACATATAATTCACATGGGTACACATTCACTGCCACACAATTTAAATGCCAAATAGCACTTCCACACTCATCAATAACCGATGTTCATCCATGTCTTCTTACAGGGATTCATCCATCCATTTACCTTTCTCATTCTCTTATCTCCCTCCTCTCTCTCTCTCTCTCTGTCTCTCTCTCTCTTTTACTCTGTTTGGCGAAAATTCAATGCTTATGTCTTGCGGGAGGATAGTTTAGCAACTTGCAGGAGGACAGTTTGACTGTTTTCTCTCTCAAGGTTAAGTAATCAAGCATACTTGGGAAAAGACGGGCTCTATTATGATGGTGACATAACCATACCGACTCCGGGGTGTGTTAAGCTAGTGTTTCAAATAACACAGTAGTATCACAAGGGAAAGGGAAGACAGGGGATACACAAGGGAGAGAAGACAGAGATACAGCATACAGTGTACAGTATAAACATGTGAGCACAAAATACTCTCTTTCTCATATTTTTTCAAACATCCCTCTTTCTCTAAGCATCTATTATGACATATCTTCTTGACTGACCTACACGAGGTATTATTTTAGACCAGTTGTGTTGCTGTGCTCACTGTGAGTTGTATGAGATGTGTGAATGACATTGACTGCTTTGTGTTTTTCTCTCGTGTTTTGGGCAGTAGGAGGTGGGTACTGTCTTCTCCCACAGCAAATAATTCTCACCAAGCCAACCACACACTGTCAGGCGCTAGCTGTGAAAAGAATGCGAAGAGCACGTCGCGTCTCCACGCACATGACTCAGGGAGCTAAACACATCAGTATCCTGCTCAAATTACCTTGAAAGAGACAAAGTCACCAGCACTCCTGATAAGGTACTCCGCATGAATATCTTTAATGCAACAATGGGAATTATTAGTGCGAGCGAGTGACTGCAAAGTCAAAACAAACAGACTCCATCACCATTATTCTCAGAGAGAAGGGGAGGAGAGAGAGAAAGCGAGAGAGGAGGAGGGGTAGGGAAGGAAGGCTATGAGACAGGCATTATCTTCAGATCGCAGAGACCACCAACCTCCAACAACACATCTCCATGAGCCTTTCATGCAAACCACTTTGAGATTTGTTTTTTTTATCCTCTCTTTCTCAGTATATTTCTCTTTCTCGCCTAATTGCTTTTAATTATAGATGCAATTACTTAAAATGAAGCAGTGAATTTAATTAACACAGGATTCTCGCACTGGAAGCACTTTTCAGCTGAATGCAGGTTAAAAAGGTGTTCTCTTTCAAACTCAAAAAAAGCCTCCAGCGCAGTGCACAATGAAGATGAGGAATGTGCTAATGAAATATGAATTACTGATTTTGCCTCCTTTCCTCCAGCTCTCTCACTCACGCTATTCTCTCTCTCTCTCTCTCTTTCATTCTCTCCATGAACCCACCCCAGACAGGCTCAGTGGACTGGAATCTCAACATAAAATCAGTTAAAGGCCTTCAAAGAAACATTTTTTTTTTTCATTGACCTGACCTTGACAGAGCACTGCATTAGGTCACAAATGTTTGTTTATTTCTTTATTGATTTATTTATCCATTCATGTATTCAGTCATTCATTCATTTGTGATATTCTGTCCATCTGAAATGAAGAGCCGGTAGATATACTGCCCTTGAGTCTAGAGTGAGGAGAGTTATAGAAAATAAGTCTTGAGTGTGGAGGTTAAAAAAATTGGTTTGCTATACAGCCTCATCTCGACCTGTTAAACCCGCACACATGATTGTTTTGTTATTCTCATTTCTCTCCAATGGTTTCTCCATATTTCAAATATTGACCGTTTCAAGAGAGTTCCATTATCAGCATCATAGTTGTTCCCACAAGGCTTCCGTTTTAACATTCCATATGTTATCTTAATGAAGTGGAAGTAGATTGGGAACAAAATAGAATGTTCAAGCATTGTTTTTGTTTTTCTTGTTGAAAGGGTCTATAACATCGTCTCCAACATGTCCACACACACACATATAACCACACAGTCATTCTACATGTCCACACACACATATAACCACACAGTCATTCTACATGTCCACACACACATATAACCACACAGTCATTCTACATGTCCACACACACATATAACCACACAGTCATTCTACATGTCCACACACACATATAACCACACAGTCATTCTACTCCAGCCTCCATCGTTTGCCTTCCTTGTCTGTAAATGTTATTGGCTTCCCGTGTATTATTATTACTGTTAACATTACACAATAGCTCATTTCTTTACACTCCTGCTAAGTAATCATTTCTCTGTCTTGTTTTCCTCCACACAATTCTTCACTTTCCCTCATTTTTTGTCTCTTTTTTACCGTTGCTTTTCTCTAGCCATCTCTCCCGTCACTGACCTCCATGTAAAAGTGTCTCGTTGGCAAATGCATTCAGATCTCTCTCTCTCTCTCTCTCTCTCTCTCTCTCTCTCTCTCTCTCTCTCTTCCAAGGCAAGATCTATCAGAATGAAGTATCAGTCTTCAAATTACCTCTCATTCACTCCATAGAACACCTTAATCAGTCGCTTATAGTAATAAGAATAGGTGAAATTTGACTGTAAAATCCACAGACATATTTATAATGGGAGCAGACCTGCTCAACTGGAAAAAGTAGAAAGTTGATCTATTAAGATGACTATATAAACTGCATCTGCAGTATTTAGCAGAGCAAATGACCCAATATCCTTCAGCTGGAAGCTAATGAGGGAGGAAGCCTGTGGCGGAGGAGAGTGCTGATGCTGGGCTGTCCTCTAGTGACCTAACGTGACTGAGTTCTGACTGACCTCCTTATCCCCGTTAAGGCATCGCAGGGGGATCAGTAGAGAGTCAGAGGACTCCCGCTACTCCCGTCTGAGTGGGCCCTGTCCCAGATGTGACCTGCAGGCGTGCGGGCCTACAGTATGTGTGTGAGTGGAGCACCCTGGGAAGCTGTGTGTATGTGTGTGTGTGTGTGTGTGTGTGTGTGTGTGTGTGTGTGTGTGTGTGTCTGTGTGTGTGTTTGGGTGCGTGGGTGAGAGAGAGAAAGAGTTTGTGAGTGTTTGTTTTGTTCATGTGTGTGCATCCACATGTAAAGTGAAAGACCTTCAAGTCCACTCCTTTCCCCCCGAGGAGCGCAGTGAGAGCACTTAGCGTGCGGCCATGCTTTAGCGGCTGTTTTGACCTCCGGAGATGACTCGCACACACACACATACACTCACAGGCAGGAGCTCTTTCATGGACGGTCATCACTCCGGACCCCCCACGCATACTCCAGAGTAACAGACTTTTGGACACAGCTGCAGTCCATTCGCCTAATGAGACCAAGCAGCACTGCTAAAAGCAGAGTTCAAGCTGAGAGGGGAAAAAAAGACATCCATATGTGCTAAAGGACAGAGCACTGGAAAAAGACAACAATAAAACAGCACTTCAGAGTGCACTGGCCAACAGGGGTAACATGCTCTCAGTCTGTGAGTTCTTTGAAATGTGGAGGAATCGGAAAACTTGTTACGCTTGTTAGACACACTTAGCCTGGGGGGGAATATCAGCCTCTACACACATAGCCAACAGGATTCAATGTGCGGGCCCTCTAAAGGATAGTCCTATCTGGTAAAGTGAGTGGTGCGCTAATGGGTTGTAGCCACTGGACCCTACTTTAGCATTAATTCTCTCCTGTCATTACAAGGCAATACAGAGTACTGCTTGAGTCTCCTTCTGTCTCCTCTAACTCCCCAACCAGAGGAGCATATGCATAGCAGCGAGTGCTAGCGCACATATCTGCTGGCTAAGGACCCCATTTATGTATTTCCTTCCTGTAAAGTAGCCTCTCTAAATTCATAAGAATCAGCAAATTTGGTTCCTCCCTCGTTTTTTTCGTCTTCCTTTTTTTTTGCCCTGGCTCCACATGTGACAGACGATTTTCTTCCCTCTCAAATATGAATAAGTTTCATTCCGGCGTATTCCAACCTGACCTGATTGGCTGAGAGAAAAGCGCAGATACAGCACAGACACCTGTTCACGATCTTTTTCCGAGATTACAATGAGGTGAATTATCCATGGGCTAGTGGCGTGCGTGCTTGCTTTTGAATATTCACTTTTATTCTTACCATGAGGCATGACGAGTCAGCCACTTCACTTTATAATTAGGTTGTATAAATATTGATGCACCCCTAATGATTTCACAATATTCATAACAATCTGAAATTAAAATAATAATAGTAGTGAGAAGAAAAAAAACGAACGACACAGGCACAACGTTGTCCTCATTTTCCATCCCTGTGCCCCGTAGAGGGCATGTTTATATTTGTTTGCTCTCTGAATCTAATGAGACACTAATGACTTTTAAAGACCTGATGGAGAAAACCTGCTCTCTCTTCTTTTTTCCTTTTTTTAGTGCTGTCGCTCAAGAGTTATTTTCCGACACTGCCTCAGGCTGCTACCGGAGAGAGAGAGAGGGAGAGCGGGGGGGGTAGCTGACAGAATTAATTGGTGTGGAATAGTGGCATTGACATGAAGGTTTGTTAATGTGCAACCTGGGTTAATGTATTTATCGGGTCTCACCCGAGCGGAGATGGAGTCGTGTTTATGCATCTGTCCTGACCCGCGGGTCAGCTGACACAGAAGTTTCCCATTGCTCCTCAAAGAGCACTGCTTGTAGGGAGTGCACACACTGGCAAACGGACAACACATCGAGCGTGACCACCGGGGGGTGGGGGTTGTGGGGCGGTGGAAAAGACAGAGCTGATTGGTAGAGGTCGGTGGATGACCTTTGGGAGCAGGTGTTGGTATCTGTCTCCACGCTTGCGTTTACATGGTCACGGGACATTGAGTAGCGCTGTACAAACACTGGGAATGATAGAGACTGGGCAAGATGCCCAGAGACATGAGGCAAAACACACACACACACACACACACACACACACACACACACACACACACACACACACACACTACATCCAAGCATACCTACCTAGAGAAAAATACACACACACACAAATATGGACTGTATACCAATACAAAATATCAACACAAGAAAATGTATTTTAAAATATTCAGATTGAATAAAAAAAAATATTTTTAAGACTCTCATCTCCTCTGTTAATTAACAAATGTGGATTTTTCACATTTAATTGTAAATGCTGAGAGCATCTTTTTTTTTTTAAGTATATTTTTTGTGGCCTTTTTTATGCCTTTAATTTACAGGACAGTAGAGAATGACAGGAAGCGAGTGGGAGAGAGAGTCGGGGTGGGATCCGGAAAGGACCACGGGGCAGGAATCGAACCCGGGTCGCCGGCGTACGGTGCAGGTGCCCCAGCAAGCCGCGCCACGGCTGGGGCCACTGAGAGCATCTTTTTACATTATGGCAGCGTGGTGGCCAGAGATTGGGATCCACCTGAAAAATCACAACGCCAGAATGTTTTGCACAGTACTGCTTGGCATGTCCCAACATGTACAATGATGGGGCCCTGGTCCTCCTAGAGTAGGGGTCGCCAACCTGAGAGCAACTTTGACAAAATGAACCTAGCTGAGAGCTACTATTGCTTTATATTAGTAGCAGCATGTAGTCACATTGCTGATCTCTACCCACAACAGCTGAATAAACTTCATATGTGTTTTAAGGCTCCTCTTAACTCCTTTGCCTTGTCTATTTATAAACTGTGATTTTAATAGGTTAACCAAGTGTGAACATTTTCCTTGAACCTTTTGGAGAGCTACTCAGAAACAAGTGGGGAGCTACTAGTTTGTGATCTACCTGTTGGAGACCCCTGTCCTAGAGGCATTTGTATGATATACTTCCCATAGCCTACTGTTCTTCACCCATCAGAGGATGCCCCAGACAGACCATCATCAACCATTGTTTATTCAGGGAAGATTGACTGAGCATTAAGCTCTTCTAGAGCAATGCCACAAGTTCTTTATAGATCAGTGGCTGTAACACATTACTGTAACAAGCTAACAAGCAGTCGCACACAAAGCATGAGGAAAATTGGTTCTTTTACTGCAGCTGAGACACTTCCAGATATCGGTGTTTGCCGAGGAATTGAATAGATCGATTAGGGCTTTTTGTGAGTGTTCTGCCATCGACATTCAACACAATTTTCTACCACTTAAATACAGGTGGTTTGCAGGTATAGAACTCTGGCTGTCTTTTTAAAATGCTGCTAGGTTCGGCAGGTCTGGCCTGTCAAAGTCAATTGCTTTCAATTTTCCCTTCAAAAATTCACCTAAGCTATTGTCACGGGTGGGATCGATAGCCAGCAAATAAAGACAGAACACCCTTTGATATCGTTTTGTCCATCAGACTGTAATCACAAAAGCAAACAGGCTTCTGTTGTTTTAATGTGTTGTGGGGTTGGGTGACATTTACCTTTCTCTGTTCATTTTGTTTTCCTTTGCTTTGCTTTCCTAAAAAATCCATCGGGAGAAAATGTGAAAACATCATGCACTATTTTATTCAGCTTATTTCATTTCAAGAGACATATTTTTGGAAAATCACTCCCAAAAAAAATTTCACTGTCATTCCGCTCTAGCTGAAATGAAATGTACACGTAACGTATGTCATGGTAAATCAGACAGAAGCTCAGAGCATCTCCTGTTCCTAATCAGGGAAAAGGGCAGAGCTTACAGTAATCACAGTGGAACCCTGTGAGTATGAATTAAATTTTAATTTTATGGCCTTAATGAGTTGCCCTCATTACTTTTCCCCTCCTCTTTTTGGCTTGCCTTCCAACCCACCTCCCTACTTTAATAGTGATCTGTCTGAGGAAGGTGTGTGTGTGTTTGTGGAGGGGGTATTTAGTGAAGGATGTGCTTAAAACAGGAAAGCCTGGGCAGATAATTAGCTGCTCCCAGGAAGAGTAGTGAGAGAGAGAAGGGAGAAATCGGATACGGCTGATCCATACGTTCTGATCAATGTGTTTATGCTCGCAAACATCTGGCAACATGATGAGTCAGCGAATCAGCCATTTGGAGAAAGTGGAAGGTGGGGGGGGGCAGCAGTTCTCAAGCGGCCTTCCTTTCTTCCCATTCCGAGAGACAGAAAATAAAATTGCAGTGTGGGTGGAAGTTTGCTGCTGGCCAGGGTTAGAAGTTCATCATATATCCTAACGTGGTTTTGTCATCACATTTCCTCAACTTAAAAGGTAAAAATAGCAGCAAACACTGAAGCTTTTGAGGTTGTTTGAAAAAAAAACAGTTGCACAGTCAGAGATGTGTGGGTGTTCTGCTGCACACAAACAAAGTGATGTTCCTTTTGAGTCAAATGTTAATGTTAAGCATAAATCATTGGTAATGTCATTGTCACTGTCACAATATTTGGACTGCCATTTTCAAAAACACATAAACCAATCTGTGTGCCATTTCAGATTTGTTTTTTGTTTTTTTTGGGGGGGGGGTGTTGTTGTTGCCATTCCACAACAGATGACAAACCCAGCCTTGCGAGTCCGGGTTCCAGCTGACTGCCTGCAATATGCGTGCACAGCTGCTCGACTAAACACTTTAACTTAATGCTTTATTACCTCCTCCTCCATCTCTCTCGGCAATGTGTCATGCTGCAGAGGATCCCAGCTGACAGGCAGGCAGAGGACCGAACAGGGCTACCCAAGCTCCATTATGGCATCGCCACTGAGCTCTGTTCACGTAGCCTCTTTCCTTGCCTCTCCAGATGAAAGACGTGGCAGTTTCGAAGCCGAAGAAACGTCAGCTTTCTACCCACCTAAAAAAGAAGCAACAAACACATACTATCCCCATCCAGCAAATGGCTGCCAAGGTTTAGGTGGTGAGAATAAATAACCACTTGAGCCTGTGTTTGCTGTAGTAAGAGGGGCGGGGCCATCAAGCTTAGGTACCACAATAGCACAAAATCAATTGTTTTGTCGTAGACTTTTCAATGCCCCGTGCTAGTCACTCATGCCATGGCTACAGTATGCTAAATCAAAGTAGGCCATTGTCGGATTACCTCCGTTTGGTTACCTGCATGTTTCTATCAAACATACTGGCATGACCTAATGTTAGCATTTGCACATCACTGTTGTTCAGCTCAGTCAAATATTTAGAGCTGGGTGAAGAGATAACAGCTACTATCTCTCCAAATCCATTAATGTATTCACAGATCAAAGCGCGCCTATTTACTCTACCATTTTTCTTTGAAGCTCCGTAAACCCAACACGACAGTAAATGCAACAGCTGTTCTGAACTTAATGAAGTGCGACCAGTAAACACTCATTTAATTGTTGCATCCTCCACTCTCTCTCCGTGAGCCAGCGTTTTGCTTTCATTCCCTCTGTACAGACCGTGACCCCCGAAGTCACACAACTGAGCATTTCACAAGTGGGGCTCGGTCACCCCAAACAACCCTTTCTCGTTTAGCAGACACCACACCGCAGCTCATGCAGAAATAGAGTCTTATGCAGATGGGTGTGGATTTTTTAAGATTAATCCCAGCCAAGAGAACAGACTAAATGCTAATTGCTTCTTTACCAGGGAAAGTGCTCTGTATTGTGTTGCCGAACTACGATGACATGACCCTCAAGGAGACACACACAGCCAAGGACAATATGGCACTCAATGATTTCCGAAATA
Organism: Alosa sapidissima; assembly: GCF_018492685.1. NCBI lineage: Eukaryota > Metazoa > Chordata > Actinopteri > Clupeiformes > Clupeidae > Alosa > Alosa sapidissima. The sequence goes on from NC_055963.1 coordinate 30,307,652, forward strand.
CCATTAGGTATATGGTGAAATATGTAGTTTTGACATCAAAAATGGTGCCAGACCCATTTTAATGTCATCCTAAAACAAAAGTGAACAGACAATTCTGTTTGTGCTTTTGCATTGCACTAAGTGTTTTTTTTTTTGTATTGTTATACAGTTGAAATATATAATAAAATAGCAAAAAAATGAAAACAAAATACATTACAATACTATCATTATATGGTCATGATATCATGCTGTCATACATACAGTCGGCAACTAGTCATAATCGTGGTTACCGTGGCTGAAAAGCCCTCGAGGGGGAAAACATTTGTTTCGATTGCATGTAATCTAATGGAGGTGCACCGGCTTGAGTACAGAAAGCACCTATAAAAATATTAAATCTTTTAGCAAACATCACTAAACGGCACAAACACGTTTCAACTGAGAGTTATCTGTGTGTCAAGGAGGTTAAGGGTAACATTTAGTTCCCTCATTTTGCTAATTCCAGTTAAACGGCCAGAACTGTCTCGAGTGTACTCATTGTAGAATTGCTTTCAATGGCCGGACTGTATGGCTCGGTTTAGCAAGCTAACCCTTTTGCCTTAACATCACATACTCGTAAGTTGCATCTGAATTTATTCTCACATGAATGCACATTCCCTACAATGGCCATGGGAATAGTTTTAACAAGTAATGTGTACCAGTTGGTTATGTTACACTGGCGATATAAAGTTAGCCAGTTAGCAACCTAATGATGCTACCACTGAATATAGCTTCCAGAGAAATTTGTCGTCAACATTGGGCAATCGAGGGTGAATTAAGTTGTTAGCATACACTGGGCAGTTAAGTAAAAACAATTGCTTCAAATTATTGTGTTCAGAAACAAGCAGAACTCCACCTGAATGTAAAACGAATGTATAAAGTCTAACTGTTAGCTAGTTCGCCCATTGACTTCCATTGTGTGAGGTTAGCATGCTTTCCCCCTCGTGGGGGGCGGTAACCTTTCCGAATGTCTTAACCGACTGTATGTATTAGGGGTTTGCACGGAGTGTCATCAGATCTGGACATCGCCATATTGGAGATACTCGCCTCATTAGAAAGCATTAGGCACTGAAGTAAATCCCTAACATCGTCAAGAAAAATGGTTCATTATTGCCGTGTTTTAGGTTGTACCAATAGGTCAGACTGAGAAAAACATCTGGTGTAGGTATCGACTTCTAAAAGTTATTAAAAAACCAGGGAGAAGGGACAATAATGCCAGAAGGTATCAGAGGAAGAGGGGCGCTTGTGGTTGAACTTGGTACTTCGTCTCCCTCACCCAACTCATATGGATCTGCGCTGCCAATAATCCGTAATTTCTCGAAATATCGCGCCTTTTCTTGTGGTCCAAGTCATGCCCTATATGCCTTTGCATCTTAGACGCATTTTGATGAGCTTTTCTGTTGTTTATTCCACCTATATGAATTGAAATGAGCGCAGAGCTATAGTAGCCTAATATGATTATTTCTTGAAAGTTAATTTTCTCACGAACCGTTTATCGCAGCAAATAGCGGCTATACTGTAGCACCTTATAAAAGATGAGAAAGTTATTTCATGTGATGTCTGTAAGGCTACTTCGCGAGTAGTTCCTAGAGACACACTTTGTGTTGGTCTGCCTCATGTCTAAATAGCAGCGTGTTCCGTGAAGGTGTCGCGGACCGGATTAAAATAGCCTACTAATCAACAATCAGAGAAAACTGCGCTGAGAACGTTGTAGGCGGATATTAGACCTACCTGCTGTTGGTCTAGACATATGTATACCTTAAACTCGTATCCTGTCATTTAGAAACAATGCTGTGGTCTAGTCTAGTCATCAACAAAAAATGAACGGATTGCAAAAAAAGAATGGATTTGGCATGACATTTCTTGCGTGTGCTGAGAGCATGAGATTGGTGCTGAAAGCGTGAGTGTCACGCCAGATGCGTGAGAGTTGGCAACCCTGATAGTATTGCTTTTGTCTGTGTGTCGGATGAATGAGAGTCGAGTGATTTATTTCTTTTCAGCTGTTTACCCATCCCCTGTTAGTCATGTTTTGTCGATTTCTGTCCTGATTTGTCACTGGCAGGAGGCCCTTCTTTAACCTGACCCTAGCCAGATGAATTTCGCTCCGCCTAGCTCCACTCATCCATCTGGAACTGATCCATTGGAATGGTGTTTCAGAAGGCTGGGCCTAATCAAAAAATGCTTGCATATGATTGAATAAGCCACTTGTCCATCATCTATTGACGTGCTACTTCAACCACTCACATCGAAGCCAACCTGTGACTCTGATAACAGTCTCACGGTTGCTTCTCCCTTACGTCACATCTATGAAACTCCCGCCCTGCGTCCTGATTGGCTGAACCATAAAGTCGGTTGCAGAAATTACTCTTAATGGAAGAGGTCCCAGATGGATGTGAGTGAAGCTAGGCGGAGCTAAGCGGAACGAAATTCATCTGGCGAGGGTCAGGTAAGCCCTTCTTAGGGCTGCGGATAACCAGTGCCCTGTATTTGTTACTTTATGAACTTTCTGTTATTCTGTGTATTTAGTTTTGTTGGTTTGTGTTTCACTGGCGGGAGGCCATTTTGATAGCTGCTGAGAGCCAGTGTTCAGGTCTCAGCGATTGGTTACTGTCATTTGTTATTTGTTAAGTTTGACTGTGGTGTTGTTAACCCTCCCTGTACAAATGTCCTTGTCCCTTCCAGGAGCTGAGTGCATATGGTGGAGGGGCTGCTGTCTTCGGGTGGTGTGTCTTGTGCGGCGTGCCGCTTTACAACACGGGTGCTGTGTGTGAACCATTTTGTGTGCGTGTGGACACGTGTGCTGTGGTGTGACCTCTCTATACCTCTCCATAGGTAGGCCTCAGCTCCAGTGGACCCTATCCTCCTCCTTCCCTTATTGTATGTCAAATGTGAATGGGAATTGTGTTGATTGTTTGTTTTTATCTTTTGTTAATAAATTAATTTTAACAAATGACACCACGTCTCCTGCCATCAGTCAACGAACTTGAGTGCTTTCTGTCTGAATCTGGTACTCATATTTCCCTGGGTGAAATCCCCAGGGTGGCGTAGTCGCAATGTCCATGGGTTTATACCCCCTATTAGTCCCATCATGCCACATTGTCATAATTGTCTCCCTCACAAACTGGACACTGACCGCCCCTCCCCGAACACACACACAAACACTCCCCACCCCTCGTTCACTTGGCCCATTGTGGTCCAGAACAGCTGGCCGAGTTGTTTTTAATAATGCCACATTGTCCATAAGCCATTGCCTGTAGGGCTCCCTGTTTGAGGGCGTCACAGATGTGGCAGGTTCACTGCTAGCATGCAGCACACGTGTACCACTCGACCCCCACTGCTCTCTCAGTCCTGTTCTTGCTACATGTGTGTGCGAGCTGCTCGGCAATCTGTTAGAGGGAGGAGTGACTTTTTGATGTTTATTTACTGGACTCTTTATCAGCATGACCCTGATGAACACTGACAGCCCGTCTTCTGGCGCCTGTCGCACAGCTGCCCTCCTCCTCCTCACTGCTCTGCCTCATTTTCTAAACGAGGATGAGAGGGTGGACACACACACACACACACACACACAGACCCACACAGACCCTCAAAGACCTGTTTTGGAATCAGAAGAAATAATAGCATCTGTGCTCTCAGTTGTTTTGTTTTTTCTTTTACGTTTAGGTGTCATCAGAAGTCAAACGCCTTCTGTGATGGCAAGAGGAGTGAATACACACACACTATAGACGCTTACCTGGAATTGTAAACCAATGAGAACACCAGATGCTGTTATTGGGCATCGCATGGACTGGTGATGACACTATACAGGGACCTTTTTCAATATAAGGTTCAGTATCAGCAGATGACCACCCCTTTCTGTTTGCACGTACGCAGACCAATGGTGCTGAGAGGGCCATTATACATTGTCATTATGCATTGGGATTGGACTTGGCAATGAGACTTCATCTGATGTGACAGAAGACAGATTGTGACATGACAGCTGAGTATACGATTTGCAGCATCTAACTGCCAAACCTGTGAGAATTAAAGTCAATGATGGCAATTGAATTGTGTTATTCAAAAGCTTATCAAGGTTTGATTTGTCAGCGGAAATCACATTAAGTGTTGCAGTGATAGGAAGGATAGTGGTAGGAAGGAGTAAGATATGAGAGATAGGTAGAGGGATCAGGCCTTTGCATTCATTTTACACCAATCATTAATTTTATGCGTCATATCTATTAAACAAGATGCTTTGTTCACTTATAGAAGGCACTCTTCAGAGTGTACTGGATTTGGCCTAACAACGTCCACAAAAACAAAACCCTGTTGTCCCTAGTAATTCCCTGACTAAAATTGCGTCAAACTTTTCAAATCCTGCCCAAACTTCTGTGACAGAGGCCTAATGAACAATTTATCTCACGGAATTCATTGGTTTCTCATTAGTCAGCAGTAAATGTTTTAATTTTGCTGAAGCGCAGCTTCATCCCTCTCGCGGGCTGCTGCCAGAAGAGTAAACTGTTTTCCCCCGTCTTCCTTTATCTTAATGTTTTATTGTTCCGAGTCGAATTTCAAAGGGACACAAACGAGGCAACGGATTGTCACACCAACAAAAACACAACATTATGTGTCACTGTACAGACACATGGTAATCATAGCGCACACTTCAGCTTGAGCTCTTACACAACTGTAAACTGCCAGAGAGGCATGTTTTTTGTTCCGACGCTATTTCATTTTTTCAACCAACTCCCTGCAAAACTTAGAACTTAAGCCCTCATCAGCATTAATATGAACTGGCAGGGAACAACCCATGTATATAAAATAATCAGGGTAATAATAACTTCGCCAAATCTCCCCGTCCCCATAAGACATTGCCTAATGGATCAACTTGGGAGTGAAAATGGAAATCCCTGAGAGAAAAGACAAAGCAGACTGTAAAACCCCTGAGAGAAGTCTTATAGCTTTGATTTTCATCCCCTAATTTAAGCCAATGTAATTAAAAGTGACAGATTGATCCAAACTGTAAGCTTTGTAAATGCCCCATACATAGAGGCAGAGGGGGCAGAATGCATCTTTAATAAGAATCAAGAATCTTTAATAAGACTTTTTAAGATACAGTAGTGAACTCAAGGCTCAAAGATACAACATGCAATCAGTGTTGAGCTTTTAGCTGAAGTGTTCCTTAAAGGCAGAATTGCAAAAATCATTATCATAAGCTGCTTGTTTTTCACTGCAAACAATTAAATAACATTTGGGTTGAGTATTTGCTATTCTGCTATTGAACATGTATTACAATGTAGCTATAATTTTCCTTAAATACATATGTGAGATCGAATGAATGGTAATTAAAATAAATAACAATGATAATATTAATTGATTATAATAATAATAGTAATTATCTCTTTTAAACTCAATAGTTATCTGAAATCTTAGTCTGTGGATTAAGCACTTGTACTGGTTGTCACGTCCAGTTAATATAGCCTATAGTCAGAATGTATATGAGTACCCTATCTGTCTTGAGTCACATTAGGAAGTGAGAGTGTATTATGAACACCACACAGGAGTCTGTCTGGCTGGCAGAGGGTAGAGAAACCATGGAGCCAAACTCCATCCCATATTCCCTATCAGACATCTCATAACTGTGAGCGCTGATGAGTTTTGAGTATCTGCTCTGGGTTGGGTGATATTTCCATGGTTCTCTACTGCTTCAACCCCCCCCCCCCCCCCCCCCCCGAAAAAACACACACACACACACACACACCACCACCACCACCTCTATAACACACACACACACCATCATAGAAAAGTATCCACCCAGAGGTCAGGCAAAAATGAGAGCCAAAGTCATTTCTTCCCTGTGGCAACCCACACACACAGTCACAAAGATAAACAGAGACTTTTGAATTTGAAAACTAGAAAAGGTAGTACGGGGGAAAACAAGCTTTTTATGTTGTCCTCTGCAAACCCAAATGCACTTCAAAGTTATATTACTTTGTTTTACTGAATAGCTTAGATGTGCCCTTACAACCGTTATGCACCATAATGTGGAACCTGCCAAACATGACAACAGAAATCATAAACTAACCTCAAACATTTAAAAGATATTTAAGCAATTTTCTGGTAAACATCAAGCATATTAAATGTCATAAATAAGCAATATATTATTATTATTATTATTTATTATTTATACTTAAACTTATATTTACCATTTCTGCTGTAAGTGCATGTTGTGTGTGATGTCTGATGTCTGTACTGAGACCCTTGAATTTCCCCTTGGGGATCAATAAAGTATCTATCTATCTATCTATCTTATTGATATGATTCTTTATGCCTATCATATGTACTATTGCACTGAAATAGACATGAACAGAAAGGTATGCCGTTGTTCACATTGCTCTATATTGTAAAATAGATAAATAATACCCCTTCCCGTGGCAAAGAGACCAATGAAGAGAGAGGAGGGCAGTGGAGGAAGGGAGGAAATGAGTCTGACAAGAATTCCAGGAGTTCTAACACTGTCTAAGTCTCTGTCTTTTAGCCCCGAAGGAGCCTGACTTTAACACATGCCTCATGCTGCTCCAATGAATTGCTGGACAAAACATTTGCCGAGAAAATGAAGCGCTTCCATCAACCAGGGGCTGCCAGTGCTGCCTTTATGGCCCACTTATCTGCAGTGTTCCCTGGCGGATTTAGTGTAATCCTACTAGCAGCCCGGGCACAATGGTTTCATTAAATAACTCCGGCATATTTGAGCGCAAAATGTGGTCTGTCATATAATGAAACTGCCCCAGATCTGCCAATAAAACACTATGGGAAATACTAAAGACCGAGGGAGATGCTTAGAGTAGTACACAGTTCCTTAGAGCAGAACTAACCTATTAGAGAAGAAAAGGTGTGCAGTAAGTATCTGTGAGAAGTATTTGTCCTATTCTCTATATGGCTTGTAATAGAGATTAATTAAGATGAATTGTAAAAAAAAAAAATAGAACATACCCATTTTTATTCAAGGCTGCATCAATACATGTTATGAATATGCATGAATGTGTTCTTCATAATAAGGGACTGAATTAGGCTATGACTGGCAGGGTGGAATAAATGAGGATCGTCAGCAGATTGCTGATGCTTCTTGTTTCTGACGACTCCGAAGAGATTGCTAACTAACCAGCCCTCGTGTGAATCGAGCAACAAATCAATGCATCAAAGGCCTCGTCTCCGAACCCAGGAGGAGGCTGCATCCGAAACCATGGCCTGTCTCCATGTTTTACCTTCTAATTGGAGATATTAGATAGCAGCTGAATAGCTAATCTTTTGTCTATTGCAGTTCATTTTGTTCAAAAACGTCTCTCTACGGGAAAAGAAGTGGGGAAAAAAGTCTCCCTGACTTAATGAGTGTAAGCGGCATTTCTCATCAGTTTTGCTGTTGATGCATCGTGCAATTAATATCTCCATATGCCTCTACTTAAGTCCTATATTACCACAAGCGTCGGCTGCTGTAGCCGCCCCTGCTCTCTACACACTCGCAAATCAAAGAAGAAATAAATCAATGCATTTAAATGCCCCGTCCGTCCCATTACACTTGCAATTAATTCTGCTCAGCATACAAACAACAAGAGAAAACAAAGAAACAACAATGTGTTGAATTATTCAAACCTCATGTTACTGAAGCTCTACTCTATGGGATGTGGCACAAGAGATTAGGAATGTTATACCATAACGCAGAGACACTGTGAATGTGGTATGCTAAGGAAAGTTATGATAAGGAGAATGCCTCTCCACTCCCTTCTTACAGTTATCTTAAATGTAGTGTTTTGTCTGAGCTTTAAGCGATCCAAAACAACCTGTTCCTGGTTGTAGGTTTTTATGCCTACTGCACACAAATCACTAGTGCATATCCAATTTTTACTTGAAACACTGCATTGAACTCCACACATCTTTTGTAAAGTTAAATTGCTATCTGGAATTTCTGCATCCTACATACGGATGCTGTTCATCGACTAGCTTCGCTTTTAACACAATACTGCCGTCCAGGCTCATCATGAAGCTTTGTGACCTGAACATTACTGTAGTTTCCTGACTGACAAACCACAGGCAGTACGGATGGGTAATATCACCTCTTCCACTCTACAACTTAGTACCAGTGTTCCCCTGGGTGTGTGCTAAGCCCCCTCCTGTACACACTGTTCATTCATGACCTCAGGGCCATACACATCTCCAATACTATCATCAAGTTTGCTGATGACACTACCATAATTTGCTGTATCACGGATGGAGATGAGTTGGCCTAGAGGTGGCAACCCTAACATCAGGGTGTCAGTACAACAGCCTGCTGCTTAATGTCAATAAAACTGCTGTACCATCGAGAGCCGCCTGACTGGCAGCATCACAGCTTGGTACGACAACAGCACTGCATGACCACAAAGCTCTGTACAGGGTGGTCAGCTCAGCGCATCACAAAAACTGAGCTTCCAATCATGGCAAGACCTCTATAACCAGCGCTGCAGAAAGAACACTAAGCAGATATTCTCCGATCCTAGTTATCCCAATCACCTCATAGTCTGCACTGTTTACTTTGTCACTTTAATCACTCTTAGTCTAAGAATGAAGACTAAGAATTTCATTACCGGTATTGACGTGACATCTCTATCAAGTATAATAAACTTGAACTCCTGAGAGAGAAAAAAATCTAAACCTAAAAATAATTAGTTTCATGTGACAGGAAGATCTGAGATTCATTTTTGTGTTGTTATGTGTTGGTGCTGGTTAGCGCAATTACTTTCCTTTTGCTACAAACTCTACTAACTAATTACCGTGTAAAGGAGGCCTGTTGCTATGTTCTTCACAGGAGGGAATAAACAGCCACAACAGCAACACAAAAGAGCAAACCTGGAGTGGTTCTGGTGCTGGTGTGGATCAGGCACCGTTCTGGCACACACCTGGGTCATAGTCAGCTGACGCCGGCGGAATGCTGCCAGTCCTCTCGGAATTCCCACTGTCATCAGTATTCCAATAGAGTTCCAATGCAGGGCCCCACTTCCCTCTACAGGGGAGGAGGAATGCAGCTTTGCCTGTTTCACACTTAATTATCTAGCCCACTCCATGTTATTTATCTACTTATTTATTTATTTGTGTGTTTATTTATTTATCTGTCAGTCTGTCTATCTATTTCCCCGCTCTCCGTTTGCTGAGCAAGCACGAAGAGACGAGGAGACGAGAGATTAACAGCACCAGCTCGCAATTGAGTTCTGCCACAGAGAACTTCACTCCACCTGTCTGCTAGTTTGATTGTTTGTTTGTTTTTTTCCTCCTTGCTCTTCATCCTTTGCTTCTTCTTCTACTCTCCTTGCCATCTATTGATTTCCACTCAGGGAGGATTTTGATAATCCTGTCTGTAACCCTCGTGTGTTTGAGATGGATATGTGCAATTAGGAGCAGCCAAGTTTTCTCCTCCCCTGCCACAAACAAACAAACACGTTCCTCAGAATACTAAAGCAATGTGAAACGGGAGAACAAACCCAGGGGATTAGAAGTTTGCTTGCAGCTCTTGAATCACTAAATGCATTTTTTTTTTAATTGGAAGGATGTGGAATGAGTTGCACAACTGAGACTCATCACGAAGCTTGAGTTTCAATTATAAAACATAAGATGCTTTAGTCAAATTTAGTTTACAGTTGTCTCAGCATACTTTATGTCGTAGAGAACATTCCGGATTGAAAAGTAGGTCCATTTATAGACTGAAGATGGAGGCGTCTTCTCACTGCTGCCTCCTGCTTTCCCTCATTTTGCTCTTGTTTGTCTTGTGAGGAGAGTGCCTTGACATTTGGGCTGATGACACACACCTGAACTTCACCAGCTAAGCAAAGGCCAAGTAAATTAAATCATTTCAGATGTTGCTGACCCTGGCTCACAACTTGATTGCTCCTTCCTTTTGCCATGACATAAAAAAGTGTGGCGTCAGAAAGGGACAACTTGTTTTCTTTCTAAAGAGTGGGATTGATGTGTTGATGTTATTTTTTTTTCTCTCAACATGGGTTTACATTAAAACGAAGACCAGAGAATGTTATGAGATAACAAAGTTAATTTATTGAATAGAATTTGAATATTCACCTCCAAGATAATATTTTTCAATCATAATAATTTGGTTTTTTCCCCATACTGGCAGTGATGACAGTGTGCCATATGAAAAAATGTAATAACAATCTTTAAGCTATTCAATTTGTTTCACCTTTACAAACTGCTCTTCTGTCATAATTGTAAGTCATGTCGCTACAGTCCTGGGGATGCTGTGAATTGAAAATGTCAGGCCACTGAGGGTCATATGAGGGACACATTATGAATGAAATGGTGAGGAGGTGGAGGCAAATCAAACCACATAAATCATCACAGAACTTCCTGTGACCCCACACGGAAGTGCTGGACGCTTTCTTTTAGAAGTGAGTCATCAGAACTGAAACTGTAATAAAATGGCTAAGTTTTTAATACAGGCAGTAATTGATGTAGGGCAGAAGTGCTTAAGTAAACTTGTTTTACGGTTAATGCCAACCTGCATTCCTGAAACACCCAAAATATAATGAAAACGACAGAGTAAGTGAAGGTTATAAATCTCTCTCTCTCTCTCCCCCCCCCCTCTCTCTCTCTCACTGGTGTCTAAGTGTGACCTTTTCCAGATGGGAAAAAAAAGAACTTCCCCGACAATGGCCAACCCCCCTTCATGTAAAGAGGGGCACGTGTGGGAGGCCACTTTAGCGAGGGGCAGCTGGATTATGCAAGCGCAGCAGAGCTGCCCGCCGTCTTACCTGGGCGACGTGCGGTGTGTTTTGTCAGTCTCCCTCTGGCGGGCTGCTCTCGGCGGGGTGGCCCTGGCATTTGTCCTTGATCCGCACCGATCAATAACAGACTCGCTGGGTGTGACTTTGAAAAATAAAGTGCGAGCGAATGAAGATGACTCTCTACTTTCAAGGGGCGCCGTTCCTCTCCTCCTTCCGCTTAGCTCTTTGGGTGCATTTCTAGTGTTACAGTTGAAGGTTGAGGCAGTGATAAAAAAAAAAAATCTTCAAAAATGTGCTTCAGTGAAAGCTATTGGGCCATTAGGGAATTATATAATTTTAATCATTCAGCTCGCTGGAGGTAAAGCCTTAAATCAGGTAGAGATGCACTACTCACAATGACATGACAGATAGTGCTTAAATTATGCATTGAATATTAAACTGTCAGATTCTGGGCACTGGACTTCATCGAGCGGTGCTCATTAACCAAAATAAAGTTACGTATGCCGACTAAACTGTGCCAATTAACAAGCCAGAGGGCGATGACTACACACTACACACTTTAAAAGTTGAATCAGTGAGATTACCTCACTGATTCGGGCCTCCCAAGAGAAATTACCCGCAAACAGTCATCTAATGAATATTCAAGGCTACACTGATATCAATAGATCCACGGCAAATATGACATGTGCTGAATGCACTTCTGTCTCACGTGTGAACTACTGTAGACACAGAAATCCCTTCTCGCATGTGATACATATTCTGCCTCTGTCTGAGGCACACACACACGCGCGCACACACACACACACTCAGGCAAAACAAGTTAAGGGTTCATTTCTCATTAAAAATTTCACTCAGCCAACATAAAGTGAGAACTTTCCTCCGCAGTCCCAGCTCAGGAGACAAACAGAGAGCAGGTGAGTGACTCAAAATTTATGAAAGCCACAAGCGGTGTGCTAATCCCCCGCCAATCAACTCCAAAAACATCCACTTCCCTCTCGTCTTCCGCAGGTGGGCTTCCGCTCCACCAGTGTCTTGCCCCACTGCAGATCGGGGGAGTTATGAGCGTTTTTTGTGTGCTGCTTCTTTTGTAACACAGAAGAGCCCATCACGTCTTTCCCAATGCCCCCCCCCCAACTCTCCGTCTGCGGTGCTTTGACACCCGTCCCTCTTTCCCTCCATCTGCTCCTGGTGTCTTTTTTTCCTCTGGCCCGTTGTGAGGGGCAGGTGGGAGGATGCGAGCAATTACAGTTCATCACCTCCGCCACACCTCGGCGACCCCCCCGCCGCCTCTCCTGAACTCACGGCACGGTGCCTGCCATTGCCTGCCTGTCTTCTCTCCCCTCTCCTCTCCTATCCTCTCTCCTCTCCTCTCTACTCTTCTCTCCTCTCTTTTCCTCCCCTCCCCTCTCTCCTCTCCACTTCTCTCTCCTTCCCACTCCTCTCTTCTCTCTCCTCTCCTGTCTATTCTCCTCTCTCCTCTACACTCCTCTCTCCTCTCCTCTCCTCTCCTGTCTATTCTCCTCTCTCCTCCCCACTCCTCTCTCCTTTCCTCTCTATTCTCATCTCTCCTCTACACTCCTCTCTCCTCCCCACTCCCCACTCTCCTCTCTATTCTCCTCTCTCCTCTGTTCTCCACACATTCCAGGGCTCCAAGCAATTCAACCATCTCTGTTCTCCCTCCCCTGCTCCCCCTCCCCCTCCACACTCCTACTCCCGCTCCCACTCCCCACACCCCAGATTCAGTTTACCTCGGCCATTAATCTATGTAAGAGACCTGCTGACACGGCGGGGATGACAGCACGCTGCGAGCTCTTCACTCGCACGCTTTGTCATCTTTTAGCCCCGTGTGCAGGCAGGAGGCTGCTGCCATTTAGACACGCTCCTATAAAGACAACCTTCACAAGGGGAGGTGGAGGCACTCGGCTACATGTGCGCAGTAGAGAAGAGGTGCAGTGGTTCGATATTGCTGTCGGGGAAGGGTAGGGACTAGGGAGAGGGTTGGCCGGGGTAGCGAGTGTGTGACCAGTAAATGTTACCCATGATTCACCGTGTTAGACCCATGGGCATTGAGCCAGGTAGCATGGGTCCTCACCCTGTGAGATCACAGAAATCATCAATGTCTGGGGTAATTCATGGTGTACTCTACTATCCTGGAACCTCAACAACCAATCAATGTGTGCTTTGAAATTTCCTAAGCGTCCTCATGCTACTGCTACTCTATGCTTTAGTGTCATGCAACATGTTAATCAGTGATTTAGTAATAGTTGGAATGAACACATAGTTTCAAAGTAACCTACAGTAAATGCAGTGTCAAGGGTACTATGATTTTTCCTCGGATTTTTCATGGAGGCCAGGAGAATGAACTCAGGCTCGTGGCGGAAACAGACCGATACGGTGCCATTTGCTATCTGCTCCTCAGCATCACTTGAAATCTGCCAGATATTGGTAATTAATTGCGAGAAAAGCTTGTGATTTCCATCAGCCGTGACAAAACCTCTGTCTGGGAATTAGAAGGGTCTTATCAGTCACCATTACGGTCTCATCAAGAGTCCCTAATTGGCTGACAAATGCATTATTCATTCACATTTGGATGAGCAACGAGGGCCCACTTCGTGATTCTCTGCCACAAGGGAGATGTCCAGGACGGCCATGCCAGGAGAGCGCTGTCACAGCCATCACTTAAGAGAACAGAGACCCAACGCACGGGGGACCTTCAACAAGCATCTGCGCTAACAGATTGATACAGAATGATACGTTTATTAACAAGCACAATAGTGTTGTTAACATTTTTATTTTATTTTGTTTTTGACATCGAGTCCCCCAGCTATTTGAAAGAACCCTGTAGAGACTGGCGGATAGAATGTCTGAATTAGACTTTATGGAAATACGTCTCTGTGTTTGCTAGTGTTTGTTTGGTTTGATCGGGTGGCATGATAAATCACCTTATCAGCTCATGCGTATCCTTAATTGAACTCTGGCTTGTCATTATTTTAATGTGAAATGAAAGTGATTCTGATGTATACGCTATACCAATTTCTCTGCTTCCACACATAATATCATTACATTTGTTTTTGTGGCACACAACATCTCAAGATTTTTGTACACAAATTAGCCATTTAAGTCAGTAAATTAATTTGACTCGTATTAAGAAACTGGGTATCTACGGAAATGTAGGCTTTCATCAATATTTATTTTTGTACGATAATTAGCATTGCAAAGCAAAGCAAATTAGCACAACACTAAACACCATTTTCAGGTCCATGAAGCTCTGGTTCTAAATTGCCTTTCCTTCTCATGCGGCATTGGAAGCCCTCCTAATGAACGACTGGCAATTGTGAGGCAGAGATTAGTTTTCCAGGGTGGTGGTGGGGGGGAGGGGGGGAGATAAAGAGTTATTTTACCCCAGCCTAAAAACAGACAGGAGAGAATCGGGCTGAGGCAGAAGCTTAGCTGATAGCTGGGCCTGTCTTCACCTTGCCCATAGCTCCTAATGCGCGTGGGGCTCCAACTCAAAAACAGCCTTCAGATTAGCCAAAAATGAGGGTCATTATCACGGCTTCGCATTCCCACAGCACGCGAAAGGGGCTCTCAATCAGGAAGGCTTTCCCACCCCACCCCCCCCCCCCTCTCTCATCCCCCTCTCTCCCTGTCTCTCCCTTGCTCTCTCTTTCCTTGTCTCTCTCCAAGGTCAGCTGTGAGAATGACACTTTCAACACACTGCTCATCCATACACAAACCCACATGGAACACTAGGAGCTCTGCAGGTCAACACAATCAGACTTTCCACACAGACAGAAACATGGCAAGAGGGGAAGGAAAAGAAAGAGAGAAAAGAAAAGAAAGGAAAGGAAATACTACAGTTCATACAGGAACTGCAACTCACCCCCTGCCACACCATTCTACTCTACAGGAATTGATTTGCCATTCAAATTCAAGGAGAGAGAATAGGCAAAATGCTGAATATGGGAATGCACAAGAGCTAGCTTCAAATCATGCCGTTCCCTGGACAAAAATAAAATGAAACCAGTTTGCATCTGTCACAATTTAACAGTTGCTACCTTAAAGATTACCTTGTATCGATTCATTTGCTTTTGTACCTGTACAGGAGCTGGCGAGGATTTCTCCTGTATTGATCTGCGGGTATTATTCAGACCGTGAGACGGAGAGACCTGGAGGATATGGCACAGCGATTTGGGTAAATTGTGCCATTATGTTTTATCCCATACACATTCAACTGTGCCTTTTTCATTTCTTTGCTTTCATCTCTGGGGTATTATATTTGAAATTGACAAGCACAAGACTGCCACAAAGCAGAGCATTTTGAACTCAGAGCTCTCTCAGCTTGTTTGAGAATATGTCTGTCCTCACGCCCCAACAAACTTGAAAATGTCTGCTCAGAACATTTAAGTCCTCCAAATCACACATGGCTTAGTTACACCTGGAGCAAAAAAAGCCAAGCCAAAAGTTTTTTTCCATATCTACCACAAATCTACTAAAAGATGTGAATGTGTGAATGTGATGTGAATGCTGTGTTTATAGGGCATGTGACCGCTAAAAGTAAACTCTCTTGGTTGGCATGAGAAGCTTTTTTTCATGAACCAGCATATGTTTTAAACAACCCTGCTGTTCTGGTTTTG
>NC_055963.1:30328045-30528045 GCF_018492685.1 Alosa sapidissima
AAGCCTCAAATCTGGTTTGTTTGTCTAGTGTCTAAAATACACAGAGGACAAAGTGTCCTTACTGTAATTAGTGGCCCATTATAATTCATTGTGAATCTAATTTATATAATGACAGGGTGCCTATGTAAATTATACATTCATTTAAATTCATGTAAGGTTTCTTGTGCTTAAAGGTACAGTCCACGAGTTATCCCAAGCCCTTGCCACTTAATCTACTAAAACTGCACTTTTTACCCCCCATAAATGCACAAATAGGCTGACACCAGACATAATTTCACTGCATTTCTTATGTGTGACAATAAACTTCCTTGTATCCTTGTGAAAAGTTACAGTATATTAGGCTTTTCACCATGTTAAGGATCAATATTATATTTTAGTCAAATAACACACAAAAAAAAACAATTCATACTTAAAGGAGAATTCCGGTGTGATATTGACCTAAAGTGTATTGAAACATGATACCGAGTGTGAACGTATGTCTCATAGCCCATCTCGGCTTGTCCCCTGCACTCCAAAATCTGGCGCTAGTTAGCCGATGCTACCAACAGCTTTTTCAATAGTGGTGCTTCGGCATCGGGCTAGCCATGCAAATAAATCACTGTTTTACACCCATTTACGAGGCTCAATGTATCTCCACACTTCATTGGTAGACTTCCGAGGGCCCTGACATTTAAAACGAGACATTGAGAACTTTGAAAAAGCACTGGTAGTTTACTTACAAGACGATTTATACAGACAGTATCTTCACGAAGTTTAGTGTTTGCAGTCATCTTGAATTTAGTCACGATAAGTCGAGCAACGAGTAAGAATGAACAGCTATGATAAGGGATCAGATTCCAAAAATAATTCAGTGGAAATGCATGGATTCCAGTTGCTGCTACTGGAAGAAACTGGAATCCATGCATTTCCACTGAATTATTTTTGGAATCTGATCCTTTATCATACCAGTTCATTCTTACTCGTTGCTCGACTTATCGTGACTAAATTCAAGATGGCTGCAAATGCTAAACTTTGTGAAGATACTGTCTGTATAAATCGTCTTCAATCGTTCAAAGTTCTCAATGTCTCGTTTTAAATGTCAGGGCCCTCGGAAGTCTACCAATGAAGTGTGGAGATACATTGAGCCTCGTAAATGGGTGTAAAACAGTGATTTATTTGCATGGCTAGCCCGATGCCGAAGCACCACTATTGAAAAAGCTTTTGGTAGCATCGGCTAACTAGCGCCAGATTTTGGAGTGCAGGGGACAAGCCGAGATGGGCTATGAGACATACGTTCACACTCGGTATCATGTTTCAATACACTTTAGGTCAATATCACACCGGAATTCTCCTTTAAACCATAGACTTTCTAATGAGGAGACACAGCACTCAAAAAATCCTCCATAGAAATGCATGAGCTTAGTTTGTAACGGCAATATGGAAGTTGTCTACGCAAATCACACCCCTTCCGCGGCAAAATGTTGACATGTGAATACATTGAGCCAATCATGTGCTGTGTTGTGAATACATTGAGCCAATAATGTGGTGTGTTGTGAAGACATCGTGTCAATTCATGTTTGTGATCTCACCGCTGGAGCAAGATTGGTGTCGTGAAGCCTTGCGCACGCGCATTTCTGCCGAAATGGATGCCCGATGAGTGCCCAAAAAGCATTGCAATATGGCCGCAGAGTGGAGGGACTTGCCTAAAAGGACTTAAACATCATGTATTTATTCAAAGATTTTAGGTTTCACTCTTCATCATTATTAGTACAGCCTCCCTCACACTTGCACAATGTGGTACAGCAAAGTCCAGCTCGGTGGTCTTACAGGCAACCACACAGCCACAGTTGAGGAGGAGTGAGCATCCCTTGCTGGCATCTTCCAGATCTGTCCAATATGGCACCCAGACTTTGGTTCTGTCATTCCATTCTCAACCCCACTCACTGGGGTCTGGAATCTCTGGAGTTTTGGAGAGGGATTGCTTCCAGACAAAAACTGCAGTGTGCAGGGCACGCTTTCCACACTGGAATAAGGCATGATGGGTCGGGGGGATTGAATCCAGGGACTTGAGGCCTCCTTTGGATCAGGGAAGGCATATAAAGATATTCCAATCCACCACATCTCAGAAATGCTCTGCCCCTCTTCCACGCATTCACATGATGTGACGTTATATCAGCAATGTATGGAATTGGCAAAAAAAAGCATGGAATGCGTGGGCAGCTTACCCAGAAGTCACCGGCACCCTCATTCTGATCACCCAAGACCCAACCAGCCTCACACTGGAATCAGTGCAATCAAAGTTCTCAAACGCTGGACTGTACTCATGTATAGTAAGAACTGCGGTGTCGAGTCAGTCAATGAAACCCGGAAGCTTCTTTTCACTCATGGCCTTAAATCCCTGGATTCAATCCCCCCGACCCACCATGCCTTGTCTGGAAGCAGTCCCACTCTAGCCTCGTGAGACCATCCTGATCTCGCGAGTTTCAGATTTTCACTTGCAGATCAGTCTGGTATCTCTCCGATAAAGAAAATTTGGAGCAGTTCGTCAAACGACGTCCAATCAGTGTTGGTTTTGAGGCGGGTTTAGGTGTGACGCAACGAGAAGCTACCGTTCAATCTGAACAACATGGCGACTTCCACGGATGAGATGAGCATAGCTATGGCTGAAGTTTTATCCGAATATATTTTAGTATTCCTGGGGAAGCTAGGAGTCTCTGCAATGTAGCTGGGAGGAATGAAGGACACAGACATCCTCCACGGCCAATTCAAGTTAGTGTTTGGTAGCACTGAATCTTAGTTACTTAACGAGAAGGAATATGCTTTCTTCAGACGTGTAGCCTACCATGAAAACTTGGTGGGGGATTGTCGTTGATGAGGTTCATGTCACATACAAATAGTAAGTTTAAAAACGTTAACGTTAGCTACTTATCTAACTTGTATGTTAAAAGATGGCATTAGAAGAACGCTTTGTTTATCTGATTGGTTGATTTGGACCGGCCAACATAGGTGGTGATAGACAGATGCTTTATCCAATCAGCTAACCAGTATTTTCGCCCCTTTTCCAAACGTTCTCCAACGGAAAGTTCCCAGATGGATATGCGGAGCAAATGCGAAGCAATCCATCTGGTGGAGTCCCTCTCCAAAACTCTAGAGATTCCAGACCCCAGTGAGTGGGGTTGGGAATGGAATGACAGAACCAAAGTCTGGGTGCCATATTGGACAGATCTGGAAGATGCCAGCAAGGGATGCTCACTCCTCCTCAACTGTGGCTGTGTGGTTGCCTGTATGGGCAACTGTAAGTGCCACTGAGCTGGACTTTGCTGTACCACATTGTGCAAGTGTGAGGGAGGCTGTAATGATGAAGAGTGAAACCAAAAATCTTTGAATAATACATGATGTTTAAGTATTTAAAGAGTGCAGTGTATTTTTTTGGTGTTATTTGACTAAAATGTAATATTGACCCTTAACATGGTGAAAAGCCTAATATAACTTTTCACTGTGGCATAGTTCTGAAGTTGTGTTTATTTAAGGCCTCAACAATGGTCCTTTTGGTCACAACATGTGATATATTTTTTTTAAGTATATTTTTTGGGCTTTTTGCCTTTATTTGTATAGGACAGTGAAGAGTGAGACAGGAAGTAAGTGGAGGAGAGAGATGGGGTGGGACCGGGACATGACCGCAGGTCGGATTCGAACCTCGGTCCCTGTGGGCACTTGGACCCGTATATGGTATGAGCGCTGTAGCCTGTTGTGCCACAGCGCCCCCCACAACATGTGATTTTTGACACTATAGTGATAGTGACCTGTCCAATCAACAAAGAAAAGCATACCTTGGAGGTAAAAATATGGGTCTAGGGACCTGAGTATTTCAATGTGACTTTCAGATATTGACAGTTCACGAGCTAAATATGGCTATAATACTACATGGAAATGGACTTAAAATAAGCAGAACATATCAAAATCGAAGTAGAGAAAATACACCATACAACAATTTAAGACTAAAGGAAGCTGACATATAACCTTTTCTCTTTTCAGCGGGGGCCATTTTGGATTTTATGGATAACTGCCACTAGGGGGGCCACCCCAACTTGTATCCATGGATTTTTTAAAACCTTAGGCCTATACCTTAGGCCTATATTCCCATCAACAGCAACAACATCATCACAGATCTTGCCTGAATTACCAGGCTCATATGTCAGAACAGACACTCTTTTCAGAACTCAAACTTTTAATACAGCATCTCTTCTGTAAATGCCATCTGGTGAATTACAACTTACAGAAATAACAAATCTCATCCGTTATCCGCCATGCGCCACCTTATTGCTATATGGTTTCCCAGCATTCAGGCAGCATGGCTGTTCGAGATGGTACAGTACATATAGCAGCAGACGTATATGTTTATGGTTGAAATTAAATCCAAAACCACTGAGGCTAACATTTGCCAAGGCTTTTAAATGTCATATAGGCTTTTGCTTGAGGTGTGTGCCTCTCCTATTTGTTTCTACCCGTGGGCTAGACGTAAATGTAATGTGTGGTCGCGAGGGGAAAATAAAAATAAAACAAGAAGAGGAAGGAACAGATAGGTCTGACATTTGTGGATGGAACTGCAATGTTTTCTTAAGCCATCAGGGCCTAAAAGCCAACCTTAACAACACAGTCAATAAAGCCAGGTAGAGACAAAATGGTCGGCTTAACTCTGCCACTTAATGCCCTTTCGGAACGACAGAGAACATTTCACAGTTGTCTATAGCTTCCCAATTGCATCATACGATAGCTTTGGGTTTTCTTCTCCCCTGGTTGTTTTTGTTTGTTTTGTTTTCCACCTAACTGACCCCTTTCTGTTCACGCTTATGCTGTCTGCACACCATATCTGGGAACACTTTGCACCAGGGGGATATTATCTATTTCATCTACCGGCACCCCCTGTGAATGCTACAGTTTGATAGTGGTTTTCCACTGTAATATGATTTCATATAAGGTATACATTAATAATTTATAAAGCGGGGGAGGTAAAATACAAAAAAACAATTGGGAGTCGATTGTGGAGAAAATGGCACTGTTAAGTGTGACAGTGATAAACAGTATAAAATAGAGAAAGAAATTTGATTCAAAAATTCAGTTCAGAGAGGTTACATCTAGGCTGCAATCAAGCAGTTTGTTGCCTATAACTGTTGTATTCATATAAACCCTAAATGTTAAATAACAGACAAATGTTTCAAACTTTCTCTCTGTCAGAAAAATGAATGTTATTTTATTAGAAACAAAAAAGCCCCTGACCAGTTTACTGCAGGAGGTATCATTTTAGACTTCCACTTTGGTAAGCACAAAGAAGTTTATATGCCAATTATCTGGGAAGAAATCTGTGGCCAGTCACGACTCTGACTCAGAATAGACCTCTTCTCACACCTCTGAGTAGGACGAAGACAGAGCCAGATTGCGAAGGTGTACATATATACGCACTAATGAAAGAATTCTACCTCAGTCAAACCTGCTTCCATCAATTCTCTGCAAAAAAAAGGCCGGTGAGTGAGGAGTATTCAGGCATGCAGAGAGATTGTGCCTGCATTAGGCGGTAAAATGTAATCCACATGAGAACAAGTAACAACCCCTGCACACAAAAGCACAGCTGCTTAAAAGGGAGCGAATGCTTGTCATCCTACTCGCTGGAGTCATTTGGAAAACTAATTAAACTTTTCCCATACACAGCCCCCTGAAGCTTACACAGTGCTGCTGGGTGGGAGAATGATAGAGAGAGAGTGAGAGAGGGAGGACTGAGGGTGTGTATGTGAGGAAAGAGAGAGAAGCCCAAGAAAAAAAAGCAGAATGGGAGAGATGTTTAAAGCTTATTTGCTAAAATACTGACATTTAACTGATTCAAATAAAAATCCAATCAAACTTTTGACCTTGTTCCATAAAAGAAATATAACACATTTTTGTTTAATGGTATTTTTTCCCCTCAGACAAAACAACACTTCCTGTCAATTTGAAGGGAACAAACTAAGTGGTCTCACTGGGATGACTCTGATGTTGAGATGAGTTTCTAAGCACACACGCCTGCTGCCTTCGCAGCGCTCAAAGTCCTCCAAGTGGATCACACTAAGAACACTCTGAGCACTCCATTCCCCAATCACAGCACCCGGGTTACGATTGGCATCCTCCGAGATGCGCTGTATTAAGTCACTGAAACCACTGATTCATTGCTAAGAGCACAAGCTTGAAGGATGTCTCGACATGTTTTAACCCACCACCACCAGTGGCAAACACGAGTGAATGTGAGCTAGATAGATTATGCATTGTGTCCTAAGTGGTTGGACTGAGGCGTCGCTTGGCAGATGACCCAGGCCCAAATGGTGTGTTGGGTGACAGCAATGTGCAGCAATTAATTAGCATGCTGCTGTATGGCCTCGCTGGCCAGGTCTTAATGATTCATAATTAGGCTTCCATAACACACGTTGGACTGAATTTTAAAGATTTCCAACAAGTTAATTCATGGTTTATGCATAAATGGATGCAACTTGTCTCATAGATATTCATGAGATATGGAATTACAATTTTGTAATCCTCTTAAAGGGTGTCATTATATAATATTTATAAATGATCACAATTAATCTTGCATTAAACCCCAATGCACTCTGTGCTGGAAAGGTTCTCTTGGTTAGTATGATTCACGCCAGGAAATCAACCTTTGTGTTGAGTGTTGCATGTTCTCTGTGCTAGGCACTCTGTTTTCCACCGTGCCATGTTGAGTTATAGCCGGTGTTTACCCTTCGGAGGTTTTTCACGGGGATGGATTCACTGTACTGTCCTCGGACTATGCATTGTCAAACGGATGAAGAGCTTACTGGCTCGGGTCCAAGTCATTATAACTGTGCGGTGCTTTATGGGCTCAGCATTTTTATTATCCATCAACACTTAGCAGAGATTAAAATGAAAATGTTACAGTAATAACTAACGTTTACGACTTGCTGTAAATTCCTGAAAAAGGACTTATTTTTTAATTATCTTTTCTTTATGAAACAACAGACGGAAAGGGCTGCGTCAAAAGTACTTCACAGGCCGAATCAGGGATGGAATCAGCTGCTGTCATTCTGTCTCTTGTCTAAGACGCCATCTCAGTGAATTTTGTGCTTCTTGGGTGGCCATAGATGAGAAAGAGTGTGATGCCTGCTCTTGAACTTGCCTGTATCATGGAGTCTGCTTAGGGATGATAATTAGATGATCATGTTATTAACAATCAAAGCACTCATCTCCATCGTGAAAGGTCACCAAACTCTTACTGAGGAGCCATCTTATTTTTACTGTTTAAAGAATTTGTTTTCAAGAACATGATCTCAACCTGCCAAAATTCTGTTCCCTTTGTTTTTTTTGTGATCAACTGTTTATTGAGTTATATAAATGGGGACGGGGGGGGGGGGGGGCAATACGGTTACATGAAATAATAAAATGATACATGACATATAAAAGCATACATTGTGTTAAAAAGAAGAGATTAAAAATGCAAAATGACAAAAATAGATATTTACAGAGAAAGAGAAAAGAAAGAACACTCAACAGCAACATGTATTTTATACAATGACGCAACTCATCACACAAGAGGTATGAGATCTTTGACCCTGCAAATTAATGCCTCCCATTTTTGTAAGGTGGATACCTTGGCCTTGTTTACGCGAGCAGTATGATATTCTAAATTGACAATATCATCTACATAACTTAGCCAAAAACGTTTGAATGGTATATGAGGGTTGATCCATAATTGTAAAACAACTTTTTTAGATGCTGTGAAACCTGCCTGTTCCCTTTGTTTACAAGTGACTTGATCTAGTTATATAAGCAGAACAGATGACTATAGCGAATGGAAAACCCCTTAGTAAACATCCTGCTGAATGCAGTCTTTAAGAACTGCACAAAGCTAGCAGAGAATGGATTTACAAAAGGAATATATGAAAGAATAAAGCAAGGATAGTTAATGTAACCTGACTCTCGCCAGATGAATTTCGTTCCACCTAGCACCACTCACATCCATCTGGGATCGCTTCCGTTGGGAGTGATTTCGGCACCAGATTTTATGGTAGAGCCAATCAGGACACAGGGCGGGAGTTTCATAGATGTGACATAGCGGAGAAGCGACTGTAAGACTGTTTTGATTCAGACAACAATAGCGGCTTGCATCAAGGAAGCAAGCGTCAACATTGATGCTGCTATTTCATCTGTGTTGTCCAATCTACCCAATATTTTTTTGTTAAAAGAACATCAGAGAACGGCTCTGAAGGCTTTTGTTGGTGGAAAATGAAGATGACGGACAAGTGGCTTATCCAATCATATGCAAGGATTTTTGATAAGGCCCAGCCTTCTGAAACACCTCTCCAATGGAGCAATCCCAGATAGATGAGTGGAGCTAGGCGGAACGAAATTCATGTTATTGTATGAGTCAGGTTATAGTTAGTGTGCATCCAGAGTCAGAACACCTGCATGCCCTTATACCTTGTGTACATTAGACTGAATCTGGCAATAATAGCATAAGGAAGCATAATAACATAATACTTAAGGAATTTTGTGAACACAGACTACACTTTCGGTACTACTTGTTAAAAGCCAGAGCTCATTAACCTGAGCTCCTAAATAGCATCCCATACAATATGGCCTCAGTCTCTAATAATATGACAACTGCAAATTGCAAAATTACATGCTGGATAACTGTTGCTATAACAATTTCATTGGCCCTAACTTTATTGCTCAAACACATTTCCCCGCTGGGTCCACAGTAAAAACACTGCCTTTTTCACCATTTATTGTTATGGGTGCATTTTCCTATTTGGCTTCCATTCCCTTCAGCATATTAGCTCCTACACATGTACACATGGGGAGGTCAGTGGCTATCCAACAGCTGTTGGCTGTTTATTGTACTCCACGTGACTTTGTCCTTCACTGCTGCTTTTCCCACAGTGCTCCGAGTGGACAGGTCACTCGCCGCCACTGCATTAGAGCGAGGTCGAGAGTGAGGGAAGAGTGCACTTTTTCATCAACAAAGTTGTGAAAAAGTGTGACTGGGAGTGACTGGTAGAAAGGTCCAAGGAAAAGATGCACAAAAAAAACATACGCACCCAAAGAATTTGATTTCTGCTGTCTCTGTTTCACGTTGTAAAGCAGAAACACATCCACACATTGAGCTTTTTTTTTACTCTCTTAGTCTTTTTGTGTGATGGGGAAAAAAAGGAAATGAAGGTTGCGATCCTAAACAGAGAAATTTAATCTCAAAAGTGAAAAAAAGGCAGCAAATCTTTTTGTTTGATACTGTTTCTTGGTCTGGAGGCAAAGCCGCAGTGTGAAAAAGCTCAACAAAGTTAGTGAATAAAATTTAGACTGATTAGACAGTCAAGGCCGTGCTGCTCTTTTCTTATCCTGCTGCAAGGACTCCACCGCAGGTGAATATAATCAAGCAGCATAATTAAGAGTGCCTGTCCATGTGTGATATTGTCTCTACTACTACTGCCTCAAATCTCACAGTTCAGCTCAGGAGAAGCTAATAGAATCCTATTGCCAGTCAAGTGTGTTAGTGTGTGTGTGTGTGTTTGTGTGTCTGCGTGTGTGTGTGTGTGTGGCACGACAAGAGTAAATTCTAAAGTAGTTAGACTACACAGAAATGCCTCCTGTGAGCAGGTTTACTTAAATCACGGCCTTGCTCCTGGCAAACAGGTCTCATCATCTCAGACTCTCACTATGCTAGCCGTGAGCATGGCTGAGAAGGCAAAATTGGGCAACCTTGAGTTTGAGAAAGGTGCTATATAAATGTAACTTATTATATTATTATAACTGTGGCGTGGCTCTAACATGGTGAGGCTGGCTTGACGCAGACAGCACAGAACTATGGCCTCTGTATGGGCAGAATCTCAATCACATACCGGTGGGAGAAACTAGCAATCAGGTGTTATCCGCCCATGGGATGTTCTGAAATATATGAAAGGAAACACAAATCAACAGAATGTAAAGCAGGCAATGCTAAGTTGGGAAGTAGCAGTGTGACACAGCATAGCAAAGAGAGAAGGTGATAGACAGACAGAGAGAGAGCGAATGAGAAGGAGATTGAAAGAAAGAGAGATTAGGAGAGGTTGAGGAGACTCATTAGTGACATCTGTTGGTGATAAACTAGAACAAACACCTTGACTGGCTTATTATCATGTGCCTGCCATACATCACCCGCCTATGAGGGACTGTACTTGGCAGAGGACATCTTGCATCTGGATGCTGCTTACAGGTGACCAGAAAAACACTTCTTCCCAGAGACGGCCTGCTTTTGGGGCCTGAAATATAACGTAGGACGTGTATCTCAACAACATTGCCTTCAAATTAAACTGTGCCAAGTCACCTATTATACACTATACCTACTCTTACTATGGTGCACTTGCTGTCAGTACTCTTCAGGAGTGATTGAGTGTATACACGTATGCACTATGATGGGCTATGTGTGTTGTGTGTGCATGCTATTTGTGTTGCAATTGTGAATGCTGCAACTGCAGATGTTTTGCCATTTCCAATCTGGCATCATTGTGGTAATAAAATGCTGTGTCATGTAGCCTGTGGGCCAACATTCCACAGATGGGCTGTCATATGGCTTTCTTTTCTAGCGTGCATCTTCACTGGATAATGTTCTCATAATAATAGGGACTGGAGGTTCATTCTAAGTGTAAAGACTGCATTTATATATCAGATCTATGGCCTGTAACATTATGCACTGCCATGATAACTGTTATAATCTTTTCAGGCTAGGGGGAAAGAAATTATGGCCCGGGTTTAACATGGGTATTCATTTGACATACAGTATGTGTTATTGTACAGACATTTTGCAGATTGCTGTCACAAGCCATCAGCTACCCCAGCAGTAGAGAACAAATGTATTGGGAATGGGGATGTGTTATTAGTGGGTCTCCTTGTGGCATGCATGTGCTGGCTGGACATTCCAAAATCAGTAAATCCTGAGATTGATTTTTCTGTTTTTCAGTTCTAACGTAGAGAATGATGATGCCTTGAAACAAAAGCACCATTGCCCTTAGCATACTCAACTGCTTGTTTGCTATACCAAATAACTGAAATGAACTCCACAAATATTACCTTCATCTTGGCCTTTTTAATAAATAATCATGACCATTCTTTCTAAGCCCATTCATTTGCCAACAACAGCACACATGAACTGTTGAGTTGCCTTTTTCTACTGAGAACACTAAGCTTAGAGGCATCTGGCTGAGAACTCATGTTCCATAGCCAAATAGTATGGGACTGTACGATAGCGACACTTTTTTATTGTTATTTATAGTATTCTTAGTACAGTATTACAGTATATGAGTACAATATGTTCCGGTAGTTACAAAAATATACACAGATGTATTTTAACTTCATATGTGACACTGAAGTGTATGCTCAAAGATGGAGAGAAAGAGAGAGAGAGAGCAAAACCATTAAAGATTGCTACTGTTCAATCCATCCTCACAAGCACAATTGATTCACTGCTGAATTATTGGGTTACTCGAGAGGCTTCGCTGCAAATTATGGAGCTCAGGACTGAATAAACGGTGGCTCAACTCAATGAGGTCAGAGGTCAACCACCATGTGTGTGACAGGTAATGGAGAAGGAGGGCAAGAGCCATGCGTGAAGGAGGGATGCTTTACCACCTCAGCAGGCTCTTCATACACGCACCCCCGTCATCAATGACAGCTCTGAGGCCTCTTCAGAAGCCCTCCCCTGGCCTTTAGACAGCAGCACAACACTGTGAAGTGCAGGGCATATACTGTAAAATTCATTCATGAAATTCATTCATTCTCATGGATTATTTACTATGAGTAATATGGCCTTGTCCATTTCATTGACAAGCAATACATTGACACGGACATCTAATACAATGATTAAAAAAATTATTTAACTATGACATATTCATACATACATATTCACAGGAATTGATTCTATAGCCAGGAAAGTGTAAAATCTCTAGACACATGTATGAGAAATCTGTATCAAATACCTCTGATGTCTGATAGCAGATCACATGTATGCAAGTGCAGATACACACGCATCCATAAACACACACTCTCTCACACACAGACACACCCACACACATATTATTCTCGTGCACACACGTTATTTGCCCTACAGTCGCGAGGTAACACATCTAAAATTTCCCGGTGAGGTGTCCAGTGCAGATTAACGGAATGCACAGGACACCCTCCACCAGCGCAGCGCACACACAGCCCCCGGGTGCACTGTGCAGCGATATGCTTAGGCAGGCTGCAAATTGGAGAAGTAGTTTTTTATCTAATTAAAAACTCCCATCCCTCTAGAAAAGTAGTCCCCGGGACAGAGTCATGATTATTTAAGCTCTCTGGTCGTAGGAGAAACGAATGATTCAAAAAGATACATATCTAATGCCATCTATGGTAAAGATGCTCAGCTGGGATACAAACGGCACGATCAGATAATGTTCTCTTTAGGGTATGTTTGCATGTGCAAGTGTGTGTCTATGTATGTCTTTGTGTGTGTGTGTGTGTGTGTGTGTGTCTGTGGGTGTGTTGTGTGGGTGTATATGTGTGCGCGTATATATTGTATCATATGACCTTCATTTCACAGAAGAAGAAACGCGTCACTGCAGAGTTCAGGTAAGGTTGTGTAAGATGAAGGGAAAGAGCTCAAAGGCTTCTAGCTGGCAAACTCTCAGTAAACTGCCCTGTGCACTCTGAAATAGAGCTTTACAGTATTACTTAGCCCTGAGACACCGCATTACTGGAGCTAAAGCTCGTTCTCTGCCAAACAGCAGAGAAGTACAAACTAAAACTATGAAGGACAACTATGAATACAGTTACAGGCTCACTAACTCTCTCTCTCTCTCTCTCTTCTCTTTTTCTTTCTTCTTTTTCTATCTCTCTCTCAAGAACACATCTCTCTTACAAACACACACACACACAAGAGTGACAGAAACCACAAAGGCGTAACTATGACCGCACAAGTCCAACTCTCTTCCATGGAGAGAACGTGTGTCTGGTACAAATCCCTGCTGCTCCCCTGCTGGCCCCCCCACAGGTCACTGGCTCAGAGGTGGCAGGCTGAGGAGAGTCTGAGCACCGGGGAACGGACATGGAGCCCTGCTGTGAACAACCCCCAGTGAGGATGGAGGAAGGGTTGGGGGTTACTTCCGAGGGCAACTTTGTCCTGGGGGTGGGCAAATGCACCCTCTGCACCTGTGAGAATGGTAGTGATGGTGGTAGTGGTTGGTGTGGGCGGGTGGGGTGGTGTGTGGGGGGAGGTGGGGGGCGTTGTTCCTTCCGAGGGCAACTCTCCACCGTCTCAGTCCTCTCAGCATCCCAACAGCAAACACTCCCCGTAATTAGACCTCTGGGAAATGCTTTCAGAGGTGCTTGTCAGAAAGGGGCATGTGTATGGGCCATGGAGAGCCTTTGTTGTTGGCGCACACGTATACGGGTGTTCGAGTGTGCCTTTGTTTGTGTGTGTGTGTGTCTGTATATGTGCGTAGGGTAAAAGCTACAGTATGCGAGAGAGAGAGAGAGAGATCCTGCCTGCTGCCTCTGTGGTTTGTCTGTCCCAGAGGATTCCTGCCGTTTAGCAGCACTGAATGAGAGTGGGGATATGATGGTTTGAAGAGGAAATAAGGAAAAGGTAAATAGATGTCTGTGTCTGGGTGCTCTCAATAAATAACATCTAATAACAACCAGATTGGAACTGCTTTTAGAGGGGCTAGCTATGCAGTAATTCAGGGAGTGGCATCACAGTTGGGAGGGAAAATAGACAGAAAAACAAAAATTCAGTGGGTTGCAATGCCAAATTAGTGCTTTCCACCTGAAAAGAACAAAACATCTATCTAAAAAACAGATGAAAAAATGAAATGAAATGTCCATTTTCCTGATGTAGTCTACCAAGCATTATGGCCTGATGCTCGACTGGAGCAGCAGGTGTTGAGTCAGAGGCCACAACACAATACATGTGTGTCTATGCATGTACACGGCTGAAGTCCAGTGCAGTTTGTTCCATGTTATTTCTGTGCTCATGCTGTAGAGACAGCTGGATGCTACAGCATATTTTGCACCCTGAAGATCACAGTCTTTTTAAAACTGTTTCTTTGTAGCTTCTCTTGCAAGAGGTTAATTTACACCGATTCATGAGAGTGCTGCTCCGATTAACACCATGCATATGCAGACTTGGAGCGGTCTGAAGGAAGATATAACAGCAATAACAGTTCATTTTCGCTTTCTTTTTCACCTGCACTGTGTGAAATGAGATCACCTGACATCTTCATATAATTTCTAAGAGAAGCCAAATGAGAGGCCAACCGTTTACTCAAGTTAAGTGTTGACAAGGAACAGCGATACATATTATTGTCCTGGCATTTTTTTGAAAATTAGCACCAGTGTTTGCTGTGTAAGGGGCTTCTGACTAAGAACTGCTCATAGTCAACATCCCTGCAAGCCAGCTGAATGGAATTGCACGGGGCCGACCTGGAGAAAAAGGGTTGCATATTGAAATTGAAAAGCATGAAATTAATATTTACATTGAGAGCAGGAAGTGACAGAAACAGGGATTTGTTCACCAGGGCATATGAAGTCTCTCTCTCTCTGAGAAGAGATGGGAAATATGGAAATGTGCCGGCAGGGTGGGCCGACTGCCGAGTGTGGCGGCGTCTTGGAAGCAGCGCGTCAGGAAATGCCGTGTCTGAAAATCGTGTGGACAGCGCTGGCAGAGAGGCGAGGAGATGATGAATGTCTTCACAATGAACCTTCATCAAAGACCAACAGCTCCATCAGACTAGATTATTCTCCCCGTAGGCCCGTGTCATATCATTAAATATATGGGTATAATTGTCACCATCACAAAATATCATTGATATGTCAATTCAAGATATAGCAACTTGACAAATTACAACAGCAAAAATGATTAAAAAAAATAATAATAACCTCAGCCAAAAACTGAAGTAGGCCTATCACATTAGCTTTTGAAGCCAAGTATCACATCAGTTTTTGGCAAGAATATAAAGATTGTTCCCAAAACAGTAGCTTGTAGAGGTGGACAAGCGTCAATGCTCACTTGACCATACATGTACATTTGATAAATGAATGATCATATGTTTGATAATGAAAGATTAGTATTCTTCCACACATCCACGTGCATACATTTTGTTTTTCACATTTAGTACCAGAGATAATCCACAAAGTTTCTGAGCATCAAGCTAAAAACACAGATTGTTCTTTGTTATCTCAATAATAAAAGCAGTCATGTTAGTGCTATGAGTACATGTATGGAAACAAGAAGAGCTGCCCCTTTGAACCATTTCTGCATGAACGATGAAACTCTTCAGGAAGTAAAAGAATGGTTTCCAGTAGTTACATGGAAATGATTTTTTTCCTCAGCCTCATGAATAATGTAATTTAGAACAATGGCCTTAAAAATTGTGATATTGTTCAAAGGCCATATTGCAGACCTTATTTTCGTGTCCAAAGTGCCATAAAGGAAATTAATTATGGGCTGCTGAAACAAAACAATTTTTTTTTTCTGCCTAATTACATCAATTTCAGGCTTGACAAAACTTTGATTGGGCAATTTAGGAGGAGGTTAATGAAGTCCCATCAAACCTCAATTGGCCCATGCTATATGGCAACTCTTATAGAACAGCAAAATAGTGTGAAGAAGGCATCTTGTTCTGTTTCTAAAAAAAGGGCCATTCTGTTAAGACAAAGAGCGGTCTATGGGACAAAAAAAGAGTGTGAAAAGAGGATAGATTACTTTTGTTTAAGGCTAAAAAATACAGTCTATCAGGACAATGGGTAACAGTAGAGAGGGAGAGAACATTCATGCCCAATTAGACAAACTTCAGTGGTTACAACGCAAAAAGGTGCCCAGTAAGAGAGATAGCTTCAATCCAGCCTTTCATTCTCATGACGGGGCCTTTGTGCCAGTAGGCCACTGCCAGTATCAGAGGATTGTAAAATGACCATTATTAAAGGGCATTAGATCAATCACTAAGGCCATTACGGACTTACTGGAAATGAAGTCGGCTCAGATTTCACTCTACAGCATGCAATTACTGCCATTAGCAGTGATCAGAGTTTTGTCATGAAGCAGCAGTGGGCATAACTCCTCAGTCATTAACATTGAGAAAGTGTAGCGGTTTGGGCACGAAGCTATTGCCACTTTCATTACACTTGGCTGAGAGGGGGAGTTCAGTACGGATGAAAGGGCCTGCAACCATAATGCCACATGCAATCGCTGCAGAAGACGAGAGGGGAAGAGACAACCATTAGACCCTAGGTTATTTAGACAATGTAAGGATGGGGAGTGTAGTTTTAAGAGAGTTCGGTGGACCAGATAATTATGACCTATTTCCATAGGTTGTGGTGTGTTGTTTAGTCCCTTTGTGTCTGACTGGTCTGTGTTTGGGTTACAATTGTGCTTTCCAGCATATCACAGTATGATGCAAAAAAGAGTTGTGTCCTTAACTGTTTCACTGTCTGTGCCCATGTCGCCTTTTGTGAAAATAGCTCCCTGCAGTGAACAGATAACACAGAAATGGATGTGCACCCCCAGTGTAAGGTAAGACAATCTGAGAGAGACGACAACCAAATATGGTGTCAATAAACAGTGTAGTCATGACTTGGCTTTCATTCCATTTTAGCTCTTTCAGTAAATGACCACACACACTGAACTGGGTTTCAAACTAATTCAATTTCTGAACAGTGGCCAAGGTAACAGTCTCTTTAGCTGCTGCTGCTGTTGTTGTGGTTGTTGTTGTTTCTGTTTAAAAAGCTTAAAGGAGACAGAGAACCCCCCCCCCCCCCACACACACACACACACACACACGCGCACACACACACAGACACACACACAAACACACTCTCAGGAACACCCGCCCTCCCGCCCCCACAAGTAAATTTTAGCAGTGTTCGCTAAATTCAAGGCGACAGTGGTCAATCTGATTTCAACACCTAAACTGCATTGGCGGTGTATGTAGTGCCCTTCTCATTTGTGTGTCACTCCTAACTCGTCAAATGTAGAGGCTTGGTTAGGACCCTTGGCCAAGCTTTAGCTGAATCAGTTGTTGCCAATGATCCTGTCATGCTCACATTAAGACGATGGCAAGTGGGCATCTGCTCCTTTAGTTTGTGAAGATGTTTCGCCTGGTGCGTTAAATCCAAAACATTAAAGTAGCCTATCTAGCTGTCTCCAAGACATTGGTAATGGGAAACATTTCTAACGTTTGTATTCCAACTTTTGTCCTAAGACTCTATATACACATTTTGACTGTTAATACAAAACACATAAGCATCAGTCTTTGAGTGAGCCTCCTCTGTCTATTTTGATGCTCATATACAAATAGGCCTAGTTGAAACTTTTCTATTTTTGTTCTGCTCGAACGGTAGGCTACCGTCAGCTCAAGACCCAAACAGTCTCCAGGCATATTTATGCATTAGAGTATAAGGCTGAATCTGTGAACCGGCCATAGCTGTAACAAGTTGGTCTGTCCGTGTTTTGAAGCCGGAGAAGTTACATTCTTTTAAGTGGCAGCAAAGGCAGCCAATCAGCGTCAAGTGCTTGTATTTTAAAATGAGGTTGCCAGTTAAGCCCGAAAGGACGCCAAATACTGTAGGTGCAAAACCACAGGTTTAAAATCACCCACCCTAACATAGCTTTCTGAGAGAGGTTTTTAGGAAGCTTCTATGACTTCACAGACCCAATCAAAATGTTGTTGTCTATACTGTATGTCACATCATAGAACAAGGATATATGCCCCGTTCCACCATTCTATATCACCTTTAAAGTTTGTTGACTGTGTGATGCAGATTGCCCCTCTGGTTTTACACTGGTTTGTATGCCGTAATTACAGTAATCATTAAATGCAAATTGAGTATGCTACAAAGCCATGCAACAGAGTAACATCATAGTCTAAGGAACCCAGCCAGCCAAAGACATCTGTTGCTAACAGTTACTAACCACTGATGAATCGCCATCAGTCCCTGACCACAGCTGATGGCCGATCTTTCATCATTATGAAAGCAGAATGAGGGAAAGCTCATGCTTCTGTTTGGAGATGTCTTGCTTGGCGGCAGCATCTGCAATGTGCAGAGGAGGAAGGTTAGAAGTCTAGACCCCTCTGATCTCACAACATTTTTGTCCTCCATTACAACCGCCATCAACCCCCCCCCCCCCCATTTCCAACCTCTTGCTCCCTCCCCCCACACTCTCTACTCCACCTCCTCTCCTCACTACCCCACCCCCACCCCCTCCAGTCCATTAGAGTTCCTCTCCCCTCAACGCACAGCATTATCTGAGCCCGTCTGTCTGGTCAACTAAGCACTAAGAAGTCCTGAAACGCCCAACTGGCTCGGTGACTGCGGCAGCGACATTTCAGCTCCGGCTGTTTTTCCATTAATGTTCTCCTGATGGGACCGAGTCGAGGTTATTCTCCTCTATCTCCCGCGGCCCGCCGCGGCAGAACGGCAGGGACACGCTCAGTGGCCCTCCCACTCCTCATCTCGCTCTTCAGTGCTCCCTCACTCCCTCTATCTTTCTCTCTCCCTCGCTCGCTCACTCTTTCTCTTTCTCACGGTCTCTCTCCAACCATTATTCCTGCTTGAGCTTAGCCAGGATAAACCTGAGAGTCCGGGCCATGGAGATATAGGAGGGAGAGAAACACAGAGAGGCTGAGGGCTAGGCAAGAGAAACGGTGAGAAAGTTAAGGTAAAAGAAACAAAGAAAGAAACAAAGAAAGAATTCTAACAACAATGTGACAAGATCCATCAACAGGCAGAATAAAAATCTTAATTGCATTTAAGACCATTCATTTTCATCTCCGCTCAATCCCTACTTCCCACAGAGGGGACATCAGAGGGAAGCATTACAGAGGACAACTGCCAGCAGAGTCTCTCTCTCTCTCTCTCTCTCACACACACACACACAGTGATCTGTTCTGCACGGCATTCATTCCCCTTTCTCCTTGTCCCAAACTCAAAGTTTCCAGGGCAAAACGACATAAAGATGAGGATGAGATGAGAGGAATGGAGCCGAGAATCGCACTCTCTCAGCGCCCCCTCCACCGCTGGTGCTCCAGCTATTATTCCTCCCTCTCCCCCTTTGAAGAGTGCCATGCATTTTGCATCAAGGCAATCAGTGGCTCCGTCTCAAGGAAGCCTGTGCAGCAAACTCCTAAAGCAGCGAGCAGCCCAGCCTTTCCCCCGAAACAGCAGAGGAGCATCAGAATGCAACACGATCTCGCTCAAATGTTAAAAAAAAAAATAGTAAAAAAAGATGTACCGCATGTTCATCTTATTTTTTTTTTACATCAAAAGGTAAAAAGGGATTATGAAGCTGTCTTTGATTCTGGCAATATCTGTGATTACATTCCAAACCACAAACCTTCTTCACACTCCTTTCCACACGCACATACACACACATAGCTGAAGGTCTTTTCATTTAAAGTGCTTTGTGGTAGCACATCTAGTCTTCTCTTAAAATAAAGTATCTTGGCACCTCTCCTCCCTCCCTGTCTTCTTCCTACATCTCTGCCCTCATCCCAAATTGTGCTGATTGAGCTCTGTGTTAGAAACAAGGGCCACGCCAGTGAGAGAGAGGGAGAGAGACAGAGGGGGAGAATGAAATAGAAAAGGGAGAATGAGTAAGTGCATATGTGAGTTGACGCCTGCACGGCCGCAGTCGTGCCCTGACATGCGGCGCACTTAGGTGAAGTCCTCTCAACAACTCATTTCTGTGGCGAAGAGTCCTTCCTTCCCATGCAAACCGCGTCTCCAATCGGCTACATGACAAGAGCAGAGTGAGAGAGGGGAGGAAATATGAAAATCTGGCTCATACATTTGTGTCTCTTATCAGTCTGACAGACAAGTCACCACAGGGGTAAGAGGGAGCTACCATCACGTCACATCTTTCACCCGTCCCCCATCCCTCTCTCCTCCTCAGTCTCCCTCTCTCTCTCTCGGTTTCCTTGTCTCGTGACAGCAGGCGCACATATTTTAGAATCTTCTGATTTGATGATGTATTCATAAACTTGTGACAATGATGGCATGCTCATACAAACGAGAGAGAGAGGAGAGAGAAACAGATTGTATTTTCCCCCCTGCTCCTCTCCATCTCTTTCTCTCATTTGGAAAGAGTAACACAAAAAAAGCTAATAGAAAAACTTATGTTCAGAGAGACCTATTGTGCTCAGTGATAAGACTATCAGTGCCTGGCTCGTCTTGATGGATATTGCTTTTCAAAGTGCTACATTTGCTTTTTTTTTAGGCTGACTGTACACCCCCCCGTCCGTGAACAGGAGGAAGAAGGGGGGAAAAACACACTCAGGGCCAGATGTACGTACATTTGTGAACGTAGCGTTATCAGCGTCATGGACAAACCGCAGATTGCGAACGCTGTCAGACCCAAGTTTCCGTCGTATTTATCAAACTAGTGTAAACTGCGCCTTTCTCCGCCAATAAACGCAATTTACGAACGTCCACAACTGAATGGCAGAGCCTACATACAAGCGCAGTTGAATGAAGTTAACTGATGACAATATTAAAAAGAATCAAACGTCATTGTTATTATTATTATTATCATTATAAATAGCAAATAAATAGCATCCCCTTCTTCCCTCCCTCTTTTATTTACATTCTCTGATAACTTTACTAATTTCACTCTTTCTCTCTGCCTCTCTCATCGTTATTCTGCCGGGGCCCCATTGGATGGCTTGGGAGACTCGGTCCTGGCGGGTCGCTGTGTGGGTTTGGCATTGGTTGGGTCCTGTGGGTTTTACTCAAACTACTTGTGCACGTAGGCTATGGAAAACTGGTCAAATCTAGCAAGTAGGAAAGTTTAAGTGAATGACGTGAAAGTGAAAGTAAGACATTCGAAAGGCCAATGCAAGTTAAGGTTGCTTTTGATAGTACAAATACTTACAAAACTGGTGATCTAAATAGCAATTCTGTTGTCTTTAGGAGCAGTCTTTGTAGATATCGCGGAATACATAATTAGGCGCTCTTTACGCTTCCCCTCCCATGTTTTTACACTAAACTCCCACTTTCCCCTGGATCCTCCCATGAATGCATATGCATGACACAGAAAATGCAATTAGCCATTTTCAGCTCCCGCGACAGGCAGTTTGCGCTTTTAGATCATTGCGGCCTGTTTGTACATACCTCTGTAACCCCTTCTTAACGGGTGTGTGCACAGGCACTAGTTACAATACATAAAACAATTAATTAAATGGCGCAAACAGGATCCTGAAGGTCTCAGCGGTGGAATGGTGAGCTGGCTGAGATTCCCGTAGGCTACCAGTAGGCTAACAATTACAGACAATAAATTCAATTGAATAGCGCGGTGCCTCCACTGTAAAAATACTACACTTACCTTGTGGAAGACAATACAATATACACAACTCAAGTTAAATCACAAGAATATACCAATCGCAACAATATTATTAATCATATATAATCAAATAAAACCCCAACCCCCCGCAAGCGCTGGCCGTTGAAGCTCGGTGGTGCACAGGACGGCAGCTCTATGAGCTGCAGGCAGGACAGCAACCGCTGAACGGCTCTCCAACTCACCGGTGATCCAAGCAGAGACGAGAACGTGTGTGTGTGTGTCAGTGTAAGTGCAGTTGACGTTACTCACGACCGATCACTCAGAACCGGGAGATTCCGCTCAGTCCTGACGGAATGGGAGGCAGCTATGTCCCAGCTAGCCGAGGATGCGACTCCGGTGGAGGATGTTGCTGCAGTCAGCCGGCAAACCTCAACAGCAGCGGGTAGTTGGCGGTTGGCACTCCGGTGGGCTCAGCACCCGAGGCAAAACGCAGTCGTCCTTAGGAGGTCTGGCTCCGGTGGGCCCAGCACCGAAGCACAAATCGAGTCCGTTTCCGAAGGAGAATGCAACAGGAGCTAGCAAGTCAGCTACCCAGGTCATGATAGCTTCAGCTACAAAATAGCACTGACAAATAGCTAGCGGAAAGTCTGACCAGCACTTGACCGGTAACTTAAAAGAGAAAGAGTAAACAAGTACGATGCGCCAATGTTACGGAGTAAGTGGGCCTATGAACTTGTCCAATGGTCTCCACAAAGTACAGGCAGCAAAGTATTCTCTCTCTCTCCAGTGCAAACCTGGACCGTGACTGATGAGCCTTCTCCTCATTAAGGTGATGGAACCTTCAGTTTCAGTAACCGGGCCGTAGCCTACGACATGAGTTTAAAAAAAATGCATGCAAACTAAACTAAATTTAATTCGCAATAATGTCACGTTTTTACATGGCTTAGGCCTATATGCATTTGTTTGATTGCACGCATGTTTGCATTTTGCAAGGTCTATTTTCTTACGTCTGTCTGTCCCGCCTTCAACACTTTTACATATTGCCTTCAGCGCTGCGCAGCCTCAGGTCAGCTCACTTCACTTGATCAGTTCTTGGCGAACAGTAGTGTCACACGAAGTTAGCTAAACTGCTAGAATGAGCAACAAAAAACAAGCATCTTTAGCAGGTCACTGGCCAGAGTGTTTGAGTTGTGAGAGCCGCTGCAGAGATTTCTTACAGAAAAAAAGTCACCGTTAGCTGCACATTTTATGATGAGGACTGGGTGTCCAAACTCGCTTACCTGTGTGACATATTCGGGTTGCTTAATGACCTCAACCTGTCACTCCATGGGAGAATGACGACTGTCTTTAAACTGGCAGATAAAGTCGCTGCATTTAAAGCCAAGCTTGATTTGTGGGGACGACGAGTGGACCGGGGTGTATTTGATATGTTCCAAACAGTAGTGGGGGTTTTGGGAGAGACTGAGGCAGGGCCCTTTCTCTCGCAGCTGGTGCGCGATCACCTTGTTGCGCTTTCAAATGAGTTTGAGCGTTACTTCCCATCCTCCAAACAAAGATCCACGGCAAACCAACCCATTTGTCAATATCCCGAATAGTCCTAACTTGTCAGTGCAGGAGGAAGAGCAGTTGATCGAAATTGCAAATGACAGTGGTCTTAAGAGTGTGTATAAGGAAACCTCTCTGGCGGGTTTTTGGATCAAAAACAAAGCAGAATATCCCGAGATAGCCGTAAAAGCGCTGAAAACGTTTCCCACCACGTATCTATGCGAGGCCGGGTTTTCGGCAATGACTGCAACTAAGACCAAATTGCGCAATCGACTGGACATTTCAAACACACTGAGGGTGTTAGTGTCTTCCATCACTCTCAGATGGAAGCTTCTTGTTGCAGGGAAACAAGCAGGGCTCCCACTGATTATATTCGTATGCACGTTTAGTTCCCATGTTTTGTTCCCATATTTTGTTAAGCATGTTCACACTTATAGATGTAGCTTCAAGTTGTTCAATATTCATAGTTCATATTGTTCAATTTTCACTTCTTCAAGTTCACGTTTTTCACAAGAGATCGTTACCTTCACTGTTCATACATAACTGGAGCTAGTTCTTTTCAAGTAATGCATGCACAACACATATGGAACATGGAACCCCCGAACCCCCCCGCCGCTGGTCCGTGAAAAAAAAATAGGAATCAAACCGGTCCATGGTACATAAAAGGTTGGGGACCCCTGCTGTAGGGCTCAGGTTGGCCCCAGTAATAATTCATATGCAGGCTTTCCAAGAACTCAAAGGACCCAACCATCACTCTCCCGAGACCTCACCTTCTGTGAGCACAATCTTTTTTTTATTATTTATTATACCTTAATTTAAAGGAGAATTCCGGTGTAATATAGACCTAAAGTGTGTTAAAACATGATACCGAGTGTGAACGTATGTCTCATAGCTTATCTCGGCTTGTCCCCTGCACTCAATCTGGCGCTAGTTAGCCGATGCTACCAACAGTTTTTCGATGGGGGTGCCTCGGGCATCGGCCTAGCCATCCAAATAAATCACTGATCAGATTCCAAACATAATTCCGTGGAAATGCATGGATTCCAGTTGCTGCTACAGGAAACAACTGGAATCCGTGCATTTCCACAAAATTAGATATTTTGAAATCTGATCCCTTGTCATACCTGTTCATTCGTACTCCTCGCTCGAACGTGACACGGTAAACTTCCTCAAGGTACTGTCTGTATAAATCATCTTGTAAATAAACTACCAGTGCTTTTTCAAAGTTCTCAATGTCTCGTTTTAAATGTCAAGGCCCTCGGAAGTCTACCAATGAAGTATGGAGATACTTTGAGCCTCGTAAATGGTGTAAAACAGTGATTTATTTGCATGGCTAGGCCGATGCCCGAGGCACCCCCATCAAAAAACTGCTAGCATCGGCTAACTAGCGCCAGCTTTCTGAGTGCAGGGGACAAGCCGAGATGAGCTATGAGACATACGTTCACACTCGGTATCATGTTTCAACACACTTTAGGTCAATATCACACTGGAATTCTCCTTTAACCAGGGAAGAAAATCACATTGAGATAGGTATCTCATTTACAAGTGAGCCCTGGCCAAGGTAGCAGCAAACAGTGAACATACAGTAATAGAGACAGACAAAGTAAAAATAAGTACATAAACAACAGTCACAACACACACATACACTAACACGCTCACACATGCACACTGACATACATACGCACACACACACACACACACACACAGTACAGTAAAACAATTTCCGGAAAGGTACTGGCTTGATGAAATTCATTCTCTCTATCCGACCACATAAAGACCTCGGGATACTTCGGTTTGGCTTTAGGGACCCTCTACTCACTACCACGTAAGTGCAATGTTTTTTGGAACTGTAGAAGAGGTATAAAAATAGCGTTTTGTAGCGGCGAAATAATATGCCCTTCTCACTTCCACGCTAACGAGCTTTGACTAAAAACGGTAACATCGAACTTTCTCAAAACACATCCGAATGACATGATTTGGATGTCAACTCAACGTACAGTATGTACTCTCAATCATCCGTAAATCGATCTAAAGTGCATTTTACTCCGGATAATTCTTTTAAGAACAGGTGCAGACAGTTTGGAATGTTTGGTTGAGATATGACTTAAACTCATTGATTGAAATAAATACAGTAAGTTTCAATGATCTTTGAATCTCATTCCAAGCAGTTGGTGCACTATAAATAAAAGCAGTTTTTCCAAACTCTGTCTTCACTGAGAGAACATTTAAGAGAATATATCTACTTGAACGCAGATTATACCCTTGACTATTGACATTTAATTATTGACTATTCATATACAGAGGAAGCTGGCCAACTATGGCCTTGTACACAAGTATAAACCAAATCTTGTCTCTGCTTTGGTTTACACTTTACTTTATAGGACAGTGAGGTACGTAGGCGAAAGCTGAGAGTGAAGAAGTAGAGAGTCTGGGACACTGAGCTTTACTCCTCACACACACT
Organism: Alosa sapidissima; assembly: GCF_018492685.1. Taxonomy (NCBI): domain Eukaryota; kingdom Metazoa; phylum Chordata; class Actinopteri; order Clupeiformes; family Clupeidae; genus Alosa; species Alosa sapidissima. The sequence goes on from NC_055963.1 coordinate 30,353,377, forward strand.
CCTTTTGTAGAACACACTTCTTCATGTTGTTGAATCGTGGCAGCGAGGGGAGAAAGAGCTAAAGGCCAAGTAGTGAGGAAGAGAGGAGATAAGACTTGTGTGGTGTTTGTGCAGTGACTACTTAATGGCCACGGTCTTATTACCAGCCAGCCAATGGCGAGGAGCAGGCACAGCCGCAGGTGATTGAGCTGGCCTGCACATAAGAAGGCCTTGAGAGCCGATTGAAAGGGGAAGGGATTAGATAGAGAAAATTGTCAAGTGAGAATGAAGGTCCAAGCGATTGTCCAATAAAAAAAAAAAACGATTGAAAATCCAGGATCATATAACCACCATTTTAATTTATTTTCATATTATTTGACTAGCCTAATTTTGTGTCAAATGATATTCTATTATTTGGTGGTAGAATTCTCATTTTACAGTTATTCCCAGTGTATTAGCAGCACTGTGTAAATTGCATGAGAGTGTTGTATGCAAATAAAAAAATGCACCCGTGTATTAACCGCAGTGGCTAATATTTTAACCAATGAGAATGACATCTGTCATTCCCTTTAACAGCGCAAAGTGCGACGTCAAAGAATGCATCAGTATTTTGACAGTCAGCGGCGCATTTGAAGGAGTCTGCTTGCGAGACCGTATGGAACAATCATTCCACTAAACCATGCTTTACTAAAACCTAGCATATATAGCCTTCACGCATTTTCACTTGTCTATTATTTGAACTCATTGGCAAAGTGAAACTAACTTTACTGTGGTGGTGTCAGTCAAAGACAAAACAGTTATTCACAGTAAGTTACTTTCACTATTGACTGACAATGGGTTACCATCGAAAACATAGGCTGGAAAAAGAAAGACTTACCCTAATATTGTTGAAATGACTGAATAAAACAACGTTTATCCCCAGGAGTTGCTTATATCTCGTGACAGTGGGTCTTCAGCTGTGCTCCATATGTGTCTCTCGCCTCTCGCCCCTAATCACTTTTAACCGTCATTACCAATTTGCAAATGATGGTGAATAACTAGCCTACTTATCGTGACTTTATTCTAATTGTTTCCCATTGTAATCATGTAATTTGTAATGTTTTGCAAGGACGTGCGCTGGTGCGCGTTCATGGATGATAGAAGGATGGTGCGTTGTGCACCCACCCGCCAATATGACTGTTGACAATGCGTTCTTAAAATAACATATGAACAACTCGCCATAGACTTCTGACCAGGTTTCTCTTGGTCAGTGGCGGAATGCGTTTTAGGTAGTGTACAATAGCGATTTTTAGACAGTGCACTAGGCAACTCCCTAGGTTGTTAATTACCACACCCCTGGGTGCATTGTTTAAAAAATAGACGTGCAAAATAATAAAATAAACTTTGCGCTGGGTGGAAAATGAGTTTTACGCCATTCGCCAGGGTGCAAAATAGGGGTCAGAATCAGATCATGCTTTAATCAAGAGGGAGAATGAAGAAAAGAAATGCATTCCCATGTCTTAGGGGTTTGCACAGTGTGTCATCAGATCGGGACGTCGCCATATTGGAGATACTCGCCTCATTAGAAAGCATTAGGCACTAAAGTAAATCCCTAACATCATCAAGGAAAATTGTTAATTATTGCTGTGTTTTAGGTTGTACCAATAGGTCAGACCGAGAAAAACATCTGGAGTAAGTATTGCCTTCCAAAAGTTATGAAATAATGCCAGAAGTTATCAGAGTAAGCAGGGCGCTTGTGGTTGGACTTGGTAGCGTCTCCCTCACCCAAATCATATGGATCTGTGCTGCCAATAAACCATCATTTTTCGAAATATCGCGCTTTTTCTTGTGGTCCAAGTCCTGCCCTATATGCCTTTGCATCTTGGACGTGTTTTGATGAGCTTTTCTGTTGTTTAGACATGGCTATAATCACTTAAGGTATCCAAAGTGCATAATGCTCCATTGTACATTCAGTTCTTTACGTCGAGTCCCTCCAACATGGCCATGCAGCTGGGTTACGCCCAGAACGTGACGTCCGTGCAAACCCCTACTAGCTCCTTGGTTAATAGGCGGGAAAGTACAATGTTGTTATTTCTCGGTTAACAAAATCTGGATCTGGGGTTAAAACACATACAGTATGTAAGGACAAACAGATTTGAGATATTAAAGGGGAACTTGGCAACTATTTCAACGTAATAAACCCGTTTAGAAATCATTCGGATGGTTAAATGACCTGTTCCGGTGAAAATGGTGACTTTCCCCACCGCGCCTAGCGTCCCCAGGCGGAAAACCAACCTTGCAACATTGAGACTTACCGTCCCGGAAAGAGAAGTGAGAAACAAGAAACTCGTTTTAAATCGTGTTTCTTACCTTGTAACATCCACATAGTTCTGCCAAACTTATGCTAACCGTTCGCTAGCTTGTAAACAAATCCATGTGCTTTATCGTTACCTTTTCCCACAGTTTGAAATAGCATAATGCACAATTTCTCCAGCAGAGGGGGAAATCCTGCCAAGTTTCCCTTTAAGACAAAAACAGGGTATAGACACATGCATAAGGTGGTGGGAAAGATGGCTGATGATATGTAGTTGGGGAGAGAAGCTGGAGTGGAAGATTTGGGTGGAGAACTACAACATGGAGTAAGGATAGCAGAAGCTTCTGAAGTCAGTGATGTGCACACACCCTGAGTTTAATCAAGGGACTCTTCTTTCTCTCTCTTCCCACTCTCTCTCTCTCTTTCCCTGTCTCTCTCCTGCTCAAATCCTCCTCAGCCCTCATCCATCCTGTGCTGCTGGCAGACTCTGATATGGAGCAATGGGGGTGCGGTATGTGCTCGCTCGCACACCACTTCAGTGGGACATCCACACGACCCATTTCAGATCTCGGAGAACAAACAAAACAAGCCCCTGCTCTCATCCAGCTCAGAAGATTATTTTTGGAGGGGTGAGAGAGTGGGAGATAGGGAGAGAAAGAGAGAGAAAGAGAAAGAAAGGAGAAAAGAGATATATAAGCGCTGTGAACACTATGCTCTTTCCCATCTCTGTGGAGAGAGGGACTTCAGACCTCATGCTGGAGATCAGCTTAAGAGTGCTTGTTGTTAACGATTAAAATCAAATAATTTAATGCCAGCTCCTGGGAGGAAAGAGTTTCTGCAAGAGAGGCAAAGAATCACTCCTTTTCTTTGCAGAAAAAAAATCAGGTATGTGAATTACCCATAGTGCACTGGGAGACTGTGGAGAGAAAATGGAGGGGGGGGGTGGGGGGACTTGGAAGCCTGGTGATTTTACAGGACGACGTTGACTATTTACTTAAATAACCAGAGCATTTTCCTCTTCTTTGGAGAGAGATTGGTGTCAGGGACCCCTATTACCTGCTCCTTCTCCCACTCACACACCCAGATGATTACAATACTGCCTCTGACATAAAAAGCCAATACCCTAATGAGTATCTCTCTGTATATGTGTGTAACACTTGGCCTGAAATTAAACCTGATAGTGTAGAAAGTAAAATTAACACAGTAGCATGTTTATGTATTTGTGGGACAATTTGTACTAAACACAATAGAATGAGGAAGCTACTGTAATTGCCTATTGAGTGTATATTGTTTTTTATGTTTGTTTGTTTTGTTTTTAATGTGGAGCAGACTGTGGTGCTTGAAGAGTTAAAAACAGAAAGAGGAACTCCGTAAGGCTTTGCTCCCCCGAAACTCCCTTTTTAAAGGGACACCAGGCAACGTTTTCGTGTTAATTAATCATCTTCGTAAGTCGGTATATGGTTAAATGACTCATTACGCGGCGAATGAAGGCTCTCTCGCCCGCTCCTAATGCCTGTAGAAAGAATATCCCACTTGCAAGTTCGGTGTATCCTACCTGCCGACCGAAGCAGGATCAGTTTACAGCACAGAGGCAGGCTAACGAAACGCTAGAGATTGTTGCAAACGCATGTATAATGGCAGAGCCGGCGAAGAAGCAGCGAAAACCCTTGACGGAAGACGCAAAGAAAAGGAAAAGAGCTTCAGACTGAGCGAGGGGGAGTTTCGTAGAGAAAAAGCATCAGGCTTGCCTGGTGTCCCTTTAAATAATTCAAATGATCATTTTTTTTTCATATGTCTCATTTTTCTTTTTTACAAACTGCCATTTGCCAGACTTGGAGGTTTCAATCGCACTGAACACCTCTCCCTTTCTCCCCATCTCTCTCTTTCTCGAAGGTCTCTACCATTATCATGAGATGAGCAGACGTGCTAATAACTCCGTGATCAGGCTGTCCTGCATCTCCAAATATGCATTACGTTTAATCAGCGTGTCTTTCAGCGGGCTGCTCCCTGACACCTGGCGCTCATCAGTCCCCAGTGATGGAGCTCAGTGGGAGGCCGCGGTGGCCACGGAGAGGACAGGGAGGGATGAGAGTGAAGCCAAGCTGGTGGCTGTGGGGCTGGCCAGCCTTTTTTCCATGAAAAATACCGGAAAGGAGGACTTATAGCAGGGGCCACTGGTAAGTGTAACATGGGGGGGAAAAGGGTGAGAGACAGGGAGAAAAAGAACCCAATCACAGGGTCAGGTAGTGGGGAGGTGAATGGCGAGTTGAGTGGAAGGTGGAGGGTGAGGGTTGGGCAATTCTGGTCTCTGAAATGGAGGCTGTGGCCTTTGAATACACCAGGGCCGCGTGGTTGTGAGAGCAGTATTCTAAACCAGCCGTGGGCGTTAATGAGCCTCTCCTCTCCTCTCCTGAACACAGAGACATACCTCTCAGCACAGCACCACTGCATTGAGTGTCCACTGTGGTGGGGTTTTTTGTGCTTATTTTGTATCAGCTTGTCAAGGACTCATTTCAACAGTAAACTCTAAATTTCTTCAAAGATCTTCAACACTGAGATTACTTGTTGACAAACAGTAGAAACTACACTACACTGAAATGAAACTTCCAGCTAAATGCTGATAAATGCAATATAACGCATCGTTTTGCATTAGATTACTTGTTGACTGATTTCTTGTCTTGATAATACTGCCAATTACCTTTCCCTAAAATGCAGTAAGACTGGTATCACACTTCTTGGTTTTTGTTTACATATACCACAACATGAGAGGCGCATCCTCTAAATCCACAGTGTATGGCAAGCAAATGGATGATGGTGACACCAATTCGTTAACTTTCCAGTATGTACCCAACCGGCTGGAAAGCCACACACACACACAACTCATGAGCAGAGGCACAGTAAGATAAATGCCACTGTCGCATAGCACTCACATACAGCCACTCAAGGTCTGCCGTATTCATCCATTCAAAGAACTCCATTATAAATGTCACATTACAGCAAGTGATATTTAAAAGAATCTAAGTTGACATTTGAAGTGAAATAAACAGTTGACAGACTGTGTGGAGTACAGATCTACTGCTGCCTCTCTGGCATTAGGAAGCACAATGCTTTTTCACCTGGTGTGTGGAGCAGCTTATGGGACTTTAAAGGTAAAAATGTGAATATCTACACCATAACAACCTGGCCAACAAACCAACCTGAATTTACACCGACCACAAAATTTGAGAGCGCAAAATTTGGTCTGGAGTGGCTCCCTTGAGAAGTCTACATGCCCGGTTAAGATGTGTCCGGGCAATCGTTTAGGCAGGATTTATACAGAGACAAATGAGCAACAGTGAAGCAGTCATCCATGTCACCTGAGCATGTTTGAGTTGATTTAGATTCCAACAATGCTGGAGAAGTGAGATGTTCAGATTCTAGTGTCTGTTTAAAAGACAAACAGAAAACCGCAATCAAGGCATTTGACACCCTCAAATGTTGTGGGTCGGATAGGTTCAGGCTGGTTTCTTACTCACTTATTCTTACTGTACTCTACCATTTTCTAAATTGTCCTAAAATTGTTGAGAATTGCTTTAAAACTTAAACTGTTTACCATGTTGTTAGTCGCTTTGGCTAAAAATGTGTCAGCCAAATGTAATGTAATGTAATGGCAAGACAGAATACCAAACTAGGACATGTTCTGCCTGCTCGAGTGGGGTATAAAAAGAGAACGGCCCCTTGTTCAGGGTTCTTTGTTCTTCTTTTTCCTTTTTCTTCGGGTCGAGCCGCAGAGACTTAGACACATTTTTCTTTCTTTGTATTTTTTATTTGTATTTAATAAAAGTCAAAATCCTAACCTTTGGTTAGGGGTTTGTAAAAAGACTGTCCAGTGTTTTTCTCGTATTTTTCTGCCTTTCCTGTGTTGCTGAGAACCCCAGATGCCTTGCAACAGGAGCCACGCCCTAAAGACTTACTTCGCTCCGGGTAAGTAGGCGTCCATTTGAGGGCTACTTTCTAAGACACTGTATATGGGCAAAAAATATACTGCACACACTAGGGCTGCACGATATATCTAAAATCTATCATTATCGCGATATCAACGATTGCGATGGACATACCGCAAACATGACTAAATTTTCTGTGGCGTGCGGATTCCATACAGTCTATGATACGTTCACATTCTGAATGTCAACATATTTTACCAAACCGATGCGGTCATGCTGCCCTAGAAGCCCGTCCCCTACCAGTTTAGGTGTGTGGTGTTTCAGGTGTTGAGGCAGGAGCTAATGTCGTGATGGCTGAAGATAGTGAGTCGAGCGAGGTAGGTTACACTTGGGTGAAGAGGAATTGGTGACTAAAAGGAAAAGCATGTCTGTTATAGGGAAATATTTTGGTTTTATTAAGGATGACGTGTTACAAACACAGCGCCAAATGCGTCCTTCTCCACCGTGTTAAAATAAACAATTTCTTTCCTTATCTTTATAGGATCAGTCACTGTAAGGCTTGTATTTCATGATTTGCATTTAGCAAAAGCCCCACACAGCAGCAGAGAGGTAATCAGGATTCGTTATTTGTAAAAGTTGTTTAGCCTACTTCGTTGGACTGTGCGATCGCAACCCCTTACTTTCACTTTCCGCTGCACTTGTAGTCGGCATGCCAGTAGCCTAATAACGTGGGATGTGCAGCGTATGAGTTACAGACTGGACTACTTAAGATTTTAGATGAGTGACCGCCAGGATATAGCTTAAGTAGCTTTTTTCTAGGCCCAGCGAAAGCTGGAAATGTGGAATATTCCGCTGGTTGGTGCACAAGTGTTCAGATTGGCTGTCTATCCGTCTTTTACAAGGATTTTCTTGGAGCAGATCTTTCACACAACTTCAATAGCCTAGTCAGTAGGTCTCTTAGCTGTCCACATTCATCAGGCCATATATAACCTAGGCTACATAATATTTTATATTGTTTATGTAGAAAATTATACATTTACCCCCCCCCCCCCCCCCCCCCAAACCCTACAGTCTATGCTTGCAGCAGAATGGAGAAATACATTAAATATCGCAAGTTATCGTTATCACAGTACTCAATAATGTTATCGCATATTTCATGTTTTCCTAATACCGTGCAGCCCTAGCGCACGCACTGACATACACAGGAGTAGTGAACTCAGCCAGGAATTTAGGAAGTAAAGTCCTATGCTCCAAGGCAGACAAAAAAAACGAATAGGCTTTGTTAGCAAATGTATTTGTTGTGAAAAATTGTTTGTGAAACTAAGGTCTAGGAACCATTGGGGTCTAAATGCACATCACACACCCAAGCGAGGATACGGAAATCTGTCTGATAAATAGAACCTAAATTGTTATAGATCCGTTGTGGTCAATTGAAGTTCTTATATTTTACAAGAACTGTCATTAAAAAGAGCTTTAATTTAATTTTAACAAGAATCCCCAGATAATAGTTTATAATAATATATATATATTTTTTTATAGTATTTGATTTTCTCTCAGATCCGGACGGGCAGACGAATGTCTGTAGTGAGTTTTTGACCTCTCAGATCATGATGACAAACAACTCTTGCAAATACGGCTCTGAATTTCTTCCTCTTTTAGTGAATGTGGCAGATTCAAGAGGGGAAAGTAGTAGCAGACTACGCCACCTAGGGTATTTGTCACCACTTCACACACACACCTTTGCTAATTGGCAACACAGGTTCGACACATGCTGGGCAGAGACGTGTTTTTAGAAAATATATCTATTTATTATACAAATGGAGCTACAGGATTTCACATAAAAACAACAGACAGAACAGGGGCTTGATCACTGGTGGAACAGCAGAGGGAGAGAGGGAGAGCTATTGTGCACACAATTTACACTGCACTGCAAACAAGTTATGACACTTCAACACAACTCACACTGCAATAAGTGACGAAAATTCACGTCAGGCACACCAGGTGAAACCAGGGAAACTAAAGACTGTAACCACCCGTCAAGGCCCCCTGTTTCTAGTGGTACTGAACTGGGACAAACAAATAACACAAAATACAATGGTTGCACAAAAGAAAATAAACATCCAGAGACAAAACAGCAGCCCGTTGGTGATGGCAGGCAATGCACCAGGTGGCCAATCTTCTTCAACGATCAAATGTGCCGTCTCTATAAAAATAGAAATATTATAGTTACTCCTTTTACCTATTTGATAAAAGACGGCGAGTAGGTGAGCATCAGAGTGAAGGAGCTTACCTTCAAGCCACACAGAATAAAATCCTATGAGGGACCAGCCCTGTCCAAACTGAACAAATCACGTCGCCCAGTAGCCGCAACTCCTTAGCACAAAACAGCGATAACTTGACGCCACTTGGCTGTACAGCAGCCCATCAGGATGCCAACCAGTCAGCCAAACCAATGCATTTCACTGCAACACCATGATCAGGTCCCCGGAAGGGGAAAAGCCAGGAGTGCTCTCACGGGAAGCACCTGCCTGCCAATATATCAGTGGCTGGGCGGGTCTGTCAATCATGGTAATCAGTGAGAGACAGACAACAGAGAGCAGAACCTGCTTACCCTGCTACATGAAGTTAACCACATTTTGAAGTATGAGTCAAGGGAATAGGGAACAGTGACTAAGAGATAGAAAGCGACTCTGAAGTAGTCCACTTACCTTAGCCCAAACCCCGAATTATGGAATTTGATTCAGATAGAGAGTGCCTCTCAATCAAGTCAACCCTCTCGTACATCCTAAAACCATTGAAAAGGGACCCTCGCATCAGACACACACACTTAAAGATACTCCCTCTTTTACCCTGTGATATTATCACAGTCCGAAAACGAACACACACAGGAGTAGCGATCTCAACTGTGTTAAAGGGAATCACTTTAGACACCAGAGTAGTCACAAAACGCATACCTCCTCTTTTACCCTGTGAAATCCTCACAGTCCGAAGACTAGCGCACCCACACCTACAGAAGTAGCGATCTCTACTGTGTTACGGAAGCCCCGTAGACACCAGAATGGACACAAAACGCAACAAACCGGCGTTTCGTCATACAGAGAAGTTTCTCTGCATCACGCCCATAACAAGCAAGCATGCATCTTATCAGCAAACAATCACACGTTTCATCTGCGTAACTCTGCATCATATGGTGTTTTGTGAATGTTGAGCATTGAGAACATTGTTGGTGTACACAGAGTTTACTAAAAGAAAGGTTTTGAACACTTGTTTTTTCTGCTCGCTGCCATCTTGCAAGGAGTGAGTTGTCCAAAATCTTTCTTTTTAGTAAACTATGTGTACACAAACAATGTTCTCAATGCTCAAGTTCATGTGTAGAGAGACTGTTAATGCTTCGATCAAAGTTTCATGTTATGTCGAGCCTTCTTAGTGTTTGAAAAATAGCGATTTTGACGCGACCATGTAGCCTACTAAATTAAAGTACGTTCGTATTTCAAGTGACAAAATTAAGGTATGACTAAAGTTTAGCTGATGACATCCTACTCGACTGTAACTTCGTTCATGACACTCCTGTTAATAGGCTAAACTAGAAAGAGCTAAAATAACTCACACCAACCTTATTTGTGCCTTTTATTCATAAGTATAAGCCCTTTTCGCTCCCTACGTTGATGTATTTCAAGCGGTCTGCTTCGGGTTGGGGACATAGTAATTGAAACACCATGCCTGTGTAACGTAATCGCTCTCAGGGACGCCCTCTGTTCGCTGGTTGGTTCGGTTGCCCAACTACCGAAGTAAACGAGGGCGAATCAACCTATTCCAGACGGAGTACTGTAGTAAAAAGAAGTTGAGCGGAAGTACGTAGGCAGGCAGAGGCCAGGCTACTAAGGAAGGGGTCTCAAACAAGGGCGGTTTGAGGGTGCTGCAGCACCCCCTGCTGGCAGGAGATAGATTTTTAAAATTTGTTATATATATTTTAAAATAATTACTAATTCGCTGTCTGACATTATTTATATTTGTGTATGTGAAATGATGAGTCAAATAGCAAAAAAGGGTTATGGATTGGTTGGAATATAGGCTACTAAAAATTAACAGTTATAGATAGATCAACGTGAATGTGAGTCAGTTACTGTAAGAACCGTAGCGGGGTATCAGCTATGTGATAGCCAGAGAATGTCTAATCCGTAAACGGGCTCAAGTGTGCAGGCCTACGATTGATATAGGCCTACATATTCTATGCGATTTACACGTTCAAAAAAGCATGGATAAGCTGAAAGAAACTTTAATTGTGTTGTACAGTTTTGCAAAATTAATAGATTATAGCTAGTGAAATAATTTCACTAGTCGCTAAGATAGAAATTATTAGGACACATTCTTGCTGTGGAGACAACACACTTTAGGCTATTCAGGAATTATTTGCGAGATCATTGCAGCCTGATTATTAGCCTATATTTAAAGCCAAACATCTCTGGTGTGGTTTTGACAATCAGAAAAGTAATTTTCCTTAGCTATACTGAAATAGGCTAATGATGTCAAGTGCGCGTCTGTGGGGTTAGGGTGGGTGCAGTGGAGTCGGAGTGCTGTCGCGGAACATTGGAATTTGTGGCTGCCCAGGACGTAGATAGATAGATAGATATACTTTATTGATCCCTAAAACTTCTCTATCACCCGCACACCGCACTAAAATGATGTATTTAGCAGTCAAAATCTGAAACATGTCCAGGCGGGGAGAAATTGTCGGACATCCATTATTTTTGTTATTCAGCACCCCTGGTCAAAAATAGGTTCCCGCGCGCCTTGTCTCAAACTCAAATGAGCTGGTGTTACTGCTCCCAACGTCATCTGATTGGAGGGCCACGTCAGTGCTCAAGAACATAACAAAAAAGAATGGATATGTCTGAAAATGCAATGGTTTTTTTTTTTTTCATTATTTAAAATACTGTATAACACAAAACAGCAAACAGAAAGTGCAAGTCTTTTTACCTCTTTTTAGACACCTGTGCTAGCAATCTTTCACAGCAAATAAAAACATTTTCCTCTCAAAACTTATTTAAACCTGGCAAACTTTAGGCGCCCTGTCAATAGACGATTGATCATAATCTCCAATTTTCCTTCAGAATCAGAACAGATGAATAACAGACCCAAGACTTCATCACACATAAACTTTTTTTTGTGCAAAACTATGGTCTCTGTCGCTTCCGCGTCATTACAAAGAAATGCACGTCTTCTTCGTGTTTCTCTATCGTCTGTTTTAATGAGTGTCATTCTGAAAAACAACTTTATCATTCAACACACTTTAGGTCAATATCACACCAAACTCCTCCTTTAATGGCTCTCTCTGAAGGTGGCTTTCTTGATGGCTATCACTTCAATCAAGCATGTTGGAGAGCTTCATGCATGCTGAGTGTTTCCACGTCAAGCCAGACAGAGTTGGTGTTATACTAACAACCCCCAACCCAACTTTCATGCCTAAGATGTGTTCAGCACAAAACCTAAGCCAGGTGATTGCTTTAGTTCCTTTACATCCTCCTCTATTTGGGTCAGAGGAGGACAGGACACTTAATCATGTGCCCAGTGTGGGCCCTCCATTGCTATGTTGAATGTACACAGAGTTTTTTGTGTAACGGATCAGCTTTTTGTCTGATATGGTGCAGGGCAGAAAGGTAAGGCCCTCTCTAAATAGAGATTGTCACACTGGGTCGTTGAAACTGACAAGCTTATCAGCTCTCTGGTCTCCCATTGCCAATAACTGCGGTTGCACACTCTACATGGGGTATTGCTACCTCATGGGCTCTCCATAGAGTGCCCTTACATGACATTTGTCAGGCAGCTTGCTGGTCCTCACCTTCGACCTTTGCACGCTTTTGTGATTTCAATGTGTCATCTTCTTTATCCTCTTTGGGATGAACCAGAACAGACAAAGTGAGCCAGCAAGAGCATAGGTTCAGGCTTTGGTAGGAACACAACAACCATCATCAGGCAAATGACGTTAGGAAGCAATTGGTACAGAATGTGAGACAGTATCCATACTATGCATTACAGTTGGATGAGTCTACTGATGTTGCTGGGTAGGCACAGATTCTTATGAATGGTTTGTCAGAAACCAGGGGTGATTGAAGTGGATGTTCTGTTTTTATCATCCTCTTGAAACCTGTACAACTAGAAGAGCAATTTTTTAACCCGTTTGACTTGTTTGTGAACAATAGTGTCTTGTGCAGGCATTTGGATTAATGGGGTGCGGTCAATCACAGGACATGAGTGGGTCTTAGTGGTACATCTCCTGCAGGTAGCTCGGCTTGCAAGATGGACTCACGGCATGATCCATCCTGAGGCAATTACAGCAAAGAAATATGCATGAGCAGTGAGAAGAGGTGAAATTGTTGTGATTGAAAGAAAACTGACCAAACACCTCCATGACTCTCTGTGACTAGCTTCCTTGTCATATTTGGACAATATTTAACAGACTGAACCAATGTCTTGAGTGGAGGCTTTCGTCCAAAAGCTTGTCCTCTGGCACAACCACATCAGTGCTGAAAACCTGCAGGCCTTGCAGATTTCATCACTGACGCAAGCGGAAGTGATTTCTCTTCCCTCCTCCAGTCAGCTGTAGATCACCTGTCTGCACTGAAGAAGCATTGGCTTCATATTTCAAGGAGGACTACTGCTCATTTTCGTGGGGTTGGGACTTGTCTTCACAGGAAACTATATGTCATTGCAAATGTAGGAACAGCTTATTGAGCTGAAGAGTGACAGCAGGCTGAAGCATCTTTTTACCACCTGTCCTCTTGCGTCCTTCTGGGTTACATTGATGCTTGAATACCTCCAGCTCTCTGATGTAGCCTTAACAACTCTCCTGCTATTCTCATCGACATACCTGTGTGAGTCAGGCTTTTTTTTTTTTTAAAGATTCAAGATTTAAGAAGCTTTATTATAATTCCTACATTCTGTTAATACACTGCATATATCTATATTATTCTTACCACTCTTATAATGTTACTGCTACTACAATGCACATATCTATGTTGTTCATACTACATAGCCATATTTATTCTGCCCTTATAAGGTTGCTAATACACTGCACATGTTTACATTTCATTTATATTACTGTAAACCACTTTCTGTAAACCAGTTATATAGTACTGTCTACACTGCACTATATATCTTGTCCTGTCTATGCACCAACTGTTTGTACTTTGTACATCACATTGCCCTTCTCTGCTTTTTTGCACTTCTGGTTAGACACAAACTGCATTTCGTTGTCTTTGTACTTCAGTCCCGGCATCATGGGGGGGGGGGGGGGGGGGGGGGGCTTTGGGGGGCCGGGCCCATCCTGGAAGTCATCTGTGCCCGCCTGTGCCTGATTTTGAACACTAATTTAATGTAGGCATTTAATGTAGGCCTATATTAAAGGTTTGTCAATAACAAGTAGCAAATAAAACTTGTAAAATCTGTATTATTCCATAGCTTATCAATCAGAAACATTAGCTAAGCCTTAATAGCTTATCACCTTTATGGGGAGGAGGTTTTAATGGCACAATTTAGGCTAGCCTACTGTTTTTTCTTCTAACCTAGTCGCAGAACATAGGGGAGCTTCATGTTACCGCTCCAGGGCCAAAGTTATCCGTAACTTCGGGGCTAACTCCCTTTCCCTCTGAAAGTGGTTAGCAAATGAATTATTTCAGTTTTATCTGCTGATTTATTTTATGCATTATTTTGAATATGACTCGCTTCAGTCTCAACGGCTTTTTTCTCCATACGCATCTCAGTTCTAACACACATATCCCCTCTTGCTTTCTCTCCCCATCCCTGCGCATGGGGCCCTCTTGAAGGAGCTGCACCATTTTACAACAATAGGTTGCCCCAGACATCTAGTTTTATCTTAAACTACCGTGATCAATTTAAGGTCCCGCATCAGTGATCAATTTGTGGCCCCCTTGGAAAAATGTAATGCCTGTCCGTAAATTTTGTCTGCCGCCGGGTCTGTTGTACTTGTACTCTGCACAATGACAATAGAGTACCTGTTTGTTATTTCCTGACTTACTGAGGTCAATACACTTTCCCCTTATTTGATCTGTGTATTCCCTTTTCTTTCCCATGCTGAAGAATGAGAAGGGTGTTTGACCTCTGTGTGACTTGAAAGTAATTGTGGTGAATAATTACTTAATATTAATCTTAGACTGGCAAACTTCAGGAAAACTCAGGAATCAGGTTTATTCTGTTACAAGCAGAGGGTAAAAATGGTCTATGGTCTGTAGGCCATGGCACAGAGGCCATGGCCTCGTGTTGGATCAACCTCTCTCTTCTTCAGTTCTTGTTCTAAGTCTTACAATGCAAGTTAATCACTTTTGTATGGGTTAAACAAAGGAAGAAATTTGGCGCCAAAACAAGCCAACATGGTTGGTTCTCCGCTTGGCATCAGACACACCTACTCACACCTACTTCACACCTATCTGAAGAACATGAGGAGAGATATCTTATATATCAGAAATATCACTTATAGAATGTTCTAAACATTCTCACAATCAAATCATTACAATGAGTAAGTAATGTACTGAGACTATTACAATGATACCAAACATGAATATATTTACATTTCATGACACATGGATACATTATAGCAAAGTAACATCCTTTGTCTTGTGGATCTGATAGCCCTTGGAACCAGTACATTAGCATTTCATTGGGGGAGGGGAGGGTGTCTTTTGTTTAATGCCAGGAGGGGCCACATGGCTAACTGAAACTAGTCTAGAAATTAAATTATTATTAATTTTAACCGTAAAATTATTGCCATCAGACTTTAGTGTTATAACTTAATGAAATCATGATGTTTGTTTTTGTAAAAATATGTATTTCTTTATGAGGATTTCTTTTGTCAGTAAAGTGAGGCGGGTACTGCAGGTGTAGATGGAGGCAAAATTGTAGTCATGGTCAAAGCATGGTAGTGGACTGCAAATGCTGTGGACTACCAATGCTGTGGACTGCCTCCACTAATATAGCGTCTTTCCACAGCAGAGGAGAGGGTGGACAGGCAATGAATCTGACTGTGCCACTGAGGTACTGAAGAACATCAAGGCCTCCTCGTCTCCATTTACTTTCATTTCCAGGATATTTGATTTGTTTACCTTGAAACGTTCCCCCTTCTCTGTGCATACACATATGCACACACACACTCTCACACTCTCTCTCTCTTCTCAAACATAATCACATGATATAGCATTTTTGAGATAACATTTGCGGGCACAGCACTCATAGACAAACACGTCACGTATAGCATGTCATATTTATGATTCATGTTGAGGATGCCAGGCAAAGGAAAAACAGCCTGCTCAAGCATGGTGAAAGCAAAAGCACAATGTTTTCTGTTCTGACTGCAGAATGATAATTAGACTCAATCCAGCTTCATCCGATTAATGGAAAGCTGCAAACAATTACACGTAGAGAGAAATGTTGGGTTGTTCAGCCTGCATGTAGAATACACCTGCTGATTTCTGCATGTCTTGTTATTAGCAGCTTGCAACATTTTAAAATGTAGTGTGTGAATTTTCTTCAGTCAGGTGTTACATTTCATGAAATAAGATTTAAGATTAGGTGCCACACCCTTAAACTCATCAAACAGCAAAAC
Source organism: Alosa sapidissima (assembly GCF_018492685.1). Classification (NCBI taxonomy): domain Eukaryota; kingdom Metazoa; phylum Chordata; class Actinopteri; order Clupeiformes; family Clupeidae; genus Alosa; species Alosa sapidissima. Next base: position 30,369,188 of record NC_055963.1, read on the forward strand.
TGTGAAACAAATAAAGGACTAAACATATTAGTGGTAATTTCGTTTCAGAAAAGACTATTAAACTTCAAAAGTTATCATTTATCATTTATTAACAAATGAATCATTATTTTCATCTTTTGTATTTGTTGGATGAAGTACTGTGTGGCTGTATGACACTTTGAATTCACTTTGAGCTGTATTCTTCATCCCTGAAACCTACCTGGCAATTACTACTGTAAGAATTCTGATTGTCTAGACTTTTCATTACAAAATATGTGATGTCTTTCAGAATACTTTATTGTTATTGACCTTTTTGTGTTTATTATTGTTTTACCAGCAACAGTGGTAAAACAATAAGAGAGAGAGAGAGAGAGTATACTTTTAATATAGTATGAGTTCCAAGTCATTCAAATAATCAAATTTTTCACATTCTGCTGCCCAGGCTGAAGGTATAGGGGGAGAGGTGGTCATCTCTATGATGCTGATCTATAGACCCTTTCAAGAGAGTTCCATTATCAGCATCATAGTTGGCCCCACAAGACTTCCGTTTTAACATTCCATATGTTATCTTAATGCAGAGGAAGTAGATTGGGGCCCAAATAGAACGTTCAAGCATTGTTTTTATTGTTGAAAGGGTCCATATTGGCCCGCGACACAGCAATCCGTTTGCTATGACATTCTGTATAACGTAACACATGAAAAACCAGAGCCATCTGAATGTTTCCCACGAGAATGTCAACAAACTTAATTTTAGGAGAAGACTAAGTTACCAGATGAAAGGGTGTGATTGTAATTATTTCCATGCTAGGAAAAGTCCCATGACAGGTAAATAAATAAATTCAGTTCATTCTCACACTGTTTTAATTATATCACGGATGATCATGTTGATCTTTTATAATGATGATATCTCTTGATCACACACACAAGCTTTCTTAAAGAAGTGGTATATTTGATTTGATTTGCTACCACCACATTGTTCATAGCCAAGGCATTCAGTCCAGGAACTACTGTAGATTTTATAGAGCAAAAACGTTTAGTCTTTGGAATAGAAGATTTTTACACTGACAAAAATCATGACATGTCTTAGGATGGAATTTTGTCCGATTTAATGACAAACAACAGAGGTCATTATAAAGCAGTCAGCACATGCTTCCATTCACCTGAAAAGAGGTCTTCACACTTATTGGTAGAGAGAAATATAATACTCACAACACTAACTGGTAACTTGGTTGTATCCTTCTATGTAAAACAAATTAAAAGGAGCTCATTACAGACAGCAGAATTTAACCTATAGGATGCATGCTTGTGTTCACCACATAGATGCACCTTTTCAGGATGCAAATGTAAAAAACTGAATTCTACACAGGTGCAGCCAGATGAGCAAGGAAACACAGCTAAATATCACAACAAATAATTGGACATAAATGTGTGTTTATGAGCACACCTCATTCCAGCGCTCGCCAAATGTTGAGCGGACTCACAAAACCCATTTTTTTTCCATGTCAGATGATGCCTTCCCATAATTTTATCGCTCAGCACCATTTCCTAAAATGGATTCTACGACCCATTAAATTAGCCAGTCTCTCTCTAAATGAAGCGATTCACTGAGAGCTGCTGCAATTAAATAGTTTCAAACATGGCTGAGGCGTCAACTAATCTGTCCAAAAATTTGCACAGCCGACTGTAAAAGTGATGGTCCACTTGAAAATGAAAAGCTTTAACAAAGCAAATAACCTGATACATGAGCATAAGCACTTAGGCAACCATTACAGTCACAGATGTTATGCTAATTTTCAATATGTGTGGATATTATCCATGGTTTATACAAGAGTGCTTGGTCTTAATAGCTCTGTGTCAACATTTCTAGAGACCATTAACTGTCCTTAGCCTAGATTCACTAATTAGCATCGTTTAAGCAAACTGTGAATTATGGATTCAAAAGCTCACATTCAACTTGTAAACTTCGATGAATAAAGAACAACATTGATGATCGGGTTGTTTGTTTTTATGCTTGAGAATGTTACATAACTATAAACAAAATGAGACAATCTTACTGAAGACATGCAAGTGCCCACTCATACTTCCTTGTAAGTGCAGGAATGCACAGTGTCTACACACACAAAACTTTCTTGTGATGTTCTGCACAAGAAATATTTATTTGGCCTCTTCTGTGTCAGCCTTCTAGACCAAAAAAAACATTGGCTTGGAGATACGAGGGTGCATTATGACATAAATAAAAACTGTGAACATGTTTTGATAGCCAGGGAAGGAATGTCAAAGACAACTACCACAATCGCTCTCTTTATGATGACATCTTTTTTTGTGAACCTGAAATATCTTTCCCCATTGAATCTCAGCGCTCTAAAGGAAACAATTTCCAAATATTTTCAAGGCCATCATTTTGCAGTATTTTACACAAATATTCTACACTTTCTACATCCTGCTATCTTCCGACATTTTGCTATATTATTTGATACATTATGTTTTTGTAATTATTTTCTGTTTCTGTTCCGTTTCCTGTTAATGCCAAAAGCCAAGAAATGGGTGCTGATATCTTTAAATCCCTATTGATCCTTCACTTCCTTTGAATCCACTACTCCAGTAGTTTGTGAGGCCAGGAATCAGGAATCATATGAATATATATAAAACTGAAATGAAGTGATATGTATGCATCCCACTCCCAACTGTCTAGACTTCTCTAGTGATTGACATATGCTCAATATTCTGTTTCTATAACAAAGTCAGCCACGTCCAGATGTCATTTGTTTGGCACTTCCATGCACATATGCACTGTTTTAAAACATATCTCCTGAATTGCATGGCAGTTTCAGCTAAATCGAACGGTAGGGGCAACCTTTTGCTGAGTACAGAGCGCATCACTCATTGTTTACAATAAGCCTAATGCAAATGCACAAGACCAGCTGATACAAAATGCATTATGAATATTTTAAACATCCAAAAAACTGCATATTTTCCTTTTGTACCCTCGGTCCATTCTCCATCCCCTTCCCCCAGAAACAGGAAAGCAAGGCCACATATTATCTAGTTTGAAATGGTTTGGTTTTAATGAATTTTATCTCTCCGCTAAAGGTTTATCTTTTCCCCATTCAAATTCTTGCGTGGCAGCACTTTTGAAAATGGACTTTCTTAATATATGACTTTTTTTTCCTCCGAGCACGGTACGTACCGTCTCTCCAACAAAAGGAGCCTTTATTTTTTCTTCTCTTTATTTCCTCCGCTCTCTCCCAGTGGAGGGGAAAGTTTGAGTCGGAGGAGTAGACAAAGGCCCAAGCTCACAGAGGCCACCCTGAACCACAGACAGGGACAGGGATAATAATGGGAAGAGAAGTCTGGGGCACCTCGCCTGTGACAGTGCTCCGACAGACAGGCCGTTTCCTCTTTTTATTAGCCTTAATAAAAGCATTCAGAGATTTGACTCCCGGGAGGAAGACGAAGGATTCAGAGGTGGAACTATACAGAGAATGCGAAGACGGGTGGAGATGTTGATGGCTAAAAACAGACATTCACGAGCAGTGCATCCAATACTGTGTTTTCTTAAGTTTACTGCTCTTACTATATATTCTTATAGTATATATACTTCCATGATAAAGTTGTGCTATAAATATGTCCATGAAATGAATAGGCCTGCTGTGCTTATTAGCTTCACAATCAGCAAAGTACTCAAGAGAGCTAGACAATGTAAATGTAAGTGGTGACAAAAAACAACAGAGGCTAGAATGAAATGAGATACCAGCTGATGAACCATTCAAAATGCTTTAAAACACATATCAGCCCTGAATCAGAAGCTAAATTCAATTTGTGGGAAAAAATGAATGAATAATAATGAAATGAATTAATAAATAGAGGAAACATTTTCCTCTCTTGTAGGTCAAACTCTTTAACCTTCCTCTTGTAAACATTTTCAGTACACTCTCAGTTTGTTATTACAATTCAAACACCACACCACACCGGCCTATTGTTAAGATACAGTGCAAGACTATCAGACTACAAGGTCAGTTTATGGGCACGACCTTTGCAACAGTGAAGCACAATACAATATCAGTGAACAGAACAGAGTTTAAAATCTTTACACTTTGCCCTGACCCCTAAATTGGCCTGAGTTCCTACTATTTTCCTCCTTGCCACCTTTTGTGCTGGCCGTGTCTTCTAGTATCCTCTACTGCCAAGTTTCTCAGTCCGGGAGAAACTACACCTTTGCCCAGCACTGCAGACGAATACACTCTTACGTTTCAGAGTGTGCTGTGCATGTGCAAATGTGGCATTTGAAAAATGGGATGGAGAGGGAATACGTAAATGAACCATACATCACAGCTGTAAAGAGAGAAAGAACAAGAGAGAGAGAGAAAGAGAGAGAGAGGAATGGAGAAAATGGAGGATGTGACAGTTGAGCTGCCTGGCAACAATGCCTTTTCTGTCTGAGCGCTCCCAGGAAAATCGTGGCATGTCGCCGGCAGACGACCCATTACTGAGCGAGAGTGGTTCAGTGAGTTAGGCTACATAAGAATTTCAACTCCAGTAGATTCCCATTTAGATTGTAACACTAATACAGAAGATGCCCCATATGGTGCCTTTCAAGCATCATGAGTAGGTGAATATATGAACACGGAAGAATACATTCACTTACAGGCACACAGGTGGGTTGTGGTAGAACCCGTAGATTTACAATCATTCAATTCAACATTTGTCTTATCTTTACTCTCTCTCTTTCACACACGCATGTAAACACACACACGCACATACACACAAACACACACACACACACAGATCATTATCCAAGACATAAGTGCAGCAACATTCACAATCTGAAAATGCTCGTACTACTAAGGGGGGTAAGGGAGCATCTTTTTAGCCTTCCTTCCATTTTTCCCACTCCATGGTTATTGTCTCTCGTATTGGGGGTCTGTGATGACTGAGACAGGAGCAAGCTGCACTGTACGGAAACAAAACGCCTGTTAAGTCGGGAGGAGCCAGAGGGATTAAACGCTAACGCAATCAACTGCGCCACCCCGGGCTGCCACGCTGTCACCGAGCCTGCGCTTTCATCCCAGACATCCGCCGCGTGTCCCTGTCAGCCGTCGAGCCACATCAGTGCAATCACACACCCTTCCCTATCCTACCCCAAACACATACATGACAGGCGGTGACAAATGTGCTGCGTGCTCACCAAAAAAAATGTAAAAAAGAAAACTTGGGGGGTACTTACAAAGAAAGTTTGTTGCCACCTTTGAAGGGTGGCAGGTGTGTGATGCGTGTTTTTTTGCACAATGTTCTCATCCGACGCTGCAGCCAAATATGGAGTCTCTGACAACAATGCTGGGATCACAGGCCTCACAAACACAAATATCTCAGCGGAAATGGAGTTGGCTGGAGTGGCTAGGCTGTTTGTCGACTAAACGCTCAGGGGTGAACTCGAGGGTGCTGCCTGTCAAGTTCATACTGTAATTTCACATGGACGACTCTCACTAAGGCGTGCAGGAAATAACTATAGCCTGTAAAAAGACAGGTCCCAAATGTGCCTCTTTACTCCGAGATGTTACTATGAAGAGACACAAAGAGACACAGTGCAATGTCAGTGCCATAATACATTTTGCAAGAGTAAAAAACTAAAAGGATTTTATTTTGCCACTATGTATGCAGTTTGCCTTTATATTTTTTCTCAACCATCAAATCTCACAATTGTCTTACTTTCTTAACCAGCTTGTAGCTTGATTACAAATAATTGATAAACATTGTATTATTGTCAATTCATGAATATCTCTAAATGGTAAAGTGGTAAGATTTGTAAAATGTAAATTGATAGCCCAGCTATGCTTGTTAACATCTCTAGCGTGCACTAAGTAAAACAATAAAAAGCAGCATGGTAGAATTATGAGTTATTTGTTTGTGATATAGTGGTTAAGAGTTATCCTGCATTATTTCCATTCTTAACTACAGGTTGATGTGTTGTTGTTTATATTATGACAGTTCAAAGACTCTCATAGGTGCATGCATACAACCGGTCCCTTGTAAGGCAGCCCAGGGAGTAGACAACGGTGTGTCCAGATTCTCCAAGTATGACTGGTGGCCATGGTGATCCTCTGGAACATTTTGCACAGCCTGTCAGTGCAATATGCATTGCATGCTTTGCGGCATATTTACAGCACTGACACGCCCATTGCCTCAGCTGCAAACCTAATTTGTTTTCCCATCTATCTAAGGTTACAATTTAGCCTGGCTAGCGCCACCACTTCTCAATGAGACGTGGTCTGGGAACCAAACGTTCATTTTCTCGTATTTGAAAAAAATGCCCAGATCCGTTTATTGGGTGCCACGGATGTCTATCAAATGCGTCTGTGCATAGCTCATCCTCGTCTTGCTTTCCCCCCTGTTCTGTGATTGGTTCCCTATCTCAGGCGAAAATTTGCTCCATGGTCTCCAGGCTGCCTTAGCAGCGTGAATCAAATCGCGCGCAAGGCAGCATGGGAACACCCAGGCTAGTTACAATTACATTTCCAATCTAAGATGGTAAGATAAAGGCATCCTATGCTAGTTTTTACTTCATATCCTAAGACCCAGCAATTCATTTTCGTCCTCTGTGGGGGACATGAGTCTAAGGCCTATAATTCAAGCACTATTTATGCCATCTATTTGAGTCCTACTACTCAGGATACACATAGACTTAGGTCAGCAGGATGCGTTCTCCCTATCACAGTTTTAATTTCAGACTTCACACAGGGGAATGAGATTTCATAATTAGTGTCCCAGTCAAACTCACAGTAGATCAATCCAAGTGAACAGGATAAATGAGAAGCATCAAATCACAGAAGATCCAGAAACAGCAGGTATACCTTATACCTCTCCTCTGTCGGTACATGCACTCAAACGCTCTGGTGCGCGGCGCGAATGTGTTAGCATGTTGCTATGCTAGCGGGCTCAGACGTAGCCATAGAGATAGGAAGATAGCAGTAATCAAAAACATCCATGTTTTCCTACTTAAATACAGTTGTACGAGTAGTTGAAAAAAACTAAGGTAAGGTCACTCAACATGAAACTTGCCGATTTTCCAAGCGAATAAACAGGAGAACTACAATATGTGGCAGGGCCGGCCCGAGGCATAAGCGAACTAAGCGGCTGCTTGGGGCCCCCTGGCCACCAGGGGGCCCCCAATCGAGTTTCTTTCTTTTTTTTTTTTTACATAATAAATAACGTAAACAAGTGACATCAATGAATGAATAAATGAAACAATTAATAATTTAAAACAAGAAAATTCTGATTTCATGATCAATATGCTTGCCTACCTCTACTGTGTCTGCCAGCCTTTGAGTCACGCGCATAAACTAGACACCTCGGATGCATAGACAATTCGTGCAGACACTGCATCAAGTTCAAAAATCGGAAGAGACGGTAATGTTAAGAAAAGTATCCCTCTGGTGCCAAAAACAGTAAGAAGAAAATGACAGAGGAGGAGAAAAACGAGCAAGATACAGGTATGTTTGCATGATTATTTACAGTATGTTTTGTGCTTGAGGCAGCTAGCTAGCTGTCATGATCTAATAATATAAGCCATCACCAGAGCTAAATCTCCGCCATCAACAGAGAAATGTCTCCCATTAATATATATTTATCCAGATGTATTTCAGATGTCAAGGATATTGGGATTGTTTTGGATGTTTAATCAAGCATGTACCCTAGCCATAGGTGGGCTTTTGTTGTAAATTAAAGTTAGCTAGCTGACTGACGTGGACATTAGCACTAGCTACATGAAAACGTACTGTAGCTGAAGGCAAATGTACCACAGAGGGATTGTTTCTGATTTCGCACCTGAAAGTGTTGATAGTTTATTACTGTTCTATAATATGTGACATAGTGGTAAGTCTGATAGCAACAGCAGGCTAAGCCCAGGCTCCCAGTCACAACCCCAACCCACTGACTAGCGCGACTCTGGGCAATCGTAACGTTCCAGCTTCATAGGCAAAGATGGAAGTACGTGCAGTCTGGCAGTACGTGCGCTCTGCTCTATGATCTTTAGAGAGAGATGGTAGTGTTTGAGAAAATATACCATGTTGGGTGGGGAGACTTCTGTGATGAAAATAGACTTACATTTGATTAAGATAGTGGCAAGTGATGTAGCGGTGCTACCATAATATTTAGGCTGCAGTAGATCACCATGTTAAGCGTTCACCATACTGCAATTAAGTATACTTTTGATTATGCCTCATTTGCCAATAGAATATGAATTGTTACATGTGGAATTGCTTGTTGATGAGTTTAAGTAATGATAGCAAAATAAACTCATTCTGCTCGATCAAATATGCACTTATGCAATTTTTTTTTTTTTCAGAGACACTGTTGAAGTACTTTGGAGCACATCTCTACCACTACCTAACTCTACCTCATCAAGTGTCTGCCTCCATGGCTGATGACACAGAAGGTGAGGTTTTCTTGATGGCAAATGGTTACATAGCCTGTTAATATGACATGACACATTTAACATAGTTTTTGTTTTATTTATTTATGTATTTATTTAATCATTGCAGGTTCGTCCACTGCAGAGTTGCAGATACCTGAAAGCCAGGAACGAAGTAGGAATAAGTATCTATTTTTTGGGACATTTTATTTTTGATTATTAATGTTTGTCTATTTTGGTTTTATTTTGTAGTTGAAGATTGCTCATTTAATGCACATTTGCAGATTTGTTCTGCAAATCTGTTGAAAAACAAGTCATTAAACGGATGTACTTGTTTACAACAAATACAAATGCTGTTGTATTTTGTTATTTGTCAATTCAACTTCAGTAAACCACCCTTAGTGCTTCACTTTGAATATGAATGTTTCAAATAAATCTGTAAATAATAAATCAATAAGTACCCTCTAAGATTAAAAGGTGACAGGGTTGGGGTAAATAACAACTAATACATTGGTTTACCAAGCACTTGGGGCCAGAAGTCTAGAGCGGAGCCCCAAAACATTTTTGCCATGTGAGCAAGGATGGATTACTGAATGAGCCTACTGAGTCCTTATGCATCTGTGTCCAGGGGGACAGTAGTTCATAATCAGTCACTGTATTAATACATAACCTTACTGTATTAATTTATAATATGACATTATAGTGTGAAGTTGTCAATTATCGCCAAGCACAGGTGACTCACAGGTGCGTTGTGGGAGGGGGCCCCCAAATCAAATTCTGCTTGGGTCCCCCAAAAGGCTCGGGCCGGCACTGATATGTGGCGCAATAGCACTTGGGAGTACTTCGACCTAGCGTAGTAATATTAATTAACACCTAATTGTAGATCCTATCCACCACAGAGTTTAGAATTGATCGACCCCTCAGCCTCCCCCTCCCCCACGCCCATTGCCTCAGCTGCAAACCTAATTTGTTTTCCCATCTATCTAAGGTTACAATTACATTTCCAATCTAAGATGGTAAGATAAAGGCATCCTATGCTAGTTTTTACTTCATATCCTAAGACCCAGCAATTCATTTTCGTCCTCTGTGGGGGACATGAGTCTAAGGCCTATAATTCAAGCACTATTTATGCCATCTATTTGAGTCCTACTACTCAGGATACACATAGACTTAGGTCAGCAGGATGCGTTCTCCCTATCACAGTTTTAATTTCAGACTTCACACAGGGGAATGAGATTTCATAATTAGTGTCCCAGTCAAACTCACAGTAGATCAATCCAAGTGAACAGGATAAATGAGAAGCATCAAAACACAGAAGATCCAGAAACAGCAGGTATACCTTATACCTCTCCTCTGTCGGTACATGCACTCAAACGCTCTGGTGCGCGGCGCGAATGTGTTAGCATGTTGCTATGCTAGCGGGCTCAGACGTAGCCATAGAGATAGGAAGATAGCAGTAATCAAAAACATCCATGTTTTCCTTACTTAAATACAGTTGTACGAGTAGTTGAAAAAAATGTGTAAGGTCACTCAACATGAAACTTGCCGATTTTCCAAGCGAATAAACAGGAGAACTACAATACAGTATGTGGCGCAATAGCACTTGGAAGTACTTCGACCTAGCGTAGTAATATTAATTAACACCTAATTGTAGATCCTATCCACCACAGTTTAGAATTGATCGACCCCTCAGCCTCCCCCTCCCCTCTGAGCGAGAGAGAGGCACACACACAAGAGATGCGCGGATGGGCTATTATTTCAACCGCAACCAATTTTCAAAACCACACCCGCCCGCCATCCGCTGGTTGTTTTAATGTATATGGGTGATGCGACGCTGCTGACGTGAAGCTAGAAAGCTCTTGCCTATTCTAGAAAGACTGATCCAATGCAGCAAATATATGGCTAAAGTCCTACATTGGCTATGTTGTAGCCTATCCCCAGAATATCAGCAGCAAACCCAGTCTCTGCCTCACAAAACAGTCTCCAAATAAAATGCACATCGGCCTGTAGCCTACAATTTTATCATTGTAATAAAAAAACGCAATTTGGCCCATAATTTCAACATGCTGCTATTTAGCCTACTAATTAATGCCTATTGTGATGTTCTGAACTAGTAATAAATGAGGAGGACAGAGGTACTCATTTCATGAACTTTACTGAATCGTTCTTTATGCATCTACAAATGGACACTTGATGGTAATCTGTAGTCTGATTGTCTCTGTAGCGCCACCTAAGGTGTTGGATATGCAACAATACAATTATTAGAACATAACACCTATTGTACTTTATTTTTTGCAAAAAGAAAGAAATCCTTGATAAAATAACAAGTCATTCACATTATAGGCTACTTTACGCAGTCATGTCAGGGTGACACTATGACAAGCCTGTTCTGAAGACTCTCATTCATTTTGACTGCATGGGAAGAGAGCGCGTCTTTTTCAGACAGACAGCGGAATTCATTTTATACCAGCAGGCCGATCGGACAAACTATGGCGCCTCGATATTAAAGAAACAACGACCCCATTCATTCCGAAAGTCCACCGCACAACAGTGCAACGTGCATGTTCACATTTTTAGTAACAACCGCCAAACTTGCTTGCTTGCCTTACACATCTAAGTTTTCTGACTATTTTTCTTACCTTCTTTTTTCCGCTGTGGATGTTATTGAGCTTGTAGAAGTTTTAGCTCTTACGTTCTGAACATCTCGCACTGCCATTGCCCGATGTCATTTCTGAGTCACTCTGAGTCACTGATATTACTCCATAATCTGTCTCTCTTTTAAATGCCTATTCCCTGAATGGTAGGCTACAATTACTATGTGTTTTATATCGAAACAAAATAACCCAGGCAGTCCCATCTACGAGATGTTTACACACACACACACACACACACATTCACCTCCGTAAATAGAACCAACTTGACGTTGACTTCAACCTGTGCTATATCCTAGATGAGACTGCCTGGGTTATGAATGATAAAATTGTAGGCTAAAACTTTGGTGTGAATGGATGATGAGTTTTGCTATGCAGTTACGGTTGAAATAGCCCATCCGCGCATCTCTAATGTATGGGCCTCTCTCTCTCGCTCAGAGGGGAGGGGGAGGCTGAGGGGTTGATCAAGCATGGATTCTAAACTCTGTGGTGGATAGGATCTACAATTAGGTGTTAATTAATATTACTACGCTAGGTCGAAGTACTCCCAAGTGCTATTGCGCCACACATGGTAGTTCTCCTGTTTATTCGCTTGGAAAATCGCCAAGTTTCATGTTGTGTGACCTTACACATTTTTATCAACTACTCGTGCAACTATATTTAAGTAGGGAAAACGTGGATGTTTTTGATTACTGCTATCTTCCTCTCTCTATGGCTACGTCTGAGCCAGCTAGCATAGCAACATGCTAACACATTCGCACCGCGCACCAGAGCGTTTGAGCACGTACCGACACGGGAGAGGTATGACTCAACTCGTGAAAGTTAAGGTAAGAATAGATATTACTACTGACCTTGGGTGGCGTGTTCCTTTAAGTCTGATTTAACAAAATTGGCTTGATTTGTTCTTCAAATGTTTTTAATATATGTAAATGGGTGATGGAACATTTAACACTGTTCTCCTCTATGCTTGATTAGTGTAATTGACAAAGGTGTGAATTGCTGCCAATTGCGGCCAATTTAAAGGCTGTAAAAATGTATGAGGACTATGTAGCATGCTGTGAAGTGTCCTTCAACCACTTACAAATGAAGACAAAAACACATTTGTAATTCTCTCGTGTCTGTCCACCTTGATGAATATATGTAAAGCAAAGCCTGATGACTGGAAAAAGAAACTGTCGGGGGGCTTTTTTGTAAACTATTATATTTGATATTCACTTCAGTATCAATACAGTCACTCATGAATAAGCTTTAGACAGCAATGAGGCATTTTTTATTTTAATTATTCCAGTAAGTTTTCTGCTTCAATGCACACATTTTGAACTATTGCCTTCTGTTCAATCATATTATCCCGCATGTAGCCATATTTCACCGACAAACTGATGAAACATTCTGGAATTAATGCAGATTAGAGAAAAAATATTATGAACCAAGCATTTTGTTAATTACCATTCAATTAACTGACCCTTTTGTGACGGGAAACAATATTTGGCAAAAGCAAAAGAAAAGGATTAAGAAAGTGCTGAACACAAAGGAAAGGAAAGTCAACTGATTTAAAGGACACATGGACTTGCAATTAACCCACTGAGTAACCCTTTAGTTTTTTTCACATGGCTACACTGATCACTAATTACTTCCCCCATAAGTCACATGGAGTAGGCTGTTGGTCATTTCAGTGCAAACAAAGGTGCTTTTGAAAATAGATTGTTGCCTTTTAATTAATTATAGGTGAAAAAATGACCTACATGACTTTGACTTTGATTAGTACCACATTATGGGAGTATAAGTTTAGACTAATTAGTGCATCATTTCCCAACCTTGGGGTCGGGACCCCTTGTGGGATCGCCTGAAATTCAAATGGGGTCGGCTGAGATACAGGGATCTTACAATTGACCAGTACATTACATAAACATAAACATAAATTAAAATATATTTACCGGTACTAAAACCGGTAGTTGATCCTTTTTTACAATCTAGCTGAGTAAAAATAATGTTAGACAGCCCATATTTGATTGACAGAATTATGCTTGATCAATGTTTGAAACAAATTAGCAAAACAACCAGGAGCGCAAGGACATTTGGGGAAAATCAAAGTACCGCTTTCGTCTGGATGTTACAGCAGAAATGAGTTGCGCTCTCACAACATGTCAATGATTGGGGTCACCAACATTTTGTGACATGAAAATAGGGTCACCTGCCAAAAAAGCTTTGGAACCCCTGGCTCCAGTTATATGTGTTTTATTTCGTCATGCCAAAAATCACTAGGATGGGGTAGTTTCATGAACATGCAATCCACCCTTGATGCAGCTAATTAATCCATATTGGTATCCACATGACTGAAATGTATGAGCAATGACTTGAAATTCTGTAAATCTCTCACTTTTCATCAGGGGGTGTCATTACGGACCTCTTGTAATGAATGAATTCCATGGTCTATAATGGAGTGCATTCCCACTCTCATGTGCCACTCATAATGATGGATACAAAGCCATCATCCAAGAGCAAGCATGGAAATGTGCTGGAAGCAGTTTTTCTCATTTTAAAGATGGCTTAGTTTAAATGTCATCTGCTTTGTCAATGCATAGCCTGGGCTTATTATTATGAAAATTCCAAAACTGGTGATGGTTATTGCAGCACCGAATGATCCTTTAACAACTCAAGCTGCCAGTCCTGGCAACCAGAGGCGGACAGAGTACACAGCTGCATTACTTGAGTAAAAGTACAGATACCCTTTGCTAAATTTTATTAAAGTACAAGTAAAAGTACAACAGTCAGATGTCTACTTAAGTAAAAATACTAAAGTACTTGTTTTTAAATGTGCTTGAGTATTAAGAGTACAAGAGTAGCTTACATTTTCTAAATATTGCATTACTACTGTCACAGTGCTTACATTTATGTACAGAAACATCCTACATGGTCCCATGGCTTACATTTATGTACAGAAACATGGTCCCAATAAAACTGAAATAGTCTGGCGAGGTGAGGCCACAGGTTGGCACATTCCCGGGGTGGACCTGCTCCTTCTTCATCCATTGTTTCGTCCATGGTTTCGTCTCTTATCTAAATCTGACCATGGAGTTGACTTTGGCGGAAAGCTGAAGGTGATTGCTGATAGGCTGTCCCAATCAGTGGCGCCTGCACAATCCAGTCACGTTTGAGAGGGAAACAACAAATTGAGGGTTTCCAAGATTTTTCTTTTTTCCTTTTTTTTAGAAGTAGTAACGGGTACTCACGGTTATGGATAGAAATGTAGTGGAGTAAAGAGTACAATATTTGCCTCTCAAATGTACTTGAGTAAAGTCATGAGTACTCTCCAAAAATGATACTCGAGTAAAGTACAGATCCCTCAAAATTTTACTCAAGTACTGTACTCAAGTAAATGTACTCCGTTACTGTCCGGCTCTGCTGGTAACCTATCCAGTCTTCCTGTGCTGTGGTAGGCCTAATAAATGTGTCCAATGTATCAAAGTCACTCAACCTCAGAGGAACTGCAATTATTGATTAGCTCAAGCAGATCAGTCAGTTGTAAATGGTTAGTGCAACTGCAGCCGTCACACTGTTGTCCACAGAGTAGAAATGCGCTTACCTTTAGATAAACTGAGCAGTAATGGCTCAATCCAATTATTGCTTAACCATTTGCTCCGGGACCAAACCACAACATGTGTCTGTAGGGTCTGTGTGTGCTTTAATTACCAGGTTTTCTTTTGATGTTTTTGCTTTGAAAGGCAAGGCTTACTTAAGAAACAATCTCCAAGCCAATATCTGTTTCTGGTTCTACATGAATGAGCAGCTTCAGTCTGCGTGAGAGATGGAAGACGAGAAGAGAAGATGAGGAAAATGTGGTGGAGAGACGGAAGGGGGGAGGTCTGCATATGTAAGCAGCAGAGGGGTGAAATAAATAAAGTGAGAGCATGCAATGCGGGTCAGAGCTCCAGAGCTGGGGTGTATTTCTTTCACTTCTTGCCTTTTTTAAAAGCTGAAATCTACCCCCATCTACAGCTGTTAGCTGCATTCTCTACTCTATTCCCTATCTGACCGAGTCCCTGCACCATGAAGTCACAGAATGCACCGATTGCGAGCTGCTCGGGAGTTGCCCGCAAACACAAGCCAGAAAGTACATCACTGCCACCTATAGAGCACAGCACGTACTGCGTACCCTCTGTCAAACTTTAATTAGCCATCTCTTCCCTTTGCGCCTGTACAAACATTGCAACAACAAGTACAGTCGTCAGAACCAATTACTCTCACATCACAGACCCTAAAACTGTTCAATGATATCTAATTACCTGTAAACCCTCACAACTGCGGTGCATATTACAGACAGAGAGTAATGGGAGCAACTGAATGTCAAAAAATATTTTCAACCTTGCAAGTGAATGAGGGATGCATCTCACATGCATTATTAAAAGGATGTTTGAAAAGAATGTACTGTACATGAAGATGATAAAAAAAATAGTTTGATACTATATCAGCCTCTTACTCAGATGTTAAGCTGCTGTCCATTACAGATTAACAATGCTAAATCAAGTCTGTTTTGCCTGCACTATTCACTTCAAGGTCCTCCCATAAAAGTAAAAAGGTAATCTTAGCACATTAGCCATGATTGGATGACCTCTGATATCCACAGTCTGGGTTCCTGTCAGATTTTTTTGTGAAGATAAACACAATGGTCTGACTGGACAATAACAAACTCCTTATTTTACCAATAAAGCTTCACCAGGCCCCTGTAATGAATTGTAATTTGAGGTTACTCTGGCATAGGTCTAATAAAGTGGTGGGAACAATTGGCTTATCACCAGATTGGAACTGATTCTGGTGATGGGTAGCAGGCTGGCTTGTGAGCCCTTGAGGAAAGTGAAACAATCAGATAAGGATTTTTATCTCACTACTGTCCCAGGTAGGAATGCACTCTCAGCCGTAAAAACATTATTTTTATCGCACATTATCATGGGCCCTCTGAATGTATATGCCTATTAAAAAATCGGTGAAAAGAACTAATCACTCGTTGAACCCTTGGAAGCAACTTCCGTCAGTGGAAGCAACTTCCGTCTGTAGTGATTTTTTCATGGAAAAATGTACCTTAGGGACACAGTAGCTTTATCTATGACGCCATTCCACCGTGGAAATTGAAACAAAAGCCGCATATCTTATCTTCTGTGGAAAATTACAATGGTGTTATGGCTTCCTCTCCATACAACCACATGCTGTGGTGAGGCTATTTACAGACGGAGAGCTCTATATTCAATAGTATGAAGTACCATTGAGTGTGTATGGGTTGGTTGAAGAGGAATGTGAATAAAAGTGTATGGCCTATCAATTCCTGCCTTCGTAGTCAGTCATAGACCTGGGGAGGACTCTTGCACAAAATGTGGCAGTCTCCATCCCTGGAGTCAAGGCTTGGAAAAGAACCAACAGCCACAAAATAAAATAACAGTAATTTCTGTTTGACCTTTTGTCAAGTATAAGTATACTCTTTTGATCCCGTGAGGGAAATTTGGTCTGCATTTATCCCAATCCGTGAATTAGTGAAACACACACAGCACACAGTGTACACACAGTGAGGTGAAGCACACACTAATCCCGGTGCAGTGAGCTGCCTGCATCAACAGCGGCGCTCGGGGAGCATTGAGGGGTTAGGTGCCAGTTACAGGTCCGAAGTGCTAACCAGTAGGCCACAGCTGCCCCAAATTGTCAAGTACAAATGGAAGCCAACACGCCCATTGGATTATTGCAGCTAGCTTCTGTAAAGCTTTCTTTGAAGGAAGAAACATTTCCAGCTCAATTATATCCATATTACAGATATCATTGTGGCATACTGCTTGCTTGCTACATGAAATTCAATTATACTACCAAATAATTACTTTTTATGTATTCACCTTCTTTTCCAAATAAAACGATAAACACATCATTTTCACCCTGGCAAAAGTTCAGCTTGAGTGTGAGGGCCTCGGGGAGGCATACATAAGTTGCCATCATGTCATGTTGCCCCCCACCCCTCCAGCTCCATGGGTAATGAAGCACATCTGTGGTGCCACACCAAACGGTGTCACGGCGGTCTCCTCATCTCCTTCAGAATCATCCCCCCGCTATTCGATGTGTTCCTTTAATGCAGATGCTGATGTCAAACATATGCACACACCCTTTCACTGTTGCCTGTGTGTTGCTTCTCTCCACACATACATAGAGTATACAGTATATACATATACAGTATAGCTTTTCATCATTCTTTTAGTTGTTTTTTTTCTTCTTGTACCCAAACTCCCAGGATAGTGATAATGATAGCACCTTCATAGCCTGGGTGCCAGTTCGAACTTAGTCTCGCCAACAACATTTGAGGTTTGGTCTGGCATTGGTCCATTGAGGACCAACTATGCTCGCCCTAGATCGGGCGGACCAATCAAATCGAGCTTTACGATGATGGACAGGTGACCAACAGCGCCTGATCTATCACGTCATCTGAGCACGCTTAGATTAGGCCTATGTTTGAAACAAAAACGCTGTGGCTAGAAGGAGACATGGCTTTTAAGACCCCATATATTATTTAATGAGGTTTTAATCACTGAAAACGATTATTTCTGAAAACTTTGGCCAAAGTTGAGATGTGGGAAAACTCGTGGTTTCACTTTCATCAAGGGAAAAGAGCGCTGTTGCATTGTGACATGTTGTTCCCTCGTTCGTTTAAAATCTCTGATTGACCACCTGTTCGAGGGATTTGCGACAGCCTTTCCCAGCTGTTTAACATGTTTGTAGCATATCAATGTTCAACAGAATTATTTTTAAAAACAGAGGGGATATAGGCTATCAGTTTTTTTCTTAATAGCCTAGCCTACCCTAGTACGTAGCCTATCTCTTAGATTTCGCTAATGAGTGTTATAGGAGTTATTGACGGCATTAACTTTTACGAAAGACCAGAAAACAATGTTAAGGCATTTGTGGAGTAGAAGGATGGTTCATGTGTTTTCTTCCTACACCTCACGGTAAGCTATTTCGTTGCTCTAGGTCTATCCAATTGAGTGCAGAGGCATTCCCCCCCTGTATCGGTTGAAACACGCCCCATAATTACGTCCCAATGGAGCAGTATCACCTAGCGTTCACGGGCATCGGAAAAACCTTTTTCCCAGTGAAAACATCATCATTCCGCATCATTCACGTCACGTAATGTGTGAGTCAGAGGTCGGAAACTGGGGCTAGATTTTGCTAACAGAGTTGCCCAGTTAGGCGCTAGTCATCACTTTTGTCATCACGTTGTAGTTCATTTGTAGTCCATGTGGCCTTTCATGTCCAACAGTTTTAATGTGAACTTGGGAATTTGCTGTTTTTGTCACTTGAAAACTGCATATATTTCTTTCACAAGCGCCTTACACTATATAACACTATGCAAATACAGTTGTTTATTTATTGATTAGTGAGCGTGTTTTAACCTTTGTTGTGGCATCCGTGTTTGTCACACATTCCGAAGGTAAAGCACATGAACACTTGCTGTGGGAAAAACAAAGTAATCACAGGGGCGGTCCTTGTCATTCCCAGGTGCCATGAATGCACCATTAGACTCATCTTCTGACTAGAATTGAGTACGTCGGGCTAATACCTTCAGGTGTGACATGAAAGAATTCATCAAAGTTTTTTCTGATCGCATAGTAGAAAAACTCAAAACCCACTGTAGCTATTCCCACTCAATTCATGAGAGGTTACACAGATTCTTTATTGAAGTAAATAAAGATGTTTTAGTTAATATTTTATGTGAGAAGGGCTGTAATTGACAACTTATTAGTACTTTCAGGCAGTGGCGCCGCCAGGCGTAATCCTGTATGCACTGTGTGTATAATTTTTCAACGCTTTATTCATGAAAATCATTCAATATTACAACAATAAAAATAACTTGTACTGTCTTAATTGAAACATGCTTTGCACACAAATGATAGCCTATGTTTAGGGCAAAGAGAATGGACATTTCAGCGGTACAAAATATGAACGCCGTCCCAGTCCAGCACATGTTTTTCAACAAAAATAAGTCATGCTGAAAGGCATATATGATTCTAACTGTCTCACTGAATTGCATTATGCACACTCAATTCTCACTGGTATCTGCTAGACAACAAGTACCAAAACATGATTAGTTCATAGATTTCACATGTAATATACATTTTATACAACCCCACCCCCATCTTGTCTGTTCATAATTCTGAGAAATTCTTGAATTGTGTGCATGTGTGTGTGCATGTGCATGCATGCGTATATATGTCTACTGTGTGAGTATGTGTCATACGTAGGATTACTGTGAATGTATGTGTGTGCGTGTGTATCTGTTTATGCACATGTGTGCATATGGAATGGGTTTACATGACCCCTGGAGGCAAACATACGCAAAAAATTGGTCATCCTAGGCCCTAAGGTTCTCAAGATATTCACAGAAAACTGTGTCTGCCCTACCCTTCTTTCGGGGAGTCCAGTCCAGCGGGGGGCTACAGATCAAAACGAAAAGTGATGGTTCCATGCTATCCATGTGGGGTTACATGCCCACCAAGTTTCGTGTACCCCGGTCTTTCAGTGTCCCGGGAATCCTTGTTGGTGTACGGTCACTAAATGTACACATAAATTATTTTATTGTAAGGCCCCCCATGAACAAAAGTCCACGAAACTTGGCATGCATTCGGAGGGTGTCATAATGATCCTACACTTTCAATTTCGTGCAGTTTTGACCATGTCAGCCAGAGATATTGTGATGAAAACACCTGATGTTTTGCTTTTTAATTTTTAACTAGGTGGCGCTATACATGAAATAAGTGGTAATGGGATAGGTTGACATGCCCCCTTAAGACCAACATACAAAATAAAGGTGGACCTCCTAGGCCCTACGGTTCTCGAGATATTCACAGAAAACTGTCTCCGGCCACCTACAGGCCAGTTGGTGTATAGTAACATAAATTAATTTATTGTGTGGCCCCCCATGAACGGAATTCCACGAAACTTGGCGTGCATTCAGAGGGTGTCATAATGATCCTACACTTCCAATTTCGTGCAGTTTTGACTATGTTAGGTCACAGATACCTGCGATTACAACACCTCATTTTTATTTTTTTGTGTTTAACTAGGTGGCGCTATACATGAAATGAGTGGTTATGGAATGGGTTGACATGGCCCTTTGAGATCAACATACAAAAAAATGGTCCTCCTAAACCCTATGGTTCTCGAGATATTCACAGAAAACTGTGTCTGCCCTACCCTCTTTTCTAATCTCAGACATTTTTAAAAAGCTCGAAACACCTCTATGTGTAGGGTAGCCCCGTTCTTTTTTTTTTTTTTTGGGGGGGGGGGAGGGGGGGAGGGTTAGCGTCCCGGGCCATGGTGCGCACTATGGAATACAACCCTAGCGGCGCCCCTGCTTTCAGGAAGCATCAGCAAACATGAAGTATATTTTTAAATGAGGAGGTTCAATGAGTATATTCTAGTTATGTTTCTGTCTCATAAATTATTACATCGCTAGACTGGTCTCATTTCCTTGTTAGTAGAAAACATGGTGGTTTTGCATATTTTCTCATTTTGAGCACATACATTTGTGCAATTAGAATTTGGAATAAAGCAAACTGATAAAGTGCATCTGTTTTCTGTTTGTTTGTTTTGCAGATAGGGACAATATGGGCATAGAGTATCAACATGATGAAAAACCAGCAGTCAAGATTCTAAGATAAATAGTCTGTATTATGGCAACAGTACATGGCGGCAGATACCACAAGTTAGATTTTGGTACTACAATTTAATAATAATTGGAATTGCAATATTTAGCTTTGTGCAATGGTATTTCAGTTAAAACAAGTTTATGGCACCATTAATTGCAGGCTAGCGAAGTTGTGTCAAATTGGGCTCTTTTTAAACTGGGGTACCTGTATTAAAAGACTCTTCTCTAATCAACAATAATGCTAGTGAGATATGCAGATAGCCTAAGCATTGTAGAGTGTGATCATGCAACCCATTTGTTTCTGTCCTGCAGCTGCTTTCGATTATCCTGGAAAAAGGTGCCAACCCAAACATGGTGCTGTGTTCTCATGTTTGATTGTTTCTGCAGGTTCACAAATGGGGGAAGGGATACTTGCAAAAAGGTTCAACAGTTCAACAATCAACAAATAAACAAACAAACATCAGTGAATGACTTAACAAGTTCAAACAACGACTTGAGAATTAACTAAAGCTACAATATGACCCTAAATTAACCCTAATCCAAAACCTGTGTTAAATCTCCTTTGTCAACAGTTAACAGACAGTTTGCTGATTGTGTGTGGTGTCCCAGTATATTCATTGTTACTAAAGCCGATAGCTAATTACACATACATGCGGTAGTATGAATGTACTACTACCTGGCCAACACCCCACACAGTAGTTACACATGGAGTCTTACTCCCTTTAAAAGTATGTGATATATGTAGAAGCCTTCAAATGCTACTCTAACCCTAAAAAAAGAATAATAGGAATCGTATAATATTTTGAGACAAAATGTTAGTAATATTATAGGAATACCAAAGATCCTTAATATATATAAATCACTTTATATAAGGGAGATAAAAGGGAACATTTCACAAGATTCTGAAGTCAAAAGAGAAGGTTAAAGGTTTTGTCTCAGTAATGTCTTCTTCATACTGACACTGATCATTGCATAAGCTATATCAGTAAACACAAACTTGCAATCATTGCTGTCTTTGGCAAGCATATTGATTTGTCAGCTGTCTGATAGTTCGATAACAATTGACCGATCCCAAGCCCCGCCTCCCATTGTCAGTGCCATAGATACACCTGGTCTTCAAACCCAGAAGGATCTTTATTTACAGAGGTTGCAGGGTATGCAGTGATAAGTACGGTACATTAACCGATTTATAAAGGTCAAAAGTGTTTCATGTCGACTTTTGCCCTTTGTGACCATACCTAATTGCTGCAAATCAATGACAATGGATTAGTTATATATTTGATAAGTATATCAATAAGTACCATTGCCACATAATCAGGAGATTGGGAAGTGGAGCCATGCATCAGTTGTGTTGGTTAAGCTTGGCTTTACACACACACGCACACACACACACACACACACACACACACACACTAGACACAAATGTTGACATATCGGCACATACTGCAGAGGCTTTGCATTGTATTGCTGAAGATGTCAAAAAAGATTCTCCAAGAACCAATGATTGAGCAAAGGGACTACTAAAAGACATGACCCTGGACCAAGAGACAGATAGAGAGAGAGGCTGCCATTCTGCCCCTCCATAACTTGACACATCCCTGTAAATCTGCCCGATCAATACACCAGCACATGGAGCAACATGCCGTAATAGAGCACAAAGGGTTAGCAGAGTGTGCAGCCACCTCCCAAAGCCCACTGCGGCCCTGTGCGCACCCACACAAACCCCAACAGTCCAATCACTCACATACGCAATCGCACACACCAACATACCCTTTTAAAGTACACACACACATACACACACACACACACACAACAATCACAAACATGCACAACAGACACCAAATTGCACCAAATGGCCCGGGTGGGTGTTGAGCAGACAGGCATTTTTGCTTGATCCCCCTCGCCTTCCCACCCCACCTCACACACCCGAGACCCATGTGTCACCTCGGCCAGACAGCTGTGTCCATTAAGCTCACCTCCATTGCCGGGCAGCAGGGAGCGAGACAGGGGAGAGAGGGACGGGAGAGAGAGAGAGAGAACGCGCAGCGTTCATACCGACAGTCTGTCGCCAGCAGCCCCCCCCCCCCCCCAGCCTCCTGTATTAGCAAAGCCTGATGACCCGCCGCATGACGGACGGTTGCATGGAGGAACGGAGCTGATGTATTTCTGCACTTTTCCTACGGCCCTCTCCTCCCTCCACCCGATGCCACGGCGGAGTGATTTATGCCAGGAACATGAGTACATTGCCCCGGCAAAAGCGGGGCCCTGGAACGCCGCCACACGACAGCAGGGGGCCATTTGTCTGCGGTTAGCTGTGTGGATTGCGGTAGAGGTTCGGCTCAGTGCATCAATTCCTGTCGCCATGGCTATGACCCCGAGTCCCGGGCTTGCACCAATCAGATTAGTTAGGCGGCACAGTAGCAGGGCTCCATCATATAGTTTGTCTCAGTTTGGAGCTGGGTGTTAAATCAGCCTTGACTGCTGCCCCCTAGGGGACAGCAAACTCTTCAAAAAGTCCTTTGATGAGTGTTGACCCTCAATCTGGAATATTCCACACAGAATGCTGAGGACGATGACTGAGAAGAAAAAATGTGAGGCCGAGAGGGTGTGTCCACCTTCCAGGTCTTCTGCAGGTAGAGGGCTGCGTCTCATAAAGGGGCAGCAGACAGTCATTTGGACTCATACGCTAACAGAGGTCAAGTTCCCATACACATAGCCACAGTTCGAGATCAGACCTGCTCAACCATTCAGAGATGCTGAAATCTTTCTGCTCACAATCCCTGGTAAGTGTATCAACTTTACAGGCCTGCCTCAAGGTTTTTCTAGTACAAGGTTTTAGTTTGAAATGCTTTAAATGGTTTAAGACTAAACCCACACCATTCCAAGCTGTAAATCCTTCTTAAGAAAAATAATTCCTAAATCATGATGATACTTTACTACAGCTATGGTTCTAGTCAAAGTCATTGTGGTTATTTAGGATGTTACAATAAATAGGATAATAGAAGATATCAGTAGTAGATACTGAAATATAAGATGTAGAAATTGTGTCTTAGTTCAGTGATGAGATTAGTTCTCACTCTTTCCCCTTTTTCTGTCTGTGTGTTTGCCTGTGTGTGTGTGTGTTTGTGTATGTGTGTGTGTGTATGTGTTTGCTTGTATGTGTGCATATTTGCATTGAACTTTGCCCACAGCACTGTGGAGAGAAAATAGAGGTGTCTATGTTTGCTCCCGGTCTTTATTGCATACATGTACACACCGACCTGTTCCTGTAATTTACAAAAACAACAGTGCAGAGCCTGGTAAATCCCCAGCATGTGGAGTTGGCCTCTGGGGCTCCTGTTGAAACCCTGTTCCATTTTCTTTTCTATTTGTCCCTTATTTACCAGATAAGAACAGATGGCGGAAACAGACTTAAATTAAGCCCCGCTTTAACACCACGAATGATCAGATTAATAGAGGATAAAATGCTAGTGACACTGATCCCCTGCTTGGCATAGAGAGGAGATTCAAAGCTGCAGCCAAACTTGTAGATTGTTGGGCCTTGATACGGAGACGGCCTAATTGCTGATTTTCATTTGTTTCACAGTTGACTGTCTTTATCTTATGCTTGCTTAGGTTTTTGTGTGGAGGAGTGTGTGATAGTGGTGAGTTAGTGATAGTGGTGATTCTAGTGAAGTAAGTGGCCGTTTTATCTACTAAAACAGATAATAGCCGGAGTAATGTTTGGTCTTCTTGAACCTGCGAGTACTCAACTTGTGAAACAGAAGTTACTTCAAAAGACCTACTTCAAAGCAATGCATTAGATCAGATTGTTAGAACTCCTTCCAAGATGGTTGTCTCTCTCATTCAGATTAAGGTGACACCAAGAAGCATGATTAGATTGATAGATATGAATGCTACTTGATTGCTTGATCACATTAGCTGCTTTGATCATCTAATGAACCAGAGTGAGTGAACAGGATTAAGGGATTTGGTTGGGCTATAGGAGCACTGTGGGGACTCTGGGAGGGAAGGGGAGCGCTTAGGTTTTGTTAATGTTCTTCTCTTGAGTAGTTAGTTCTTTTAAAAGTGTACAAACCAGGAGAAATAATGTGGGGTAATTAAACTCATAACAATGCAGTCGTGAATTCAGATTGTGTAAGTATCATGCAAAAAATGATTGCCCATTACTCATGGTGCCAGTCTAACAAAGGATGACTAATGTCTTGTCAAGTCTTTTGCTTAGTAATATTTTTTCCCATGCCTTACAATGGCTGTTACACACAATGTTGCTTCCAACCCAGGTTTATCTATGGAAACAATTTTTGAACAACTATTAAAACGAAGTTTTCATTCTCATAGTGGCCATGTCATGTGAATGCATGTGTTGGGGGGGGTTCTGTTTCTGTTTTATAATGGGTTGTTCATTAGGCCATTTAAAGAGCACAAACCATCTGATAACTCTCTGTAGACCACCTCTCTCTCTCTCTCTCTCTCTCTCTCTCTCTCTCTCTCTCTCTCTCTCTCTCTCTCTCTCTCTCTCTCACACTAGGAGAAAGAATAGAGGCAATGCAAGTTCATTGGCAAGCATCCACCTCGCCATGTCAGCCTCCCGTCTGCTGCCAAGAGAGACATATTGTGGCTCTAAATGAGCTGGATTGCTGACTGTGTGATGGGCTGGAGCGTCTGTCTCTGTCCGTCCATAACAGCCCCCCACCACTCCACTCTGTCTGCATGGCAAATGGGCAGCGCAGTTTGTGTAAATTTGCTCAGTATGGTGGTGTTTGCAGTGTGTGTTTTGGGTGGGAGGTGTGTGTATGTGTGTGTATGTGTGTGTGTGTGTGTGTGTGTGTTTGGGGGGTTGGGTTGGTGGCGTCTCGCCAACCCTTAAACCCTTCCCTCCCACTTATACACTTCTCACTTATCCTCAAGCAGCCATTTTTACAGACGTGATTCATGGTATGGATTATACGCTTGGGCTGAGGAGGCCCTAATGTGCCCCAATAGAACGGTGTGTGAGGGGGCCGGGGAGGAGGGAGAGGTGGAGAGAGAGAGAGATCAGTTCATATAAGTGAAAAACAAAGCTTCACTGCCAATCCATACTGGAGGCCATTTGCAAGCAGTTCCCCAAGGGGCCCACAAAGCACACAGCCTGCACATTCAAAGCTGTGAGTGTTCACTGAAGGAGGGATTTATCTCTTATGGCTACATCCGCTTCAGGATCTCTGAAATTTACCCTCTCACAATCCACCCCCCCCCCCCCCCTCGCTTTGCCCCCTGCCTCAGAGAGTTACAAACATGTCTCTCAGGGGTGATGGATGTGTGTTTTCTCTTTACTACTGGACCATAAAAGGGAACAGACTCTCACACAAACCCATTACTGGGTCCCCGCTGCAGTAGAGACCTCACAGGCAAATCAAAGGTATTAGCAGAAAGGTTTTAAGGCCTATCCCATTTCCTGGTACACACACCTCCAGTGGCACAGGAGGAGGAGAGAAAATCAAAACAGAGAGACAGACAGACATAGAGAGAGAGAGGAACGAGGGAGTAGTCATCTTCCAGTGTTTGTCCAACCTGTGGTAACAGGTTAATTGCTCTGCCACCGCAGGAGAGAGTGAGATTCTGGAGGGTGGAGATGAAATAGAAATGCTGTGATTTTGAGTAATCGTTGCACTCTGCTAGGGTCTTCAACTCATCAAGCCCCCCCACCCCACCCCACCCCCACCCCCTGTCTTGTTTCTCAGGTCAACCTCTTCCGAGAGGTCAAGGCCCCGTCCTACAGGTTGGTCCGAGGGGACAACGATGACGATGGCGACGAGGACTTCCACATCCTGGAGCTGGACGACATGGAGAGGCTGCAGGGCTCTCTGGAGAGTGCCAGCTCCCCCTGGGACTCCGCCCACCAGCCAGGCCAGAACAGGGCCACCTCCTTTGAGATCACAGTGGCCGACCAGAGCCAGCTATTCCGCATTGATCACATCCAGCAGGTACTGCCATTACCAAAACCTTTAGACATCAGGCATTGGCCCACAAGGCAGGGTTGTGCTGATCCTGAACAGCCATTGAACTTAGTTCAGAATGCAAGTGGCTCTTTGGATGTTGACTTTCTGGTTGTGGTGAGACCACTGAAGGCAATAGCTAAATGAGAGGGAAATCATTTTAAATGAAAACAATTGAAAAATGGAATTGGAATCTGGATGTTTTTGAACTTTAAAGGTATCCAGTGCAGTTTTGGGGGGAAGGAGAGTTGCTACTGGGCTTCCCCCACAGTTGCAGAGAATTTGTATTTTACACAACTGTTGTAAATATCACTCGTGGCTCACACCCTTCCCCCGGGACACAGTACATGTGGATTTGTTTACAAACCGGCAAAGATAATCTCCGAAGAGCCATGTCGACTGAGAAGGTAAAAGTACATGATTTCATTCAAATAATAGGCTATTACACACCTGCCGTAAAGCTTACGCAACTGCCGTAAAGTTGTGATTCTCCGAGTCACAGAAGAGCAAAGTTGCAAGGCTGGTTCTTCGTAGACGGGAAGGGTACGGCTGTGAAAGGCACATGATTCTCCCTATTACATATTAGTTCACCATCAAAATGACCTCGAAGCTGTTATATTAAGGTGAACACCATGCAAAGGATGCCTTTAAATGCTTTGAAAGTTAACATTGCTATTATCCGAATAATCATGACTGTTGTTGTTTCTGTGTGACTTGTGTCAGATCTCCAGACACCTTCCTGTGGCTCTGACGGTGTGCAAGTGGGCACTAGTCTACTGTACGAACAGACACGGCCGAAGTCTTGGTACACTGTACAGGAACATGGGGAAGTGGGACTGCTGCATGCTGATCTTCATCAGAGACAACCGTGGACAGGTAACACAGCAGACAACAGATTCACTTCATAGTCAACTGTAATGTTTGGATAATGAAATGTTCATGATATGTAAAAGGTAATTTTATTGGTTATGCTATGGCCTTATTACACATCGTTGTTCATACTTTTTGAGTGTACAAGTGTACTGTAGTGTGAAAATTGTGTTTCTAACCCTATCTCTCTCCCTCCCTCCCTCTCTCTCTCCTGTGTGTGTGTGTGTGTGTGTGTGTGTGTGTGTGTGTCTGTGTGTGTGTGTGTGTGTGTGTGTGTGTGTGTGTGTGTGTGTGTGTGTGTGTCTGTGTGTGTGTGTGTGTGTGTGTGTGTGTGTGTGTGTGTGTGTGTGTGTGTGTGTGTGTTTCTTTCCCAGGTGTTTGGTGCCTTTTGCACATCTCCTCTCAAAGTCAGCTCCTCCTTCTATGGCACAGGCCAAGGTTTCCTGTTCTCCTTTGCCCCGTACCTGCAGGTGATTCTCTCTAATTATAGTTCCATGACGTGGAAATGTTAAGTCAGGTCTCCTCCAAGGGGCAGCTCTAGAGGATGTCACGTTTTGTTTTGACTTCAGATTTAAATGTGTGTTTTAAACTTTAATTTTATTTTTAACTTAAAAGTTAATGGAGCATTTGACTAAAGTATGTTTCTTTTTCCAGGTTTATAGATGGACATATGCCAACTCCTACTTCATAAAGGGCGGCAAGGAGTTTCTAGCATTTGGTGGAGGAGGGTGAGGCAGACACTGTCACACTGTGTTCTGATGTCTCAAAGAATCTGTGAAATATTGTCCACGGCTCTGCTCAGCGCCATGCCATTAATGGCTCATTGTGAATAACGTTTTCGCATTTGTCTTTCCCAGGGGTCGCTTTGGTCTCTGGCTTTGCGGAGACTTGATCCGTGGACGGAGCCAGAGGTGCGAAACGTTTGATAATGATCTCCTGTCGTCGACCGAAGACTTCTTTATTGATGAGCTCGAAGTCTGGGCCCTTGTCTGACCCCGGCGGATGATGAAACGCCACAACTACACGCCACCACGAGGCGGCGGTGACGGAAGACGAGAGTCAGGAAGCAAAGCAGGCAGCATCAAGGCCCGCCGCTTTTAGACGGTGATTATGAGATTCGCCATTCTCACTGATAAATGAAATGGTGCTCGCTGATAGATGGCTTTCTGCTGAATCCTCAGACATGTTAAATTTGCTGGAAAAGTAGTTTCACCTAAATAAGCAAGCCAGTCTTGGCAAGACTAGTAAGAATGGAGAGCTTTGTGTTTGGGACAATACTGCCTCCTTCTGGTTTAAATTGAAAATGACCCATCAGCAGAGTGGGAGGCATGAGATGAGTGAATCACCACTAGAGAGAGCTCTTATCTCATGCTAGACATAAGTTGTGTGTGTGTGTGTGTGTGTGTGTGTGTGTGTGCACTCTACTCATCTGGCTACTCTTTAGGCTCCTCTGCTCTGCTTCACTATGATATTCTCTGGATCAACACCCACTCACATGAGGGGGCCTGAGGACCTGAGGATTTGTCATTGTGCATTAATCCTTTGAGAAGAGCTGAAGGCGTGACGCTTCGAACGAGCCAACACCACTATCATACACTCATACATAATAACCAGCATTACCACACAAGCAGCGCAAACATATATCATTATCTCTCCAACACCCATCTGTTTTTTATTTAACACACATTCCTGCATGGTTGCGCTTATCTTACACACCTTCTCGATCACTCGTACACACCATGCATGTCATACAACCTAGTGCCGTTAACCTAGGAGTTTTGTTGCCAGGGAAACCAAGCTGCAGTTACTGCATGTGCAGTCATGTTTCATTTTTTAACCGTCACATGGCAGGACTACAGCATGTTTACACTTTAAACAGAACAGTTCAGTGTTTGCTTCCTTGCGATATGAACAGATGGAGACCAACTGTAAACTGCCATTTTAGATTCTGTTCCTTGTTATTCTTACCATTTATGCATGTAAAGTACATAAATTGTGATTAAGGAAAGCAGATGGCTAAGACCGACTGCCCCAGGATAAGCTGATATTCTAGGGCTAGCTAGGCTATATCATGTGTGAAAAGCTAAATGCTGAGAGGTCAGTCTGACTTGAAGCACCTGTTGCTATAGATATTGTGAAGTGCCATGGATGCACTCCACAGAAGACATAGACTAGAGAGTGCATGAATGTGTCACAAGCCTCAAATTTGCCCCTCTGAACATTGAGACTTCAGGAGCAGAATTTCAGGGGAGGCCATGCTCGTTCTGCGCCCACCAGTTTCTCTGCCTCTTCATTGCTATTGTAGATAGTGTAATCAATATGATTTGTTACATCCTCGATGAGAAGTCAATAAGGAGACTGTCCCTCTGTCAAGTTCATAAAACCTCCATCTGTAAGAGAATAAATTGCTGTCATAAAAAGCCTCGTATGGTGTGGAGAGGTACTTCTCTGAAATGAGCTGGAATTTTCAGAATTTAAACGGAGGACTATTCAAAATACAACGAGTATGTGCTGGTAGATTCAAATAAAACTGGGTCCCGTGCCTATGTCAATATCTCCTGGTTAGTATGTGGCAAGAAATGCCCTAACACATCTTTTGCATTTATGTACATAAAAGGGAATGGTATGAGATAAGAGAGAATGATGTGAAGGAGAGAGAGAGAAGAAACATAATGAAGAGAAATGGAGGAGAGGAAGAGATGGAATGCTGAGCACCATCCAATCTCATTGACTTGTTGTCTCTCTGCTGAAGCAAACCAGCCATGCAATCTGCCGACAGGAATGTTTCATTTAGAGCCATGCACAATACAATTTCTCTGAAAGATTTATTCAGGTGGGATAATTGTACAACGTATTCTATTTTTACCTACACAGAGGTAAACCCACACACGCACACACACACAAACACACACACACGGGGGGGGGGGTGTCTTCCCTTTTTCTAAATCTAGGTGTTGAGGAAAAAATATATCACTCTTGAACATACAAAAAGACTTGTTCTTTTTTGGCAAATGAAGAACTTGAATTAGTGGTAATTATTAGAGTTACTGTAAGATCCAAATTAGTATTACTGGTGATTCATTTGGTTTATTTTGTTGTGGTGGTGCTCATAAACACATGCTCTCACTATGCCTACTGTAATCTCCAAAACATAAACCTATATGTTGACAGAACAAAAGGTAACATTATTGATTCCCTAAGTCAGAGTGTGGCCCAAGAGTTTAAAGGAGCAATACATTGTGTTGTGTCTGCAAACACAACAAAACTATCATTCTCTATGACCAATAACATGTGGCAATATCCCCGTACATTGTGAATCCTACATCTTAAGTCTGAAACATGTATTTTTTTAAAAAGAAAATACTGGAAATAAAGCATCCTCCAAGAATGCTGGAAAATATTGGTAAATTTGAACTTCTCCAAATGACATCATTATGGTTGCTCTCACTAGATATTACATTTTTTAACCACAAAAAACGACACATCAAACCTTTAACTCCCCTTGGGGGCACAATACTTGGGGGTATTGTGCTCCTCCACTACGCCATCTCATTATGAAGTTGTCTGCTCAGTCCTACACACCTCTCCCTCACACACACACACACACACACACACACACACACACACACACACACACACACACTCGAAACACAGGTTGAGGCTCCTTCTGTGGCTCTTCAATGTCACTGGCGCAGCTCGGGGAGTTGTTAGTGCCCCCTCTCTCATTAACATTTCTCAGCTAGTGCGGATAACATGGCAGGTGTGCCACACAGTGCCACACAGGATGCCCAGTGCCAGCTGGTTTAGCGTGCCAGCATCATCTGAGGAGAGCACAGGCACAAGCATCTCTCCCCTGCTGAGCAAGAGCGTTCTATTCTTGTCCGGATGTTTACTGACCGCTGTTATTTTAATTCGTCCGAGGACAGTTTTGCGATATGATCAGCCTCTCGTTACAAGAGGTGTTTCATTTAAACAGCACATGACATCTATGGCATCTGTGTTTCCGAACTGCTACAAGCTGCAAGGCTGCTCTGAAGATTGGCAGGTTTTCTATTTGCAGAGAATATGTTAAGTAACGTAAGATGTGCTCACATGTGTGGAATCTAACATCAAGCACATGCAACATTTGGTCAGTCACAAACCAATCTCTGAAAGTACATTAATGAATAGTGCACATTAATACATAGTGAGGGAGAATGTCTGCATATGACCCGCTGATCAGTGCTAGAGACCACGGTAACATGCAGTGCTGAGACAGGGCAGACTTCACAACCAATGAAAAATTAGAAGACAAGATAAGTTATTAATTAGTGCTTAGAGTGGATGGTTAATTTAATGCCAGTGACCTAACTTCAATATTCTCATAGAGTCCTCTCATAAATATGAAAGGACATTTCTGACAGGAGTGTGCAGCATGGTGATGCAGTATGTCTCATCTTTTTAGCCCAAATAGGAAGACTCTCCCCAGTCAGCCCCTGTTAGGGCTTGTGCCAAGGAGATAGAAACACTATGGAAGAAGCTATTCTTTTGGTTGTAATACTAGAGTTTGATCTCTCTATTGCAGCAGGGTGCTGTCGATTAGCATATGGTACTGCCATTGCTACCATTTGCTTATATTGTTATTTCAAAATTGAAAGGCATGTAGATTGATATACAATACCCATGTTCACCCAGGACCGCATTTAACTTGTGTAAAATAAAGGGTATTTTGTGTCCATGACATCTATTTGAGAGTAAAGAGTAAAGCATAAATGCATATTTTCATGTATGCAAGGAAGAATACATTTGGCTTTTGGAAGAAAAGAAATACTGTCAAATATTCTGAATACAGCTTGATGCAAAGTATTTGGCTGTTTGTGTTCAGCTGTACATAGATTTCCATCCGTTTCTGTTGCTACATATTAAAAATATAGTGATATGTACAGTGCAGTATGTAAAATATACAGTATGTACACATACACATAAACAACACTAATGCAGTGAGCTATACGGACTTCCTGCGTGAGCGGGGGTACTCCCTGAAGCTGTGGACCGGGGAGAGAGTACTACCTGGGGAAGAGAGCCCCGTGTTGTCCCTGGGGCTGGGGGTCCCACTCTGGATCCTGTAGGAGATGGAGTTGTAATAGACAGAGTTGATGTGTCCCCCTGTGTGCTCGTGTGGTGAGGGCAGGGGGCTGTCGCATATCCCCAGCTTGTAGCACAGGCAGGAGCAGAGGGAGCCCTGGCCCGAGCGGCTCCGGGCCCTCGGGAGGGCCAGCGGGGGCGGCCGCGATGGCGTGTGATGGTGGTGGTGGTGGTACAGGTGGAGGCGCTGGACATGCTCGGTGTCGTTCTGCTCCTCGGCCGGAGAGGGGATGAGGTTGATTCGGCTGGTGCCCTCCTCCATGGGCAGGAACAGGGTGCTGTGGCTGCGGGCAGCGTGTCCATCCCGACCGTCACCGTCACCACCGCCGCCTCCACTCCCTGCGGGGGGACACATGTCCCCCTGGTGGCCCCTCTTGAGGGAGGCGCGCTCCCTGGCGTCGCGGCGCTCGTCCTCGGTGTTCATGGTGAGGAAGCGCAGCACCACCAGGTTGAGGAAGGCCCCGATGACAGTCAGCCCCACCAGGATGTACATGAAGCTGAAGGCCACGTAGGGCGTCTTCTCCTGCAGGTCGCCCTTCTTCTGCAGCGCCACGAAGTCGCCGAAGCCAATGGTGGTCAGCGTGATGAAGCAGTAGTAGTAGGCGTGGAAAAAGGTCCAGCCCTCGAAGTAGGAGAAGGCGGCTGCGCCGAAACACAGTGTTCCCAGGCACGACAGGAAGCCCACGAACACCATGTTCTCCATGGAGACCTCGGTCCGGCGCATGCCTAGGCACCGCTTGAGCCGGCTCAGCAGGTAGCGCACAAAGGTGTTCATGCGCTCGCCCAGGCTCTGGAACATCACAAGGGTGAGAGGGATACCCAGCACGGCGTAGAACATGCAGAAGACCTTCCCCGCATCAGTGCCTGGGGCCGCGTGGCCGTAACCTGCAGAGAGATGGATCACCAAGGAAACAATGTGTTCGGCTCTCGCGCTTGGCTGGGGGCACATGTCAAAAGCCAATGGATCATGTATCAGACAAGCCAGTGAGACATTGTAGAAGGAGGGACCAAGCATATAAATATGATCACAGTTGTTGTGGACATAGAAACACATTTTCCCATTTATAACATGCATAATACTTGTATTGCACAAAACATATCCTAATAATTTACAGTAAGTACTTTATATTTATTGTCAATAACTGAAAAGTCAATACTTGTCCACACATGTTATGATTGTAAACGGCTGTTAATTGCATTACTTCAGTTAAAATAACCATTTAAAGAAGACAAACTTGCCTATGGTTGTGATCACGGTTATAGCAAAATAAAAGGATCCAGCAAATTTCCACTGTCTGCCGGCGCGGTGAGGCTCAGCCTGCAGAACCACTCGTTCGATCTCCCGGTAGTCATCTTCGGAAAAGCGATACTTCCTCTTCATTTCGCTGCGTTTTTGTTCCAGGATACGCTTCCTGGAGCTCTCCGACTCGGACTCCAGCGCGTCGAACACCGCAGCCCCCACGAGCAGGTAAGAGAACATGCACAGGATCAAAGACAGGGTCCGAACGTTCTGCTTCTTCATCTTGCGCTCAGGAACGCTTGGAGTGCATGCGGGGAGAAGGAACGAAACAAATTAAAACAAAAAGGTTGGAGTTCTACTCGAAACAGGTGGTGCAATTCACTGCATCACTGCCCCTGACGCGTTCAAGCTGCCACGGGGACTACACTCAGTGGACCGAGGAGAATACACAGGTGATGTCAGAAAATAAGCAGCAAAACGGAATTCATTCTTACGCGATTCTCGGTGCCTAAAATATCAGACAAAAAGACACATTTTCAATCAGAGTTTAGAGATAACTAACAGAAAGGGTGGTTATGATTTGCGTTTAATCAGATATCATGGTGCAATGACACTTGTTGTACTCACGCTGAACTACGCCACTCCTCCATGTAGTTTTCCCTTGTAGTGGTGTAAGAAGTAGCCTATCACAGACTGGTCCAATATCCGATGTTTGAAAAGCTAAACTTCAATTCGAGAAAGTAGTGATATTATCCTTGTTTGTTACTCCTGTGAAATATAATAAGCGGAATCATTGTTCAAATGAGAAGGGTTATGTAGTGTTATGCAAAAACATCTAACTCTACTACACAAACCAGCTTCTTAGTAGGGCTAGAAAAACACCCCCCTGTTGAACAAAGGTCTTGTTTGGACCCCCAGTTTTGGACCCTTCCTTCTATTAACTCTTCCTTTTACATATCATATAATTTCCCCAGCAATGCTACACTACATAACACATTAGATAATCGAGGCTGATTTAACAATACAAGTAATAAATACTATGTTTGGCGAGCATGGCATGACGCCAGTCAACCTTTTCCATTGGCCACTCAATTTATTCGGATGGCACAAATGCCGTTAAATATGCATTTCTAGTTAGTCAAGCTCGTCTTGTCTTCGTTTTTAAAACAGAAACATGTCAGACATTGCAGGTGGTGCCTGCAAAGCCAGTGCGCACCCGTGTGCTCAAGGCGGCTGCGCGCCTTCATGTGTCGCTGGCCATGGTGCTGATAATTCTCACATGGTGGGTTCGTCAGTATTGAGTGCAAGCAGTCATGTGGCAGCTCATTACTGTAACTCAGCCTTTTTATGTATCGTGATCGACTGAGGAGTTATGTAACTCTGTTCTCCGTGGATATTTAGGGTCACATATGGGCCAGCTGGGGTTAACGACTGGTGAACGTTTTAGTTTAGTTCTCAGGTTTTAAATGAAACAATATATTTTATCAGAGCAACAGTTCCTCACTTGGCCATATCATAGCACATTCCTTTATTATTGAAAGAGAACTGTTACTATAATTTTGCATGGTGCAGCTGACATGGTGGGTGACAAAGTCCCAGAAATGTCCCTTTAAAATGTCTTTCAGAGGTAGGAATTGTAATCCTCTTAAACCTCACAAAAAATCTCCATGCCTACCTCATCCTACTGACTTCAACACACATCAGTGGCAACCTACCATTAATCCTTTCTTTAAATGTACACGGTGCCATGGATTGCCTTCAAACCTTAATCTGGCTCACCTATGAAAATGTGACAGAAGGCTCATTTATCTGCAAGGTGACACGTTTTGCATGCCTTTATGCCAGGCTATGCCAACACTATTTATAAAATAGCGCAAATCAGCATTGAGAGAGGATGAAACAGGTGGTTGCATCCTCTATACCTTCTACCATCTATCTTGTGCAAAAAGTGAGTAATAGTTTACAGCCAAGTTATTGAAAAGATGAGTAGTGAGGTCAGGTATACTTTTGATTGAGATATTTTTTTCTCCACTTGCTACTTTTTGAGATACTGAAACGTCAAGGTAATATTTAAGGTGCTTTGCTCCCATGGTTACATTATCATTTTGAACTAGTTTTCCATATAGGCCAGACGACCTACACTGAGAGCCACTGGCAGTGCTATTTTAGAACTTAAGGACACCCTCATCATCCTACTTAAAGACAGGGTACAGAAATACTGAAAAAGTATGTGAGAATAAAAATAGATTGTGCTAAAATTCAGAAAGACATGCTATGTCAAGTTTCAGTTTTAGCTTCTTATTTGGGTCTCACAGCTTTAGTTACACACTGTCTCAAACACACTGTCACACACACACACAAACACACACACACTATTTAGGAACCCAGTGTTAACCGCAATATCTCTTTGTAGTGTCACTAATAAGTTGGATGCTGGATGGACAGAGTGTAATGTTCACAGACCGAAGCTATCTGAAGCTATCAGCTGTGTTGCAAAAACAAAATGCTAAATTTATATCACAGCAGGCATTTTTGGCTAAGATGGATGTGAAAATAGCAAATGTAAGACTATTATCGATAGACATGTTAAATTGTTTTTTAAAAATTGTCACCAGCTTTAATCCCTCAGCAGTTCTTTCAGGGAGATGGCATCTGGGATTGTTCTCCTGTCTCCTTTTGAGTATGGCTCTCGAGCACCGCCTAATCCTCTCCTGGGCTTTTTATGTTCCGTGCTTAAGTGCCTAATGATGAGCACTTGGGCCTGTGCCGTGATCCAAACCAGCGCCGACTAAATCAATTACATCTCGACTGATAACTGGCGCTACCTGCCACAGTAATGGCCATCCATCAACCCCCCCACTCTCTCTCTCTCTCAATCCACATGTGTGCCTGTGAACTGGAGAGACGGAGCCGTAAGCAAGTGCGAATAAGATCTCATCCGTCCACAGGCCAACAGGAGCACCGAAGAGAGAGTAGTGAGGGTGCAGGGAGGGAGGTTGTGTGGGGGCTGGAAGAATCAAAGTGTCATTAAAACAGAGATGCTCCATCAAACAGACACAAAACCAGAG
Source organism: Alosa sapidissima (assembly GCF_018492685.1). Taxonomy (NCBI): domain Eukaryota; kingdom Metazoa; phylum Chordata; class Actinopteri; order Clupeiformes; family Clupeidae; genus Alosa; species Alosa sapidissima. The sequence goes on from NC_055963.1 coordinate 30,406,178, forward strand.
GGGCTTGCCAGCAGCCGCAAACCTGGACTGGTTGTACTCGTGCCCCGTAAATGATCAAAAGGCAATCGATGGACTAACTGCGCCTGTTTGTTTAATGAGAAGCCAGGTAGAGGAAGAGCAACAGGAGAAGAAGAGGTTATTGTGTCCGGCCACAGGTAGAACAGAACATTTTGCACTCCCGGCGGGTCTAATAAATCTTCCTTCCACTGCTCCGTATCATGCCTCATGGTCATCAGGCTTAGCTCAGATGCAGTTATTCAAACTTTAATAAAGCTTGCCTCACAGACAAGGACACATAAAGTCTTGCCGTGCATCATATCATTAAATATGGATCACAACCAATCAAGTGCCTCTTTCAAGTGCCATTCTCTGAGTTTAAAACAGCAAAGACAGTGATGATGAATACACTCTATACAGTAGCTGGTCATTTATAAGTAAACACAATCTAGATGTTTCCACCCTGCAGGACTTTCTGCAAATGTCTTCAAAGGATATACCACATTTAAAAATCATACCAAATACAAACATTCATATCAGTATTAAAATTATGCTATGCTATGTCTAAAACAATTCAACAACTACATCTCATGTTTTCATTTTGGATTACTCTGCAGTATTTTCAGTGGATGCCCACTGACACCCCCCCCCCCCCCCCAGAGCTAAGAGTCCATTGGCACCAGACACACAGGAGGGTGAGAAGCACGGCTTTATTTTCCTCCGAGCAAAGCTGATCCACCAACCTTGGATAGAAATGCAAATTTCACGCAAAAGAAAGTGCTTTGAAAATTAAGCCCCCTCAGAGCATTCTAACCAAATTAGAATGTAGAGTGGAGGAGGATGGCAATAGCAGCATCTCGCCAGAAAGAAAGAAAGAGAAAGCAAGAGAGAGAGAGACAGAGAGAGAGAAAGAGAGAGGGGGTTATGGAGACAGACACACAGAGAGAGACAGAGTAGAGAACATCTGCTTTTGCACATGTCTCTTATGACTCATGTCCTGTAATTATCAGCTTCTACTAACATATCTGTCTATCTTACACACACGTCCACTGCTGTGGCAGACTGAGGGACTGTGGGGGGAGGTGAGACGGCGTGTGGGCATATTGACTTTGATTTGTTATGACGTGTGTCGTTAAAACCAATAAGCCATGGGGCTGCCTTTGCCATTAGATGGCATTTTTAGCCCCATCAGAGTCTTATGCAGAATAAACTCTTGACCTCATATTTTTCTGGTGTGACACATACAGCACGGTCACACTACACCTTAGCGCTGGGTGTCAAAGGGATGATGTGGTCAGGCAGAATCTGATGTATATTAATACATACTGTGTACCCCAAAAATTCTATAGTTCCACTTTACTGAACGGAGCAACATTGCTTCTCAGACAAGCAGCATTTTTTCCTCTGTGACCACACAAAAAAAACTGAACTGGTTTACTGAGTCATATAACTGCAGAGTCATAACTGTAGTCTTACATGTTGCATTTTCCCAATCTAGTTTTTTGCATCACATTGGCCTCTGTTTTTGAGGTAACACAAACTGTGGTCATCACTGTCCTAACTGTTGTCACTGCCATGGGAGATAACTGGAATAACATTCCCAAAATGTAATAAATATTTTAGATTTTTCTCAAATAGCCATATATTTGTCCTGAGGACTTGGAACACATTTTTCTCTGATTTGTAAAGGAGTTTAATTTAGCAGCTGTCATACTGCCAGAAGAAGAACCCCCCAGAAAGAACCCGCTCCACACACACACACACACACACACACACATACAGTACACACGCACGCACGCGCACACACACACACACACACACACACACACATACAGTACACACACACACACACACACACAAAATTACACTCCCCTGTGTCTTTGAAGTGGAACATTTGCACAGTCTCTGGAAGCCTTAACATGACAACTGCACCAGCACATCAGAGCTACTTACATGGGGCATTAAAATAACACTCACTTCACCTAGTTTTGTTTGTGTGTCTATTTACACAGCCATCGTCATGGGTTCTATACTACATAAGTCATGTTATGCTCTTTGTTTCCTTTCAGTTCAACTAAACCAATAGCCCTCTGGTTGCCATGAAGGACCAGAGATTTATAATGCTAAATCACATAAATGTCACTTGGTGCACATGGTCCAGATACCGATGAGATTCATGAGAACTGATTTCTGAGTTTGTTGCTTTGGGATTTATTCTGTTCCAAGTCATAACTGACTTTGAGCATGTTCAGGGGTAATACCTATATTACCCCTGAAACACTTGTCTGTTTTATAGTGCAGCCCTCAAATAGTGAAATATCACCATAATCAAGCTGACCTTGCTTTGCCTCTATAAACAGAGACTGAAAATATTTTATATATATATCAGTTATTATAGCAGTTATCTTATTGTGCAAATGCACATTTGGGGATTGGTGTCATATCAGTGGTGATCATTAATATATATGATTGAATATAGCAAATGTATGTATTACAGTAATACTGATAGCACCACTGATACATCAGGAAAGGTCACATTAGAATACATTCATGGTGGATGATATGAGTCTGCCATGATTCAGATCCAATAAACATCATCCTTTATATTCTTCCCATTTTTCAGTTCAGAAGCTCCTTTGATTTATCTCACAGCATTTTGCTAAAGCTATCATTTATTCATCTAGCAGTTTTCCACTTTCTGATTTCGCCAACATCTTTTATTCTTTGCGATCTCAGGCTGGACTCACTCATCCCATCCTTTCTCATTTTCTTCCATAAGCAGCATTTTTCTTTAGAAGAAAGAAAGAAAAGGAGGCTGTTTAATCTTCACTCTCAAGGGCAGGGGGGAATCAAACTCTTTAGAGGCACTTTGAGTTTGTTCTCAAATCAGATTATGGTGTAATCTCATCATTCAGTTGTGCCCAACCTCCATGGTATACTCTGAAGGTTTCCCAAAAGAAATTTCTAAAAAATAAGGGAGTGCATAGGTCAGAAGACTTTGCTCTATTTCCTGAGGTAAAAACTACATAGAACACAATAATTATGCAGTGTGTTGTTCTTACTTTATAAGTCATTTCATATTTCTAGCATAAAAATATCATGCTCATACTTTGGTGCAGTGTGTACAGTCTGCACTGTGTACATGTACTTGAATGTGTTTGTAGCAGTTGTTGAAGACAACATCCAGAAAGTGATATTCATTGGAGAATGGTGAGTAGGACCCTTCATTTGTTTTGTGTGTCCGCTGACCTGGTGTTCGAGAGCAGTATAGTCCTCCTCAAGCCCATTACTCTTGACAGGTATAGCAGTGGTGTTAAAAGCCTTCTTGGAGCCCTCAGCCTTCCTCCCATAACCTCACACTGACACATCATTGGCTGCCAAACCAGGATGGTATCTAGGGCCTTCACACCCTCATGGCTCCGGAGTGAGTTGTATCATGTTGTCTATGACTAACTAGGGAATGGAGAGTGGCTCAGACTGTAAACCTGCAAAGCCCCCTTGAGAAAACAGGGTGAGAGAGAAATTCCACTCCCAATCCCAACAGCATAACATACTCATCATAAACAAACAACCACCATAAGAGAATCTTGAGAGAATACAAAGCCGGAAGACCATTGTTTTAGGCAGCATTTGTTTTTTTTTAATATATGTAAATGATGGAACACATTGGGAAGCTTCTTTGCTCCAATGACAATGGGTCAAGTTGAAAGAAAGATCATCCCAAAACCATGAGAAAGCAGCGAGGTATTTTATTTTATAGGCTATTCCATTTAGTGTGTATGTTCAGAGTAGAGGGCAGAGGAATTTGGAGAAGAACAGTGAGAGGAGTCAAAGATGGAAGAGTGATAAGTGATGTCTCCTTAGAAAGGCAAAGGCATTTAAAATGTACTACTAGGCTATACTTACCATTTGCAAGGTAGGCTTTGCGTACAAATCTCCTGGTAGGCCAAGTAAAACTACAGTAGCTTAGAGAATAGGATCTAGGCTACTAAATCATTATAGCAACTGGCACAACTTTAACCACACCGCTTGACAAAAGTGGACAATAAGATGTAAAAATGTGGTTAATGTTATGTGAAATGTTAAATACAGATCAGATTAAAAAAAAAAAAAAACATTTCTCCCTAAGGTACTGTGATAAATATCTTGACTAGACCAGATAGCACATCATAATAGCACATCATAATAGCATCGAACATTTCTTTTTTTTTTTACAAAATTGGAATATACCTTTAGTTGAAAAACATACCTACAGTTAAAACAGGGAAGGATCACATACCTTACATGCCTCCACCCCCAATAGCTATAAATATAGTCATCTACGAGTAACAGTGACGTTGACAGTCATTTAATCACATAAACATAAACATAAAATTACATCTTAAAGCAGTCTAGCTTCATGAAGTTACAGACTCTGCCAAGAAGCTCAGCTGCAGTGATGGTAAAATAAGTTCCTAAACAGGGAAGGCTGGTGTCCCCTCCTCCTTACCCCACTGTTTCCACGGAAACTAGAGTTAAAAATAGAAACTGAAAGCAGGGGGGCATTCAACATCACAGTCCCCTTGATGGTGAATGATGCTATTTATAGCCTTTCATGGTTCAGCCAGCACATGTAACATGAAACATGGATATACTTTCTCCAATTAATGTCACAAATTGACAGAATGTATGCCTGTGTTCTGAGAGGAATCCAATTATATTCTCACACCATATTCTTTTTGGATAACTCCACTTCTGCCCTTGGTCATTGAAGTGCTATCTTCTAAATCCATTTGTTAACCTGTTTCTCAGTGCCTTATAGCAGGCCCGAATACCATCATCAGCAGAGAGTGTTGTCAGCTGAAAGTGCTTGCTACGCAGTCACTCAGGCGCTGAAGGCCTCCTGATGATGGGTTTTGACAGAGTAAGCGCCATGCATCATGCCTTGAGTGATATTCTGTTCCCTGTGGTGAGGGGCTGGTTTATGGGGAGTGTCCATAGCAGAAGTAGCTATCTTTGCTAAGAAAGAAGATGAAAGTTTGAAGGTGAGCACAGATAAACTATCAATAACTGTGAAATCTTTGAATATCAGTGTTTTCCCTGAAGTATGACATTTATATTTGTGTTACAATATTACAGCTGGCTCGATAATGGTTGCAAAGATATGTAATAACTAATAACAATAATAATTAATAACTTCAGAATAAATTAAAAGCTTTTAAATAACTACAGAGAAAGTATACAGAAACAAATGAGTCAATCATATAATAAATATCAGATGGTTCAGTAAAATTGCAGCATTCATGCCAAGCTCCAGGAAATTATAGTACGACCAACACAGGCTTATACACAAAACTTAATGTTCTACAAAGTTATCTTTTTTGTAGTAGCGCAGGATAGGGTTTCTTGTTATCAATGTTCAAGGAAGAATCATCAGGAAGTGTCAAGGTACGAGGATCAATGTTCAACTTCAAGTTCATGTTAACTTTCATATTTTATGGATCAATATAAATTAAATTCAATTTAATTTAATTACCTACAGTAAGCCTATTTCAATTCTGATGTTCTTCTTCTTGAGCTCACTGACCATAATGAACACTGCATGGTACTGCTGAAACTGCCTTTAAGCAGCATATAAGATGCAGCTTGCAAAGTATAGGGTACTGGCATTTATACTATGTGGAAGTTCACTTCACTGATGCCAAGAGCCATTGGCGCTGTTCAGGCCAAGTGCATGTGGCCATATTTTCCATTTGCTGCTTAGTTTTAATTTGCTGCTTAGTTGGCTGCATTAAAGTTGGCTATTTGTTGGCTGCGTTCAGTGATGAATTTTTTGCCATGCGCTCAACTTTAATTGAACATTGCGCCTACCGGTGTGTCAGTTAAAGAAATTGGTGTGGTCTGATGCATGATCCAAAAATCACTATATTACACCCTCTAAAACATATTATGCCACTGACCAAGAAAAACCTGGTCTAAAACAAAGGGGTCATAAAGCTGTCACCAGATGTAAGCAGTAGCAACAAGTCCTATTGGCCTACTCGTCTGCAGAATAAATATCATTATGATTTTTATTCAGTAATTCGGACATCATTGGGGTAGGCCTAAGTGTTGCTTTTTTCAGGAATTGTTTTTTTTTTTTTTTTTTTCGATTGTAACCCCTAGTCAGTCAATAATGAAATCAAATAATTGTGTAGAACAGTTCTGTCGTTGCCTTTGAGTTCAAATAATAGGCGAGTGCAGATGCATGTAGATTATAGGCCTACTCTGTCACATACAGGTTTAGTAAAGCAAGGTTTAGTGGAGTGTTGTGTAGGCCTAGGTCTTGAATGCAAGCAGATTCCAAATAACTGTCAAACTGACTGGCAAAATAGACACTTTGTTGATGTTGCTTGCTGTCAGATGTCACTCTTATTGGTTTAAGGACGTCCAAAACACACCCATGTGTGGCCTAGTCGTCCACACGTACCAAACCGATCTTTTTTTCCTCCGTCTTCCCTGGAACCGTATCAAGAATATTTTCGTCCAAACGGATCCATCTCAACACGACTCAACACGTTACTTCATACCCCAGGCCTATAGGTGGCACTGTGTCTTTACAGAAATTCACCAAAACTTGCAAAACTTGCGCTTTAAAAACAGACAGAATAGGCTACGGCGAAATGGCTAGTGCAAGGAAACCAGAATTGTTTGTGTGGACTGATGGTGAACTGTCAACTGTAGTCAACTGTAAAACTAATAAACTTTATTTTACGGTTTGTGAAGGGTGCAGTCCCTTCCTTTATTTGGCTAACGCAGGTAGGCCTACTGATCACCTTTACTTTCCTTGGTTGTAGGATAGTCCGTGATTCACATTAGTTTTGGCTATCACCGCAATTAGGCTAGTAAACGCAAGGCTTACCCAAGTTCTAGGCTATTCTGTCGCCTACGGGCTACGGTTTCAGATTTCTCCACTCTGGGACCAGGTTTCAGAAAAGTGCGGTTTCGGGCAGTGCGTACAGGATTCGTTTGGACGCTCGGCCAAGACGAAGCAAAACCTCTGCGTTTAACCTAAAAAGCGTCTCCGTGTGGACAGGCCCTAAGAACAACCCTTTTGAACAAGTGCCTTGAAAAAGGTATAGTAACGAAATTACCTGTCAAAAGTCTAGAACATGTAGTCATTGGCCTAGGCATACTTGCAGTAATCTCTGATGACTGCTCATCTCTAGTGGATGTGCAAGTGCCAGACAAAAAATAACGTCATGTAGGCCTAAGGGGTCAATTTAATCTTTTAAATTCCTTAAGTGCACAATAATAAGGCGCGAATTGACCCGACCGTTGTGGTCATCTAGTTTGCATGTGATATTGAAAACCCCCTGATGAATTAATTCTGATTTTGCCTACTTAATATAAAGGCCAGGCAGACTAGACGTTGCATTAACAATTTTACATCCTCTTTAAGAACCATGTGACAAGAGGGCACCCACTCTGGCCATGCTAGCGCTAATTTAGCAAGCATTAGCCACTGTCACCGGGCCCACGTTCTCTCCTGCATCACTTTTAGCCTACTCTGTGTCCATTCGGCTATGGAATTTTCGGGGATTTGTTGCAGAAGGACCGGGTGGTCATTTTTCGCCTTTAGAGCCAGGAGTGGATCGTCCAAAAGTTGATTTTGCGCATATAAGCAAGTTTCCTGAATTTATACATACACTGCGCTCAGTGATGGAGGACGATTTGGTTTGCGAGTATGATTCGACCTGGGACACTGAGAGCGATGGAGATGACTTTGGAGAAAATACAACGCGGCGGTCAAGCCAGGACAAAACTAAAAAACCCAAGACGGGCTTTGTATGTCTTTCGATATTTTATCTTCATATTGATACGATCTGTGGGTGGTAACTTGTGGAGATTTGTATGAATTGTTGTGGTCATTGGCGTATTCTTAACATTAGCTCTAGGAGATGTAGGTTTCACAAACTAATATTACCGCAAATGTGTGGACCACCTTGCCAGTTGAATTATTGTTTATCAAACCGAGAGGCTTGGTTATATGCAGATATCTAGCTTGCTAGCAAGCTAGTCAGATAGCCAAATGCTAACTCGCTATAGCAACATTTTAGCAGAGAATGTCTATTAAGGGCTCTGGTTTTAGTTATTGTCTGGTCAGTCAGCATTTACACGGGATCTTATTTTTGCTAAACCAGTGTGACATCTTTAATTCATCGTAAAATTACTTATCACGCACTGGTTAATTAGCCATGTCTTCATCTGATCTGTTAGCACACTAGCAATTAGCCACCATTGCCACTGGGAGTTGGTGGCACTCGTTACCGGAAGTGTTCAATCAGCCGAAAGCAAAGCTGCACGAAAATACTTTGTAAATCATGCAGGGTTCCATGCGTTGAGTGTTTCAAGACTAATTTTTTAAATAAGAGGAATTCCTCTGGCTTCTTAGGTCATGATAACGGTGTTCGTCTATCTGAAGGCTGTAAATCGAAGCGCTGGCTAGCTAGTGACCTAGTAGACATAGTATTACATACACATCCGAACAGGAATTGAATTAACATCTTATAATTTCCACGTCCAGTGTTTGGAATCTAATTATGTTTATCCCGCATTACCATCGCCAGTCTATGTTTTAGTAACAGCGTTTTGACACCTTGTGTCAATCAAATGCCTCAATGCAGATGCTTAAAATGGGAAAGAATAGATGGAAGGGCTCTTATCGGCTACGTCATGTTATATGCGCAACGTCTTGCACCATTTAGGACTACCTAGACTCTGTGCTCATGTACTAGTGTCAAACTTTATAGTAAGTTGTTGTGTCTACTACAACTGTCAGCTGCCTTGTTACTTGATCAGTGTGGGGTTAGAGAGGAAGACTGCAGGGCCTCCCCTTCTTATAAGTGGGATGGTGATGGAATGTCCGTTACCCTTGACTCTAGAAGCCATGCCAGAAAGAGAAATGTAGCACTTTAAGAGGAGAATGATTGGTATGGGCAAATAGTGAGGAGTTTAGTTTACTTCCTGTAAATGCAAACCACTGTGGGCTGGCCAAGCATTGGATTTGCCATACGATTTAACCTGGACAAAATGTATGACCATATGCAGTTTTTTTAAAAGTTTTTTTATGAAATACAAATGTTGAGAACTAGCTTTATTATTAATGCATTGTTTTCTCCACTACAGTGGTCTAATTCTTCCTCTAGAAACCTGAGGGCAGCTAAAGATATGCAGAACTACCGACATGGGTATCCAGTGAGTCACACATCTTTAAATCACTGTGTATATTGTCTCTGTCCACCTGTCAACAATAGAATGTAAACGTCTGTCGCCCCACTAATGTACTACAACTTGTTTCTCCTTCCCTAGAACATTAATGATGATGAATGCCCAGAAGAAAGGATGACAAATTTGAAATTCTATCTAAATGAAATCTCCTCTTCTCCTGACGGTGGGTGCTTTGGTTTTAGGATGTATTGCATTCTCATAGAGTCAGCTGTTGGCAAAGTGATGAGTGAATGCTACTCTGATATTTTTTTTCAGATGTGTCAATAGAAATGTTTCATAAAGAATGGAGGACGGACTACAAGAGACTGGAAAGGGTGCATTCCTATATTCAGTGGTAAGTCCTCTGTGTCCTTAGTCCTTACGCCCTCGGATGCATAATTTGAACATATAAAATTACCAGTGCAAATATTGTAGGCCTAAATGAGTTTTGCAGTGTCTGGATACTGTCTTACTGAAGGCAAGAAGTATAATTTTCCACTGTCAAGACCAGCATTATGTTTAGTCTCTTGTCACCTTTGAGAACTTACTATCATGGTAGGTGTGGATTGTTGCTAGTGCATACTCAGATGTGCCACAGTGGAGGCACTAGAACCGGTGGTGCTCTAGATATTCTCACATTATAATCAATCCTCTGTCCTTGCCCAGACAGACAATGAGTCAGTTTGTTATGGCTAGCTGGATCAGTTTAACCTCTGCCCTTTTCTGAAGTGTTCATCTGGGTCTCCTGCTTAGATGGGAACTTTTAACACATATACAAGACTTGACCTGAAAACACTGGTGCAGAGAAAAAGAAAAGTGCACTGGTTTTATCCTCAGTATATCTGTATGAACTGCAGCTTTTTAAAGCAAAACTGTTGAATTATTGTATTATTATAAATATAATTATATTGCTTTCCCCCCCTCTCAGGCTGTTTCCGTTGCGTGAACCAGGGGTTAATTATATGGCGTCAGAACTCACAAAGAAGGAAATACAGGTGGGTGAATAAAACTACCCCCCTGAAAGACATCAAGACTTTTTGGATATCATATGCTTATTAATTACTTATTACAGTTTATATACTTTATACATTATATATGATCTGATTGGATTGCAAATTAATGAAAGGAAGTGAGTGCATTTGTGTGTGATTTATATGGCCTTGAGTGAAATAACTTTTCTACTCCACACACCCCCGCTCCTGGTGGCGATTTCCGCAGGCGTTCAGGGAGAGCGAGGAAGCCAGGGCCAGGCTGGTGGAGTCGTACGAGCTCATGCTTGGCTTCTACGGCATCCAGCTGACAAACAAGAATACAGGGGAGGTCAAACGCGCTGACAACTGGAGAGAGAGATTTGCCAACCTTGAGCGGTTAGTCCTCATCTACTCCGACAGTCACAATAAAGAGTAGGAGGACAAGGCTATTATTAATATGTGAAAAGACACTGCAATCAAGATCTTTTCAGATGCACTGCTGTCGCACCATGTACGGCGTGCCAAGGCCAGCTGATGTAGAGGCTGAGTGCATCCACCACTTTTAAGTTTGCAGGCAGTTTTTAATCAGTTCTGCCTGCTCAAAGGTTCATTTTCATGCACTATGCTGACTGAAAGACATGAATTAACTGGTGGATGCGAAGGTTGAGACTTTCAAATGTATGCTTGGAAGATCCACCCACAAATCTTTGTACACATCAGTGCACATATGTTGGCTTTCCATTTGCAAAAGAGATACCTGTGTACCTGTTAATAGACATAATACCACAAGTCTCTGGATGAAGTTGGCTTGCAGTAGGAAACTTCATTAAGTGTATCTATTCTCTGTTGCTCTGGAGTAATCACACTGATATTTTCTTGCTGATGTGCATTTTAGATGAGAATATACTGAAATGCTTTTGGTATCAATAATTAAAATAGCCATCTCTCTTATTCTCCAGGAATATGCACAACAACTTGCGCATTACCCGCATCCTGAAGAGCCTCGGAGAGCTGGGATTCGAGCACTACCAACCCCATCTTGTTCGCTTCTTCCTGGAGGAGACTTTGGTGAGGAAGAACTTGAGCAGTGTCAAGCGGAGTGTCCTCGACTACTTTGTGTTTGCTGTCCGGGATAAGCGCGAGCGCAAGAGGCTCATTCGCTATGCCTACCAGCATTACGAGCCGAAAGACAAGTTTGTTTGGTGTCCCAGAAAGGTCCAGAAGCTCTTCAAGAAGAAGTCTGAGAAGCGGCAAGAGTTGGCTGCAGGAAATGGGGAGAGTGCGGTTGCAGACGAAGGACGTTCGAGAGGGAAAGTGAAGGACACAGAGCTGGGCAGGGAAGGGAAGCAGATGGACAACGCGTCGGACACACAGAGTCAAATGGAAGAGGACAATTCGATGAGTGTGGATGCAGAGAGACCTTTGGAAGGGTCTCTGGGCGAGTCTGTTCCTGACAAGTCATTGTCGGGGAATCCTCTCCCCAATGGCACGAAGAGCAACAGCGAGAATGGCGAGATGGAGCAGTCCAGCTCCTCTGATGCTAGTCCTGCAAAGGACAAGGAAAGCAAAGACGACAAACTCAAAGACAGCGGTCAGCTGAAGGAGACGCCCAAAGAGCCTAGCAAGAGCAAGCTCGACTCTCAGGAGATGGCTGCGTCAGAGCCTGAGCTTGAGAAGCCACTGAAGAAGAAAAGGGAGAGCGACACAGTGCCATCTGGCAATGGGGTCACACAAGAACCGCCAAGCAGTCCCCACCAGAGCAAAGGCCCCTCTGAGCCCGCAGACGGTCAGCCCAACCAGGGCACCCAGTGTTTAGGGGAGGCATCACCTGCCAAACGCGTCGGGAGGACTGTGGACGAACGAGCTGAAAAGCAACCCAGGACAGACTTTAGCAGTACAACTGATGCAACAGACAATGGGGAAACGACCTCAATAGCGAGTGTTGCGCCTGCGACGCACACATCTGACAAGGAGCCAGAAGCCAACCATCAAACAAATGGAGCTGATGTACGGAACAGTGAGGAGCCGATGGACGTTGAGGTGAGCGGGACTGCTGACCTGCAGAGCTCATGAGCGCTACTGAGGCTAACAGAGGACTCCATATGTACTGTATGCTTATGAGTTTACCTGGATGGACTGCTATTCTCATGAATTTAAAGAGAAGGCCTGCAGTGTTTTTTTCCCGGTCTTATTTATTAATAGACTGCATTGTAGTTGAACTGCTACATGTTAATGTATTTTGTTTCTTAATGTTCCACAAGCAATGGATGAACTTCATTGTCATTTTTTTTTTTCTGTTTAAAAAAATAAGCTGTGGATAATGCACCAAATTTACAGGATGTTATGTTTTTTTTTTCTTGCTGTATTTGGTGACCTCTGTTGATTCTACCTTTTGGACTTTATGGAAAAGTTCTCTTTAAATCGGAAGGCAGTGCATACCTTAATACCATGAAGATGGCTGTGGTACAAGACGACATGTTTTCTCTTTTGGACTAGTGGTAGACTCCCCATGGGAGAGTCAGTGACCCCTCACTAAGCACTTCTTTCAAGTCAGTAGTGCTTAATGATGCATTTCCTCCAAACAGTTCAAGTCTAAAGAAAGGGACAGGAGTCTGTCCATGCCTGGGCAGTCAACTGTGAAGAAATATGCCATTTTAGGGAAGTGTAGATACTGAAGGCCAAGTTCAGCACAATGTGTTTTAACATTTCTTTGTCTCACCATGGAACCAATTGGCATTGAGTTCTTTTGGTCTGTAAAGGTATAATGAAATTGCTGTAAAGATAACTTAATCTTACTAAACCCATCTCTGTAGATAATTCTGTAAGATAATACAATGAATTGTATTTTGATGGTTTTGTTTGAATAGAGTTGCACAACTTGAAATTGATTTTGGTACTGAGGTTGTACAAATGGAGACAGCCATGCCAAAATTAGAGACTCATTGATTGTATTGAGAGTACACAGTATTGAGTGAGGGGTGATCTCTCAATCAAGGATCAATTATAGTCAAGAGTGGATCTTTTGAGTTATTGATGGAGTCAGGGCTCTTTAGCAGCCTGACATATACTTGATCCTTTTGAAAGAGACCACCTCAAGCTTTATAGATCAGAAATATATTATTGAACAACTTGTTGCATTGTGATTCAACATTTTGCTTATAAAATAAGGGGAGTTGGGGTTGGTATTTAATTAAATAATTTTGTATAATTGTTCTCAGCATTACTTTTTTTTTTTTACTTTCAATGTCACGTTAATATGTTGATAGCCATTAGCCAAAGTGAAATCCCTACTGACTTTAGCTCGTTCTCAGGAACGAATGAATAACTTCTTAACTTTTGCCATTGTTGTATTTTTGTTGTTTTCCACGCAGTTCATAGATTTACCTTGAAAGGAATGAAGTCACAATGATGCTTCTGCATAACGTGAAGTCCGGTGTCTCCAGTAAGAGTTTGGGGGATGGGGGATTCCTGTGCACAGCTCCTGTTTCAAAATCGGAAAAATGTTCTACGACAAACAATAAAGAGTGTGCCAACAGTTGATACTTGTTCGTGTTGTGAGTAGTGACAGTACTCACAAATACTGTGAAATTCTAATTGATGATCATTAATCGATACAGGACGATATTTTCATTGTCCAGTCCTGCACCTGCATATGCCATTTGGAAGTGATGCCTTAGCCCCTGCATCTGCTATGTGTTTTGGTTTATAATGCGGCAAGTTGCTATCCAAGGTAAACAGCCAGACTTTTGTTATGGTAGTTCTGGAGCTAATGTATTAATTTATGCGTTAATATATTTGGGGGTTCTGAGAGTTCCAGCACTCCCAATCGTCTCTGGTTTCACCCATCCTATTCGTTAGTCGGCTGTGACCAACATCCCCTGTCCTCGAGCGCGTCCTACTTTTCACTGGTCTGTGCAGTCCTACACCCTCCGCCTGACTTCCCACCTCAGTTCCTTTCCCCATCCTCACCCACCCCCATTCTCCCATCGACCAGGTAGTGCCCGACTGAGTTCAGCCCCTTCGGCTGGAGGCTCGGGTTTATCTGGAATCAACGTGAATCTCATTCAGGAGCCGCACGCCGTGAAGAGAAGGAGCGGTCCCGTCACAAAAAGCCGGGGGGGACAGACTGCGACTAGGACAGGGAACGGGCCGACTTTTTCACCATAAATCGGAGCTGAGGGGAGGACGGGAGCCATGGCTATGTTCTCAGCTCTGGGACTGCTTTTATTATGCCAGCTTTTTACATCATCCCTTGCCCAGGTGGGTGACGGCCTTTCGAGCCCACAGTACTACTGTTCAGCGACAGATAGAGCATAGCTGATTGATATGTCTGACATGGTTTTTCGAATTACGCAGAAGTAGCGCACGTATTTCGAGTTCTTGTTAACAGGCGCGCGTTGCAATAATTCATAATGCATTGCTCTGTGTCATCTTCAAAGTTTCGGAGACCTCAAGAGGATTATCTGATCATATTTGCCTATTTAACGAGTATTACGTTTGATAGTAATGGTACTCCTATGTATGATTGAGAATTATGTGCGTTTGGTTTATCTCAATGTAATGTTTCTTTGCCATAGGCTAATTTCGTTTTTATTCTGGTGTTTTCTTGATTTGTGAAAGTGCAAACGGATTTAAGGAATGTTATGCGCAGGAGATTTTTGGCCTCCCTACAATGACACTATTGTTCCCTCAACCTTCCGCCAGGAATGTGCAGGGAAACACCAAAGCGATACCAATTTTAACGAAATTCCATTAAGCCTTTCCAAAGTTCATATACATAACAAGTAAAAAGGACTTCATGGTATAAAACTTTTTTTAGCAACAATTGTGTACGTTTGGTGCGTGCGTAATTTGGCAACCTTTGGCATCACAGCTTGGGGTTTCCTTTTAAAACTGTCGAAAGTATCTTTATATTTACACCTGTGCTGTCACCAAACATGTTATTTGTACATAAACAATTTAGTGTATCATTGATTTCAATACACAGTGGACTCTGCTTTGGTTATTTTATGTATTTTGGCAATTCTACAGCATTAAATTCGGCAAACAGCACATTTTTGCACACATTTTAGAATGTGCTCATGGAGTTTGCTGTTTTGGAAATAAGAAATCTATCAACTGTCTTAGCTGCTATTAATAATAAATCATTTAAATTATTATGACATTTTTTTTAAATGAGAATTTGCCATTCAATTGTATTTTTTGATATTTTGTTTTTCAGAGACCTGGACCTCGAGGGCCAGGAGGACCCCCAGGGCCTCCAGGAGCCCCAGGGAAAGATGGCATAGACGTGAGTGGCCAGTGGGAGCCTTTTACAGGGTTGGGGAGAGAGTTTTAGAACAGTCTGCCGTTGTCTGTGATGCCCCCTGTGGAAACATCTCAGAAGTCAATCAGCACTAGATAGGAAATTTACTTTATTAAATGCACCCACACCCCCTGAGAGAGAGGGAGAGAAAATGATTATCTTGATCAGATGGTTGCCAACATCCTTGGTTACTAATTAAATATAATTTATTTATGTTTAGCTTATTACATTAAAAGCTGAGCACCAACATCAGATGAAAATTAATTCTAATCTGAAATGTCCAGTTACTAAGCGGAGAGTTACAGGCAGTTAGACACAATTATTTCTCTGGTGTCGGTGATCTGGTCAAATGGACTGCAGTAGGTCCAATTTTATCCAGTCCAGTGCTCCTCCTTTCTCAGAACTTAGAATGCTCCACCCCTACCCCCACCTGAGGCCCCATGGCAACCTCATCAAAGACTAACTGTTGATTGGTGCAAGAGGTGAATCGAATCACTATAGTTGTATTACTGGTTTTAGGATGGAAAAAAAAGTCAAAACATCCAAAGAGGTGTGAGAATTACAGTTAATTTGGTTATGTTAACTAGTGCTAAACTGATTATCACATATCCTTGTTTGCTTTTGTCAAAGGGGTATCATACTACAGAGTTGCAGAACGCCAAATATTCTACTTCTTTCAATAAGACTAGTGTGTCCAAAATTGGAGACCTACTGGGGAATCCATAAAGAAAACACAGTTGGTGTTGCTCCAGCAAATTAAAACCATTTCACCCAAATGTGAATGCTTGGACTCACAGAGGGCTCATTCATGCAGTCCTGAAAGCCAAAAGGGGGCCTTCTTAAATTTCTACCCCCACCTTCCCTACCTCTCCTCCTCTCCTCGCTCCCGTCCCTCATCTCCTGTCCCAGCCCCTGCTCAGCACTGCAGGTTGGCTGTGGCACTGTTTGCTTTCTTCTACAGCCTGCCTTTTTCAGAGAACTTTAGAACACAAACCCCTCCACCTTGTGTGTCCAAGCCCTCTTCAGGGCTGTGCATTATTAGCAATATACCACACAGGTGTGTTAGTGAATGTATATAATTCCTTTCCATTGTACCTATTGTATCATCCTGGCCAGATTTAATTTGGTTTTCATTTATACATGAGGTGATTTTTAGGATACCAGGTGGCCTTTTGTCTGAGGCCACTCTAGTTGTCGGGGAGGGATGCATATAGAGTAGGAAAAGTAGGCACTTACGCTCTCAAGATAGAACATAGAAAAATAACAAACTTCAAGACATCAAAGCATGAAAGAGATCTGTACTCTTGAGATTCTCAGATGGCATGTTTTAAAGCTACCTGTCTTTTCTTCTGTATTCTGATAACAGGGAAAACCTGGTCCAGCTGGGCTTGCTGGAAAGCCTGTGAGTATCCTCAGCTTAGTTTTTTGTTCTTAATACATTTTTCAAAGAAGAACATGTATTGCATTTTAGTGGAAGAGAGAACTACAGCATCTATTTATTTTCCTATTCAGACCAGGTGATGCAGTAATTATATACACACAATGCAAGTGTAATATCTTATTGCATATCCATTATAATATTAATTGAGCCCTTTCAATCTGGACTGTCTCCAAGGGGCCTAAAGGTCAACCTGGAAAGCCAGGGACAGCTGGAAGCCCCGGACTGCCTGGTCTGCCTGGAGTGGATGTAAGTGATCGTGAGAAACAGATTATGATGTGACAAACTCTGCATGACAGAAAGGGGGATCAGCCAAGAAATTAGAAAGAAAGGAACACACACACACACACACACACACACACACGCACACACAGACATACATATATGTGCACACAACAACTGTCATTTTACAGTGAAATCACAAGACCAGTCACATGCCCACTGTAACTACTGTATCAAGTAGCTGTTGTGATCTCGTTGTACCTTATGTGATTAGCTCTGCCATAGGCGTATATGTAGAGCATACTGTGAGTGTACTAATGTTCCAACTCATTCTGTTGAATGTTTGCAGGGATTGACCGGTTCTGATGGCCCTGCTGGCATAGATGGACCTCCTGGAGAAGTAGTAAGTTTCTCATTCTCATTACGTCTATCATTGATCCACTTTTGAAGCACTGTGGTTTATAATGCCTTGAAATGCAGTCTTTCTGCCATCTGCTGCCTGGAAGCTGTTTAACACGCACACGCACACGCACACGCACACACACACACACACCTCTTGGCATTAATGTCATATATATGAGTAATTACATACATACACACACGCACACACCATTTGCATGGTCCTACCCTTTCTCATATCACAACTTTATAAACCAGTCCAGTGTAGGCCATGACTGGCCTACTTATAAGAAGAGCAAATGTGTCTGTATTAACATCAGAAGCACAAATTCTCCCTCGTGTGCCTTAAGTGTAGGATTTTCTGGAGGTCCTCTGAAGGTTTGCTCCTCGAGTCGCACAGTAAGGCTGGATTGTTGAACACTTTTTGTCTGGCAGTTGTGTATTTCATCCAGTCTGTCAGGCTGGATTTGTCGAGCTTCTCTGGGCTCTTTGTATGGGAATGCTTTTAATGAGGAAGCGTGTGACTTTTTTTAGTCGGATTGATCTTGCACTGGAAACAGCGCTCCATAATCTTGTATGGAATGCTGAAGCTTCCCTGCATGAAGCTAAGCTTGAGCTGTGGAAGCCAAGGCAAGGCATCGCTTATGAGGAGTGTGGAAATATTATCCCATGAGGATGAGATGAGGGAAGCGATTTAGATGATAATGTATCTGTCTGCAAGGGAGGATAAGGGAACAGGTGGATTCCTTTACCTTGTTGACAGATATTATTCTAATCCTTTTGCTTTAGATTTTCACAACCATTCCAGTTCAACGCCTCACTTGTTAAATACAGTAATATCTCAGAAGAACAAACAACAGATTAACAGAACATTGTGGATATTTTTGCTGTTCCAATTTCAGGTCAGCAGGGTACAGACACCGTACAGGGGCTAAAAATCTCCTAGAGAGGGCCTGATTAGGGAATGGGTGTTTACACGCTCTCTTAATTAGATGGATTAAATTCTCCTAGCACAATTAAACTGAATCAGTTTGATACCTCTTGGCTGACATTCAGGCTCTTATAAGGTGGGTATTAAGGGCCAGGCCTACCCTGTGACACAGATGTTAAAGTGAAAAGTAGTTTGGTAGAGGCAGACACAACAAAAAAAGAGTTCTGGGAAAACACAGAAAACATGAAGTTGACATTTTGTAAAGCTATATGACTACTGCTGTAGGTGTGTGTGTGTCAGGGTTGTTTGTGTTTGTGTGTGTGCCTGCTGCTTGCTCATTCCTCAATTAACACTCCAGGGGCAGAGGTTGCCGTGGCACTTCTGTGTTATGTGCCTGAGAGGGTCTTTCTTCCTCTCACCACACAGCCACTCCAAACACAGCTGACAGCAGGGTAGGGGGTCTGGGGGGTGGGGAGGAGGCCAGGACTAGGGCCACCTTGGAAATACACCTCTTATCACAACCATTCTACTGTAGCTCATTCAATTGAAAGAGGCTACATAGCAAATAAAGTGTAAAATTGCTATTTCAGTTTTCATCAATGCTGAAAACTAGTGTTACTCAGGCAAGGCAGCTTTTATTATACAGACTGACAAATGGTCTAAAAGCACTTTAATGCATTTGTAAGAGGATTGCAAACCTATTCATGTATGATTATTTATCATATTGTTTGATATAATAGTCACAATAGTATACTTTTGCCATTTTACTATCGGTGGTGTATATTCCTCTGAAATACAACAGAGCAACTGTAGTCAATAGTAATATTAATGGTCCTTGAAAATTAATTAATGAATTAATTGTCCTTGAAATACTGTACTGCATAAAGTGCACTACAACACTGCACTGTTACACCGCAAAATACTCAGACAATAGTCACTGTTTCAGTCATTCAGTCTGTTGGTGCCTTTAATTAACCTTGAAGTTCATCAGTGTTGAGCGTGAACACATTTGCACGTTTGGCTTTATATTCTGCTATGCTTCAATGTGGACTATATGGACTCTAACTGTGTGGATCATGTAATATCCCTGTCTAACACATGTGCTTTTTATAGTGGATTTGCATGTATTTTAGCACTGTTCAGTGTGCGGTGACCCAGTATGCTTCTTCTAATGGTTCATGTCAGGTCACTGCAGCATTACGCACCATCATGGGTCATTTTCATCAAATGCGCAGCCAGTGAAAGGACGGGCAATCACAAAACCAGTGCATCACCAGCCAATGAAAAAATACACAAATCTGTGTATGACTCGGGATGCCTCAAAAAGATCAGTGTACTAAAGGAAACACTGTTGTGTTATTTGTGTGGTTTGGATGGCCATTGTATGGAGCCCAGGAGGTGTCATTGCAAGATATTTTTCCATATTGAGAGAATGTGCGCTCATTTCACTAAATTGTGGTCTCATTTTACTAGATTGTGCGCACAATTTAGTATATTGTGTGCATGATTTACTAAATTGTGCGCTTATTTTACAAAAATTAAAATGAGAGCACAATTTAGTAAAATAATAAAAATAATAATACATTTTATTTATAAAGCGCCTTTCAAAACACCCAAGGTTGCTTCACAAAAGGAATTTAAAAATACAGACAATTTACACCACACAACACAAAATAGCCAGATGCCAGACAGAGAGGCGTACTAGCACAGCGTTCCTGTAGGCACAGACATCAAGACATAGACAAAAAAAAATGAGCACACTATTTAGTAAAACATGTGCACAATTTAATATATTGATAGTACAGTTTAGTAAAATGAGCACACTATTTAGTAAAACGTGCGCACAATTTAGTAAAATGAGTGCACGTTTGCTGGATATTCACCAAAAAATATTTTGCAATGACCCCTCTAGGGTTCCGTACCATTGAAATCCTAATTCAATCCAAATTGAGGTTCATACAAAGAAATTGACTTAATGCAAATTCTTTGACAAATTCTACTCACTCTTGTGTACTGCACATTTTTCTAAACGGATTATTTGTATTTTTTGTTTTCTTAGGGGGAAGCCGGACCTCCAGGACCAGCTGGACCACCTGTAAGTAACCGCTCGTTTGGACCTTCAGTCAATTGTTGAATGCAGTGTTATCCCCTGCGCAATACTTCCCCAAACATTGCGGATGTAGGTTGTTGATGTTTAGGTCATCTCTATCAAAGCCACCTGACCTGACTCCTACCTGTATCTGTTGAGCTCCTCTAATGTCTCTCTCCACAATGAATTTTTCATTTTGGTCCATTTTCCAGGGCACACACTCAATATCATGGATGCATTCATTGTTATTCATTGTTATCACAGACTAACACCACATCAATGTTACGACAGCAGTTCTGTAACCAGCTTTGCTTTGAATGCTTATTGTAGATGCCTAATGCATTTTCAGATGCATTTTCAGCACTGTATATAATGATATCACTTGAGGGTAGAAAGAAGATCATGGGGTTGCTATCCAACCATAACACTATCAATATTCACTGTTACTGATGCTTTCGTATGAAGTTTATTGTATAAAACTCTTGCCAGTCTAGCTTATGTTCCCTTTAATGCTTTTCTCATGACCCTTTCCATGTCTTCCGTAGGGCAGGGGGAGACCAGGAGCCCCAGTGAGTATGCACTCCTCACTTCAATGCAGCAGAATGGCATTGCTGTGTTAGACAATGTGAGATTATGGAGTGAACAGGGATGGCTTTAATCGTGTCTGTGTCTGTGTGTGTGTCTGTGTGTGTGTGTCTGTGTGTGTGTGTGTGTTTCCATGTCTCAATTGAAATGTTTAGGGGCCACCAGGAGCTAATGGATTGCCAGGCGGAGTAGGACCTCAGGGGCCAGCAGTAAGTATCTGAGTTTTGACTTAAACAGCTCTGTGCTGTCTGGTGTTCTCTCCCATTTAAACTGGTTTCCATTCCATTCATTCTTTAGATATGTGATGGGCTTTATACAGTGACAGACAGAGTTGCACACAACCAATAGCTGGGCTGATCATGTCAGTTTTAAACAACACATACATGTTTTTTTTCTTTAAAATGACTAAACAACTACAAGAAAGATGTCTGCAGCTCAGAAATTGTTAAGTAAGGGTGTAATATACCGACTCAAGGTTAATTTTACCACTGGTTACACCACTTGAAAAGTCGAAAGTGAATTGCTAGCCAGGTTAGCTACTGTCATTATAATCAAACTCATCAAAACCCTATTTACTGTATTTTTCACCAGTGACCTTAGTTAAGAATAACAAGTGTAATTATAATTCCATAATGTAATTGACTACAAAACAATGCTGTTGGTTTCATTGTGGCGTTGGTGAGCTGTATGTACATCATTCATACTGTGCTCCAAACTAGTAGTGACACCCCAAAGCAAGTGTCTGTTGCAGAAGGGGGGGTTTCGGCTACCTGATTGAAGAGCAGTCATCCCTCCTCCATAAGAGATGGACACTGAACAATCACAGGAGCTTAAATATTCCATGAGTGCACTGGCATACAGTCATGGTTGTAAAGTGAGGGAGGGAAAGTCCCCCTCCGAGAGTCAGGGCTGATTAAATGGGGTCCTGAGTGACCGCTTAGCATGATTTCACTTGAAGCCCTTTCATCAAAAAGCAGAGGAGAGGAGTTCAAAGGTTTGATTTGGCGTGATTCCCCCTTCTACTCTTGTGAAGCGTAGGCGTGCATTCATTATTCATATCGGAATTAATTTTAATATAATTATGTGTAAATGTTTAATGTTTCACATATAAGGGCAATTTATTGATACCTGTTGTTTGTTATTGGAGTGGTGAAGCAGTATAAAAGTATTTTCATTGTCAATGATTTTTGAAATTGCAAGTGTAGAAAAAACGTGCAACATCAAGAAGGTATTATTTATCAATATTAGGCATGCCAATATAATTAGACTATAGCTAATACACAGTTGCGCATCACACACACACACACACACACACACACACACACACACACACACACACACACACACACACACACACATACATACATACACACACACTCATGTGGTGTGTTAAATAAGATTTTAAGACATTATTGTTTGTCTTCTTTTAGGGACCTGAAGGTCTGCCAGGACTTGCCGGCCCACCTGGGCTTGATGGACCCCCAGTAAGTTTCAGGCAGACGCCATTTTTCTGGTACCACAGCACTGAGCAACATGTATGAGGGTACACTATTTCCAGAAGACACATAGAGTGTTGTTATTTTAACAACGGTTTTATGATGACTTAATCCCAGTTTTTCTGCGTTATTAAAAACATGTCTGACTCCACTATGGTACTGCCATCTTGTGGATAAAGATCATTTCAATCCAGATGAAGTAAACCATGCTCAGTTTGGTGTGACCTAAAAGGCAATTTGGGGTAAACAGGCACTGTTCAATATTCCTCAATTAATAACATCTTGTTTTCAGGGTCTTCCAGGGGCTCTTCCCGATGGTAGCGGTGATCTTTTGGTGAGTTGTTTTGTATGATTATATCTGATTCAACTTCAAGATATACAAGTTGGTTGCTCCACATCACACTGGGAATGACGCATACCGTGGACACACAGAAATTGATAAAATACAGTAGATTAGTCTATACTAGTCCATATATTAACCTAATTAGTCTACTATATTAAGTCATTTTGGATAAAAAGTGTCTGCTAAATGAATAAATGTAAATGTAGATTACCTGAACCCTCATTTTGCATTGTTTGATTAATTTCCCTTCCTCCTCTCCTCTGTTCATACTCTCCTCCCTTCCTCCTCTCATCTCTTCCTCCTCTCCTCTGTCCACCGTCTCCTCTCTGTCCTCTCCTCAGTGCCCAGCTATTTGTCCCCATGGCCCATCTGGTCCTCCTGGAATGCCAGGGTTCAAGGTACCTCTCCACTCTCATACGCTCTCATCCTCATTACTGTCAGAACAGACACCAGTGATGAGTCCACTGTTATCAGTCGGATGAAGTGACCTTTCTGTTTGCTTCCTACAGGGCCACACTGGTCACAAGGGAGACAAGGGAGAGCTTGGAAAAGACGGGGAGAAGGTGAGATTGCCGAGGTTGGGAGATGAGTGAAATCACCAGGGGGATGTGAGAGACCTAAGGGACTATTCAGCTTTATGAGAAACTCCTCTAGCCCTGGATCTATGGACAGTCCCCCCCAGCCTGCAGTGTCCAGACTGTTTGTGCAAACAGCACATGAACCCAGTCAAAAGACATTTCAGCTCAGCAATATCTTTCACTTGGCACACGGGATATTGCCTCTCAATTTGTGGGAATTATATGTGACCCGTGGTGTGACCGCCGAACAGCAGTTGTATCTACAGCTCTGTGTCTCCCTAGACATCTTCCAGTGGAACACAAAGGATATAACCACTCTTCCTCACACACTGTTGTGTGCTGGTCATTTCAGGAGAATATAGCATTTAGAGAGGCACACCTCTGTGCCATGCCCCCTCTTTGACAAATGAAAGGGGAAGGGAAAGTGTGTTGAGGGTCCTAGAGCTGGACTCTATATTTTCTGGATACACTCACTCCATAATCTCACTGGACTCACCAACAACCTTGCTGTTTTCAAACACAATATTTGTCTTCTGTTCCAAAATAGAGGACACCCCCATTTGCCAAGAGATGAATGATTTTTATTCAAAATGTCTAAATATTTTTGTCCTAGTCAGGTCACTTTTAAGACAAATTGCTTTTGGTGAGGAAGGCACATAATCTTAGATAGCCTAATGTTCATTAGCACATCATAGGTTGTGTGTATATCGATGTGTATACCGGAATACATTCATAGTGCTATATCAAAACAATGGACCCTTATTGATTTATTATTTTACCATGTAAATATCTCATCTACACAAAGTAATACAGACTTCACATTTTAGAGTAAATGTATGCTCACATTAATTTCATTCAGTGCCTCCATCTTTGTCAAGATTTTGTGGCACCAGAGGATTTCACATTAAGTACCATGATCTTTCTCGCCATTCACTTTCTTTTTTTTAACAATGCTCGTCATCACCTCTCTCCTCACAGGGTGATCCCGGCCCTCCTGGTCCTCCAGGTATTCCAGGCACAGTGGGTCTCCAGGTATGCTTTTTTCTCTCTCTCTCTTTCTCTCTCCTCTCTCTCCTTCTCTTTACTTCTCTCTCACACTTTCTCCTTCCCTTCATTGTCCTCTTGCTCTTCAATGACAATAAATGCCAGAGCTGCCCTTCAGCCAGAGTGCTGTTATTCTCTGTAGAGCCTGTCTAGACGGCACAATCCACAGGTGTTCTTAGCTCGGATGCAATGCGCCATGCACTCACCTACGCACAGTGAGTGGAATGACAGGACCGTCGTGGGCAGGCCTGTTGAGAACACTTTCGGTGGCCTGTATCATTATCTTCAGACATGGCTTTTTAATGGCTCTGTGTTCTGCTCAGAAAAATCCAGACGGATCAATCTGTGGGCTTTTTGCCATGAGTTGGTATTGGATGGTGATGATGGTTTTGCTTTTTGTGATAAAGCTCAAAATCTAACGTCTTGTCTTTTCAGGGTCCAAGAGGTCTGAGGGGACTGCAAGGCCCGGTGGGGGCTGTTGGAGACAGGGTGAGTTCAGATCCACAATATGGCTCCTCATAATTTGCCACAATATAACATTCCAGTGATCTCTTTAAACGTTTAAGTATAAGTATATATACTCTTTTGATCCCGTAAGGGAAATTTTGGTCTCTGCATTTATCCCAATCCGTGAATTAGTGAAACACACTCAACACACAGTGAGCACACAGTGAGGTGAAGCACACAGTAATCCCGGTGTAGTGAGGTGCCTGCAACAAGAGCGGCGCAGTGAGGGGTGAGGTGCCTTGCTCAAGGGCACTTCAGCCGTGCCTACTGGTCGGGGTTTGAACCGGCAACCCTCCGGTTACAAGTCCGAAGCGCTAACCAGTAGGCCACGGCTGCCCCCCAATATGGCGTTTGACCGCCATATTTCCATATATGCTATGATAGCTATGCTAAAAATGTAAATGTCAGTGTTAAGGTCAAACTTGTAGTGTATCTTTTGAACGGGATGTGTCATGTTGACGCTAGGGTTGAACTGTGTATGTGCCTTGCTTTTTTCATAGGGATATCCTGGCTTCAGAGGCAAGCCTGGCCCTCCTGGAGTCATCGGGAAAACAGTAAGTGTTTGCTTGTGTTTGCTATTTGTGGTTGTTTTCTTTATTTTACACAATGGGTATTAATGGCTCACAGTGGGTAATATTGACATTGCATCAAGTTTTGTGAAGGTTTTGCTTACTCTCAGCAATAAAAAGCAGTGGGTCTGTCATTTGATGATTCCAGGGAGATGCCGGTGAGAGAGGGCCAGAGGGTTTCAAAGGACCAAAAGGAGAGATTGTAAGCATATGAAATGGGTTATTTGAGTCCAATTGCATTTATGTCATTTTGTTTAAGCATAACCTGCAAACATCCTTTTCTTGTTCCCCTTTTCAGGGTAAAATCGGGCCTAAGGGAGTCCCAGGGCCAGCAGGACCCAAGGGGGAGCCCGTAAGAACCTCCAAACCTTTCAGTTACTTAAAGCATAAGCAAACATACAAACAAACAAACAGTACGCCATTTCCTGTCCACAGAGAATAAGGACTTTTCCTTTGCTCAACCCCACTCCCCCCACCTTCTCTTTCTACAGGGCATTCCCGGCAGAGACGGCAAGGACGGCACACAGGGATTAGATGGAGAGAAGGTAAGCTGTGCATTTTTCCGCCTTGATGGAGATGCAGTTCAAATCCTCTGTTGTCTTTCCCAGTGGAGTCTGGTTGATATAACAATCACAGTGCTTCTTCTGTGCGTTGCCAGGGAGATGCTGGAAGACCTGGGGTGCCTGGTGAGAAAGGCCCCAACGGCCTGCCTGTAAGTATACCTAACTGTATTTTTACCACAACCCCCCTCCAAAAAACAAATCATTTAAGGTTGATGGTTAGAGGTATTCTTTCCAGTGGAAAACACTGATGTGACATGGACAAAAATCCTATGTATCTCTTCTGTTGACATCTTTAAGGATGTCTCTGTATGTCTTTGTATGTATGTGACGTATTGTCATTCTATATTACAGGGTTTACAAGGAAGGGCTGGAGCAAAGGGAGCCAAAGGAGGAGTTGTGAGTTATAATCATTTGATCAATGTTATTTGGTCATGTATGGATAATCACTGTCAATGAGTGCACAGAAACCAGAGAAGCCATGACATTTGTGATAGTCGCCACAGAACCATTCTTAATAGAAAAATACTAAAAATATGTGTGATCTTGCTCTTACTGAGAGAAACCTTTGAATGTTTCTTAGCAAATAACAAGCTGGAAATAATTGTATAAAAGTCAAATTTATGCTATTGCCTATTCTATATTCAATTAGCATGGCAATGTAATGACAATTGGCATCATGCTCAGAGATGCTTTTGTCCCACGGCTGCTTCAGATGATATACAGTAGTGTGAGTGAAAATTCATGTTTGAGGTAAATGATAAGTAAGAATTCAGTCAGGAGCATAGAGTAGGAGATATTGTCACAGTGCCAGTGAAACATCACAATCAGATATGACCAAAACTTAACGTGAAATGTAACACATTTCATACACCACAATATGGCCACAAAAATGATGTGCAAAGCATTGACACTAGCCTGCTGACGCTGCTGCAACATGGAGACGGATCTGACGGAAATGTCCTAATAGCGAGAAGAATAAATAAGTGGTTGTGGGACTAAAATATCACTAGTCGTGTAGATGCGGATGTGGCTGCTGTGTCTAACCCCATCCTCTTCCCTCGTGGCAGGGGGACTCTGGAGAGATGGGAGAAGCGGGACCCTCTGGAGAGCCAGGTATTCCTGTATGTATCTGATGCTGTAGGCGGTGTGGGTTTTAATATATGCGAATGGCTCATTTGTAATGATCTCTTGTCATAATTGGATTTGCAATGTGTACCCTCTTTCTAAAAGCCTGTAATTCATTAAACTCTGAATTATAAAACTACCCAGAAACAATGTGATTCACCAAGCCACAAGCATAATATGTTTCCTATCTGTTAGTATATTGATACGCTAATTTTTCCCACAGGGTGATATTGGAATTCCAGGAGAGAGGGGAGAGGCTGGACCCAGAGGTGTGGCAGTAAGTATGCACAGAAGCCAAACACTCAGCCACAACATCCACAGTAACCTGAGGCTTCAGCTCCAAAAACATGCCACCATAGCGTCATTATGGAAATTTGAAGTCCAGGAAGCTTTCACTAATATAAACTGCTCTCTTTAAACCTTTGAAGTGTGCACAATAGTTTGTGCCGTGTTTCCACAAGAGTGTAATCAGTGTCATGAAATTGTATAATTCAAACAGTATTCTGAGAGGTCATCAGGTTGTTTTTGTCTGGGCTGGCAGGGCTAGGGGTCACATATAGGCATATACAAGTTTGAGTTGTATGGTGTGGGCACACTGACTAAAGAAATACAGTAGAGTTTATAGTATAAGTATTTATTATACGGCTCTTCACAATGCAAGTAGAATGCTCCATTGACTTGAATGGGATTTCCGAAAGTTCTAGCGGTCATTATTTCTTGGGAAAGGACCTCTGAAAACAAGAATGACCGCTGTCAATGGCAACGGAGTTTGCGCTTGGAATTTCATTCAAAAGTGAAAGCAGACGGTTGATCAGCTGTGTTCTAAAGAATGTTTGATTCAAGTTCAGCGTGTGTTGCGAACTATTTGTTTCTCAGCAGAAGCCACGACGAAACGGTAACAAATAAGTGTAAAGAGACATATCATGGAGTTTATTTTTTCGTTTTGGCAAGTAGCCTTATAATAAGCGGGATAATGTATAGAACGCCGGTCATTATGGGAAAATAAGTCCCTTCAGGGCGAAACAAGACCCCTCCGCTGGCGCGTCGGGGTCCTGTTCGCCCTGTCGGGACACACTCAGCACACAGTGAACACACAGTAAGGTGAAGCTCACACTAATCCCGACGCAGTGAGCTGCCTGCTACAGTGGCCCTCAGGGAGCAGTGAGGGGTTAGGTGCCTTGCTCAAAGGCACTTCAGCTGTTTCTGCTGGTCAGGGTTCGAACCGGCAACCCTCCAGTTACAAGTCCGAATCGCTAACCAGTAGGCCACGGCTGCCCAGAGAGGGAGTCAAAACCTAGGCGTCTTTTTTAGAAATATAGGTTATACTTATACTTACTAAATGGCAGTAGCACAGTTATCTTTGAGTGCAGTTGTATATATACAGAGTGAGTCTATTGAAAATGTTAATTTGTTCTTTGGGTATCTGCTTTCTGCTTTTTAATTCAGTGCTATAAAGGCACCTATCTAATCTACCATTATTATTCAGTGCTATAAAGGCACCCATCTACTCTACCATTGTTATTTACGGACACGTTTATGATGTGTCATCATATGGCTGAGATCTTCAAGCCTCCCTTGAGTATTTTCAACCTATTGGATTATGCTCTTGGATGAAATTGGGCTACTCAACTGAAAGTCTGACCATTAGTCAATGTGTAAACAGTGCAAAAAGAGTAAGATCGACCATAAGAACATGATACATTCTTCACAGAGAATCATGAATTTTCAACATTTCTCATGCATCACTTAAGTGACTCTATCTTAGATTTTCACAATAGCATAGAAAAATAATTCAACAATAAAGATCCAATAGGATGCAAATACTGCTGCACAGTGTGAGTAAGAGTGTGCCTTGCTTGCACTGTGCAGTTTACTGCACACAGCAGTTACAAGTCAACAAGGATTCAATATTTAGCAGGCCAGGAAGTGCATAATTGAACTGAACACTTCTTATATCTATGGTGAGACCATAACCCTGTTTTCAAAATGCTGCACAAATGTAACAATATCCTTAAATCCGAATCAGCTTTATTGGCCAGGTTTGTGTATACAAACAAGGAATTTGACTCTGGTTGCTCTTTGCTCTCAAAGTACACAATAATCACTTTACATATAAGAATAAAAACAGAAAGGACAGTAAGAGTCAGAAATATTTAATATACACAAATACTGTTAAAAATATACAATATACAATAACACTACAATAAAAATATAAAATAAAATATGAACATTTTCAGCTATGGATTTTCTCCATTCCTTTATGATGGCAAAAGTTTCATGTTCTCATGTTTAAATTACATTTCCAGCAATCTATCATCTTTTACACTTAAAGGGATATTCCACCATTTGGGGAATTACACTCATTTTCCACCTCCCCTTGAGTTAAACAATTGAGTTTTACCTTTCCCCAGTTCATTCAGCTGTTCTCTGAGTCTGACAGTAACACTTTTAGCTTCAGCTCATTGATACAGATTAGACCATTAGCTTATAGGAGAGATGCTAACGGTCTAATCTGATTCAATGAGCAGGAGCTAAAAGTGCTACTGTCAGACTCAGAGAACGGCTGGATGGTAAAACTCAATTGTTTAACTCGAGGGGAGGTGGAAAATGAGTGTATTTCCCCAAATGTTGGAGTATCGCTTTAAGTGCAAAAACGTAGTAGGAGGGTAGTGCAAAAAACTTAAACCCGAAGTAAACCCGACTCAAATGAAAGTAAAATAGATAATTAAATATTGGAATTCTTTGCGCTACTGTATCAATATAATTGCATTCATAAAATATTGCGATAATGAACAGGATTTTCTCCACCACCACTACAATGATGACGTGAGTTTCAGTGGTGATCTGTGTTTCTATGTTTAAAGATGAGCTTGAGTGTGTGAAAGTTATTTTTCTGTTCATTGACATTTTTCCATGTCACTGAATTAATTTTCAGGCCTTTTTTTATCAAATATGTTCAATTCAATACAAAATGACTGTGACTTGCACTCATCTACAAGTCTTAATCATTCTTCTTTGTCTCTACCATCATAACCGACAAAAGAATAGTGTGTGCTGTTGCGAGATGAGACAGGATTAATCTATGATTAGTTTGGTGTCACCATAAATAAAGGACTATTGGAACTCAGCCCATCCAGAGAGACAATTAGTCTTGATTAGCTTCATAAAAAACTACTCTTTGTGATCAGTCATAAGATGGGTAAGAACTTAAATTGTTGCCTAGCAACACATGAACATGATGACATTCTTAGGAGTGCTTAGTGCTGTCCCCTAGCACATTCATGCATGCATGCGCGCGCGCACGCACACACACAACACACACACGCACACTTGTGTATACACATAGGGAGAGAACTGAGGAGGCAGTCAGATGAAGATAAAACACTTCCGAGGCTGCTGTTCGCACAGTGACAACCAGCAGCGAGGCCGCTGCTGCCTCGTGTTGACATTTTCAGACAGAGCTTCCATCAGTCTATGCACCCTTATCTCATTTCAGCACTAGGCTTTCATTATCATAAGTAACTAAGCCATGCCACATGCAACATTCTGATGATGGGACCTTGCTGGGTAATAAAATCACCTGGCATACGAAAGGCTGTTCTTTTATTAGACTCGCCGCGTCACATGGACCAGTAAATTATAGTGGTTAAGCAAAGCTGTTATGAGCGAGCTGTTGGGTGTGAGGATACATCCACATGGAGACAGTCAAAGAGCCACTTTTGATAATTTGTCTTTCATCCTGCCAGCCCATTTGTGAAAGCCGGAATGATGAAAAGAGAATTAGCTGGCAGCAGAGAGAGAAAAGTCAGATGCCTGGAAGGGTGGCGTGAGTTAATGAGGGAAAGTGGTTGATGTCTTCTCCTGTCCGTCCATGATTAGACCTCATAGATACGCCTCATCTGTCTTGCAGGGTGGCCTTGGACCAGTGGGAAATGCAGGACCTGAAGGATCAAAAGGCTACCAGGTAAAGTCAATCAGCTGTGACACATAACCACCATTCGGCTACCAGGTAAAGTCAATCAGCTAGCATGCCAC
This sequence comes from Alosa sapidissima, assembly GCF_018492685.1. Taxonomy (NCBI): domain Eukaryota; kingdom Metazoa; phylum Chordata; class Actinopteri; order Clupeiformes; family Clupeidae; genus Alosa; species Alosa sapidissima. Next base: position 30,437,603 of record NC_055963.1, read on the forward strand.
ACCCCACCGTCCTGTTTAATACTACCAGGTAGTTAATCAGCTGTGACACGTCCCACCACACTGTCTAATACTATGACGTGTGTTGGTGGGTAAGTCAGGTGTCCTCTTGTGGTAGTGTTCAAATGATAAAACTGCAATGCAATAAAACCACACTAGCAGAATTAATTTGAAGGCTGCAGCTTATTACCTCTATGGTCACTTCTCGTCACTTTCTCATGACCTAACACGTTACCTTACTTGTGACTACTTATTCCTCTTAATCTTGGATGGAACATAAAGCTCCAACTAGCTGCCTCCAACTTGCACTAACCTCATATAGCTGAGTTTTTTTTCTCTTTGTATTACTCTATAAAATGACATTTAATTCACAGGGTGTTAAAGGAGCTCTTGGAGACCCTGGCCTTCCAGGGCCAACAGGAATCAGAGGAGGATTTGGTGAGCGGGTGAGTTGCCAACTGTGTTGGATCTGTGATGAGTCATCATAACTTACACTACCGTTCAAAAGTTTGGGGTCACTTAGAAATTTCCATTTCACTCCATTATAGACAGAATACCAGCTGAGATCAGTTGCATTGTTTGTTTGTTTTTTAAATCAGGGCAGCAGTTTTCAAATTACATTATGTGCTTACATAATTGCAAAAGGGTTCTCCAATGTTTTCTCAGTTAGCCTTTTAAAATGATTAGTAAACAGAATGTGCCTTTAGAACATTGGATGAATGGTTGCTGCTCATGGACAATGTAGATATTGCAATAAAGATCAGCCAATTCGTTCTGCAACAGTCATTTCCAACATTAATGATGAAAACAAGGACTTCTAAGGATTTCTAAGTGACCCCAAACTTTTGAATGGCAGTGTATAAATATATATGTCACACAATATATATGACACACACACACACACATATATATATATATATATATATATATATATATATATATATATATATATATATATGTGTGTGTGTGTGTGCATGTATGTATGTATACACACACATAAACACATGTATACAGTATGTATTGCACTATAGCAGTACATCAGCAGTACAGCAGTTTAGTTATCATGAGCGTAAGAATGTAGGTTTGAATGCTTCATACTTAACAACTAGCCATGTCATGGCCAGCCAGACAACCAAAAATGCTTCACATGTGAAGAATCAACAGTGAACTGGCACACAGTAAATAATTGATAGATTTTTATTATAAGATAGACACATTTTGTTTATATCCTGCTAATATCCAAGCTTCTGTCTAAAGACCATAGCACTTGTTTTGAAAATGATAAATTGTAATGAAGAGAAGCGTTACATTAAAACGATGAAAATGATGACATATTGTTCTGACACATATGTGTTAGTATCACTGACATGTCAGAGAGAAGTATACTTGTATACACATTTCACGATGTTCAATTCAGTGGGTATGCTAATAGATTCATTATCCACACAGGCACTAATTACTGTTGTGCCAATCAACCACTGTGCTGAGAACCAACCTTTAATGTGTCTCCACTCATCTTACTAGTCAATTACTGTAGCTTCCCTCCCAAAGCACTTTACAGGACTGTGAAAGGACATTTGTGAAATCATCATCAGATATTTAATTGGCCACATTTTAGAAGCAACATACATTTGATTGCATACAGCTGTGTGTTTAGAAGTATAGTCTTGGAAACAAAATATTCTATAAGAAAAAAGCAGTTTTCCCTGCCCACATACAAAAAGGTCAAAATAATCAAAGACAACAATACAATCTCAAACAGATAAGAAGTCTTGATCTTAATCAGGAAAATGAAACACTACAGCCATACAGTGTGTAATGTCTGCATCCTGAATATTATAAATGCTGTAGTACTTCAGATTTTGTAGAATATGAGCTGCACAACAAATGTTTGTCTTCACTGAGCTCTGTGGTATTCGGGTTGTGTGCCAATTATTTATTTATTTATTTTTTTTAAATCAAACACATTGCTATGGAAATGTGCCTGTCTTCTTATAACAAAACCCTCGCAATCGTGCACTGAGTGTCTGATACTTGATATAGAGAACAGGACAGAATGGGGAAAAAAGATAACATTCAACCACATAAATAACTACTCCAGATATACCCACACTCAGACAAACATGGCAGCTCAACCAGAGATCCAAGACACAATGGCAGTGATAACATATCACACGTAGAGAGTGTAGAATAGACACAAAATAAAAAGACAAGCGCCTCATCTTCCTTCCCCTCTCCCTCCCCTCCCCTCCCTCCCTCCAGTCGTGTACCCTGAGTTGTTTTCATAAAGCGCTCGGAGGAGAGGTAGCCTTCTCTCAACAAAGCCTCCTCCTGTTCAGGGAGCTGGGGCACGAACAAAGCCCACCTTTATACGGCCTGCTTCAGGGCTCCAGGGCCGCCGTGCTCCCCTCTCTACATACACACGGCACACAACCGGCCCGACCACCACCACCAGGAGCAGCCGCATGTCTGGCTCAAATGTGTTCACTATTTATTCTCTCTCCCTCTCTCTAACACCTAAAGGGTCCTGTTGGAGCATCTGGCCCTAAAGGAGACATGGTGAGGAGTTTATATATATATATTTTTGGTTTTGTGATTGACCTCTGTCTGACCTTAAAGTGAACTTTCTGTGAAGTTAGTTTGTATGAACCAGGGATGGTTCATCAACCCTCTGGTCTAAAGGATTCACACACTTTGTATGAACTCTGTGAAATCTGTTTTCCTGTTTCAGGGTGTGGCCGGAAGTGATGGTTTGCCGGGAGAAAATGGCGAGCCTGTAAGTTAGACATTTGTTTGCTCTCATCAACTGAAATTTTGGATTTTAGACTTGGCTAATGTTATTAGTTAAAGGCAATGAATGGTCTAACCCAAGAGCATATGGTGCACTAAAGCTTTAATTTCTCACTATTTCAGGGTCCATTTGGCCCGGTTGGACAAAAAGGAGAGGTGAGTTTTTCACTCACATACATATCTCTCTCTGTCACACACACACACTTTTCATGTCAAGCACCTCAGTCTCAAAAACACACCGATGTGGTCTCTCCTTGTACACAGTACACCTACAGCAAACACAGCAGCCCTATTTAATGGAATATTAAATTACCCTCAAACGTGTGGATATTTAACAAGCTCCCAGTCTCTTGCCTTCTCTCTTCAAGACCCTACTTTGGGAAGTCATTCACTGAGATTCCAGGGCACATTCCAGGTTTAACTGGATTAAATTATCCTAATGGATTGCTTCTTTAGCTTTCTTAACACAATTTCATCAGGGCCCGTCAGGGGAACGAAGCGAGAGAGAAGAGAGGACGGGGGGATGTGGGGAATCATGCAATATGGCAGCGAAGCCTTCTGCTCAATTAGTGTAATTACAGCGAGCTCTCTGATGTGTCTTGCTCGCTTCTTTGCTCTGTCTCGCACTGTTATTGTTCACCTAATTATTCTGTGAGAAGTGCTGCACGCGGCCACCCACTCCTGTGCCGAGGAGCCGCAGAGCGACTCGCTCATGGGCTTCCTGTGTAGAAGAAGCTTCCCGCTTCTTCTACACTGCCAAACAAGTTACTCTCCTGTGGAGCTTCAGTATGAGAGGGCCCAATAAAGCAGCTGCTGCTCTGACGCTTGGCAATGTGTCCGAGATAACATTACGTCCAGGAAAAGAACAATGAACCCCCAAAAGAGTCACATTTCATATTTCACATATATTCACACATTTCATGTTACACATATTCACTTGTATTCTGGTCTGCTTTGAGTGGGTCTGAAGGAGGGATCTGAGGTTTTTGTAGTTTGTGATGTTGTGGTGCCGTCTGATTGGCAGTCTGGGAAGCGCGGTGAGCTGGGGCCGAAGGGCGTGACTGGACCCCAGGGGGAGATGGGAGCCAGAGGACCCCCAGGAAAGACTGGCCTGATGGGACTGCAGGGAGAGCAGGGTCTGACCGGCATTGCTGGAAAGTCAGGCGTGCCCGTGAGTTATCCAATCTCAACCAGCATCATTCTGTGTCAATCCATCTTTTTTTATCTGCTCACTGTGTAGATGTTTGCATTGTGCAGCTGAAGAACTGAAATTATCGCAATTCATGTTAATTTTATAAAATTACCAGGTATGTCAAAATATTGGTTATAGAAATGGATACCTTGTTCTTATTATTAACCATACCCTTGCCAATCACACACACACACATAGTTCTAACTATGTCTTAAGAAGATAGACAAGACTTGGAGGAAAGATAGATAGCCATAAACTCCTTCTTTAAGACTATAGAGCAAACTCATTCCTTTTACCTCATGTCCTCCTCTTCCAGGGAAAGCTGGCTAGTGAGCAGCACATCAGAGAGCTCTGTGGATCAATGATTGATGGTGAGAACCCTGCATTGTTGTCCAGCAGCTGTAAAACTCTGTCTGTTTAAACAACAGCTCACCTCCTCACACCGACTGATTGTTTGGTTCTGCTCTCTTTCTCTCTCAGATCAGATTGCGCAGTTGGCTGCCAACCTGAGGAGGCCACTTGCTCCAGGAGCAGTGGGCCGCCCCGGCCCAGCTGGCCTCCCAGGGAAGACAGGAGAGGTTGGATCTGTAGGACACCCAGGAGCCCGTGGACCCCCAGGATACAGAGGCCTTCCCGGAGAGCTGGGCGACCCTGGCCCCAGAGGTGACCTAAAATATGGATCCAAAGCAAAACAGGCCTAAAGACTAACCAAAAAAACTCACATGTATTCAGTGTAGCTACATGCTACTGATACTAATTAAACAATCAAAGCAAAACACATTCCTGGGATCCATAATATTCATGTTGTGGTGATTTTCAGGCTTAGTCAGTATTGCTTGGTAACTTTGACCTATGTGACATTCAACAGGTGATGTTGGAGAGCAAGGAGACAAGGGAACAATTGGCAAGGCAGTTGATGGGCCACCTGGTGACCAAGGAGAGGAAGGTTTGTCAATGCCCTGTGTCTTTGCATGACGAGCACCAATGTAAAAGGCTACCTAACCTAGAAATCATAGAAAAATATTGTTTATAGGGACCAGATAGGGACAGCAATTAATACATTATCACAGCAGCTGTTCAGTTTAACTGAGGCAATGTAGCGAGTATTTTGTTTTGGATGGGCATTTATGAACTTATCCTTTGTGCCTTGTGTTTAGGTTTGCCAGGAGTGAATGGAATTGTTAAAGATGGCCGCGATGGCGCCCCTGGAGACCCGGGAGAGCCAGGAGAACCAGGCCGAACGGGCCGCACCGGACACCAGGGCCCATCCGGCATCTGTGACACGTCCGCCTGCCATGGGGCATCCGTGGCCGGGAAGAGCCACAATCCCAAGAACCATTAGACAAATACTCGACCTCATCCCTCCCTCACCCCACCCCAGCCTGGAGACGGCCTATCCCCCCGGTTGGGAGTGGAGAAAGCTGAGTGAGCAAGATCGAGAAGAAAGACAAGAGGTCACTGCGAATTTTTTTATGATTTTTTTTTTTTTAGCCAAACAGGAACAATAAAAGAGGAGATGAGAGAAATTATTTTTAGAATGTATTTTTTAAAAAAGAGTGGGAGAAGATCATGGAAGAGCAAACATCATGGCAGTTGGAAAGAACAGGCCTGGAAAAGTGAGACTTGAAATGGAGACACCATCGAAGAATAGGACAAAAAAGATAGTCCATCACATCAGCGGGGCGAGAGTCCATCAGCTATGCTCTGAGTGACAGCACAAGTTTACTCCACACAGAAAAGACAACTCTGCAAAATGGAGAAGTGGTTACTAACCATTCCAATCCCATCACCGTGTATATGTATGTGTAAAAAAAGCAAAACCTGAAAAAATATTACTTTATTCCCTTCATCTTATTATGCCCCGTCCATCTGAAGCTCCTTTGGAACTTCATAGCTGTGATTGTTGGCAGACTAACTCTTCACCAAGGTGCTATGAAAGTAAACACGTGCTTCAAAGGTTTTTTCACTTCAACCAGAAGAGTTTACCTCAAAGCATGGGCAAATACACAGAAACTGGTCAAACATAAGAGTGACAATGTACAACACGTACATTAATGAGCCCTGCTTTGTGTAAAAACATGAAGAAATAAGTGTTCAGATATTTTGTATATTACTGCACCCACCATATTTTTCATTGAGTTAGTTTAGTTTTTTAATGAAACAAAACTAAAGTGTTTTTTTTTTGTTGTCATTGTTGTGTTTTTGTTTTCTTTGAAACATGTTGGAACAAACAACCCCCCTTTCAAAATGGTTCCAAAATAAAACAAGGAAGTGTCTTTGCAGACGCTTCAGAATCTGTAAGTACTGTAAGTCATTGGCGAATCGTGGGCTTTTTCACTTTTTCTGGCAATTTTCACCATCTCCACTATGTACTGGTGCTGTAACTATTAAATATACATGATTTTAAATACTATTTATTATTTGTGGGTGACTTGTATGTACAGTAAGACGCTATAGCACCATGTTGTAAGAAATATTGAATAAAGCCACTTTTCAGTAAAACAGTACTCTCCTCAAGTAATCAAGTCTATCGGCTGAACTGTATCCATCAACAGAAATAGTTTTTGGCACAGATGACTAAAAGAGATTTATTTTCAGTTGTGAACACAACAATGCAAATAACATGTGTGTGAAACATTGAGTAATAAACAGAAGGAACAACTGCTTGAATAGAAGAGAGCTTATCCCTGTTGATATAAATACAAACACATCATTCAAACTATTTACAGACAGTGGAGGCATCAATGCTTTCTAAACAAATATGTGCATTCTTATTCAAAAAGATGCATTTTAACAAATTAGATCAATGAATTCAGTAAATACAGGTTCATAAATTAGGATAAAAGATATGATTTCAGTGAATAATGATGCCAGTTTCTTTTTAGCCACAGAAGGTGTTACTCCATCACAGAGGGAAGGAAAAAAATGTATTTCTATGGAGAAATACTGCCATCTATAGATCTTTTTAGGAATTTTCTTCTCTTCTACAAAAAAAAAAACGTACAAAGTTGAGTAAAAAATATGGAAGCCTGTAGACTATTCACAATCATGTACAGACATAAAAATGACAGCTGTCTCCTCCTTCCATACAGAACTTCATCGGTACAAGGGTTTTTGGAGTGCATAAAACTAGAAAGGAGGCATTTTAAATAACAAACCACATTTAACCACAAACAATATTGCCACAATACCTCTAAGTCTGCCCAGAAGAAATTAAGACTTGATACTAGTTACAAGATAGAGCACATACGAATAGATTGTTGGGCAACAAATAAATTACAAATAGATTATATACAAATAAGGGACAAGTTAGGGACAGATAAGTAGTCTATACAGATCATTGGCCAGTATTGTTAGGTAACTTCATGTTGGTAGACACTGCAGCTGCTGCATTTTGAGGCAGTCATTCATGTGTGGGTGCACTGTGGTGCTCTGCCACGGTGTCAATAAGCTGGTGCAGGACCGTGGTGGTAGCACTGGGCTTGATCCGCAGTCCTGTCTTCCCACAGAAGGTGCTCTGGAAGTCCTGGGAGACCAAGGGTGACAGATGGACATGAGCTTTGTTGTGTCAGCTGAAGCTACTAACTGTACTAATTTTCTACATGCTGAATGCATTTTTATTGTTATTATTAGGGCCCGAGCACCGAAGGGCGCAAGGCCCTATTGTTTTTGTAAGGATTATTATTCTTTTTTTTTTATTAAGGCCCGAGCACCGAAGGGCGCAAGGCCCTATTGTTTTTGTAAGGATTATTATTAGGGCCCGAGCACCGAAGGGCGCAAGGCCCTATTGTTTTTGTAAGGATTATTATTATTATTATTATTATTATTATTATTATTATTATTGTTATTCCACTTTTTTGCTTTCCTGTTTTTGAGGTGGTTAACATGGTCGAAAACTCTTGAAATTTGGCACACATGTCAGGTGGCACGCAACGCTGTTAGGTACAAGAGCTTGACCCCGGGCGTGGCCCAGGGACTCGCTAGCGCCCCCTTAGGTGACTGATCCTGTGGTTGGCAAATATTTTGAGGTGGTTAACATAATCGAAAAGTCTTGAAATTTGGCACACACATCAGGTGTCACACAAAGCAGCTAGGTAAAAAAGCTTGGCCCCGGGTATGGCCCAGAGACTCGCTAGCGCCCCCTTACGCCTCCTTAGATGACTGATCCCGTGGTGGGCATATACTTTCAGCTACACACACCAAATTTGGTAGGTGTCTGTATCTCCCCAAGATGAATGACTTTCGTATGTACAATGCATTAGCCACGCCCAACAGGAAGTGAGGTATTTGGGATTTTGTGCAGACTAATATGTGATGAAATATGTGATGAATCATGATGCCAAAAGAGGTTCTTCCCATGGGTGGCACACACATCAAGTGATACAGTGAATAGACAGGGATAAAAGCTTGGCACCGGGCGTTGCCCAGGAACTCCATAGCGCCCCCTTATGTCACTGTGACTTGTGGTTGCCATATAGTTTTAGATACACACACCAAATTTGGTGGGTGTATGTAACTCCCAAAAACAAACAACTTTTGTATTAACATGCCATTAGCCACGCCCACAGGAAGTGAGGTAATTGAGATTTTGTGCGTTGTGGACATGATCAATTTTAACGTACTCCTCCTAGACGGTTGCTCCGATTCATGTCAAAGTTGGTATACATGACGCCGAGATGTTCCTGATGATAAATTGTGAAGCTTTTTTTTGATATGTTGTAATTTGACGAAATGGCGAAATTATTAATTTTAATACCCTTCCACATAAACAATAAATGTGTCATAATTCACCATGCATGGCTTGAAATGTTTTATATTTCACTGGTCATGGAAGACCATGTTAATGATAATATTCACATGCCCATAATGCATGTTTGGCATAGCGCCACCAACTGACAACAGAAAGAATGACAATTATACTGATGTCACATGATCAATTTGAACATACTCCTCCTAGACGGTTTGTCAGATTCATGTGAAATTTGGCAAATATGATGCCAAGATGTTGCTGATGTTAAATTGCGAAGGGATTTTTGATATGTTGTAATATGTCATGATTTTAATATCTCACAACATAAACAGGAAATGTGTCATAAAGTCACAGTGCATTGAATGAATGGTCTGAAACTTCTCAGGTTAATAGATATTATGATTATGATGATATTCAGACACCCAATGGGCCTGTCTGGCATAGCGCCACCCCTGGCCAAGTAGGAAATGTGCCAGAAATGGACAATGCCTTAAGTGACTGATCTGAAACTTTATAAAATATTGGATATCATTATTGTGATGATATTCACACATATAATTCATATGCATAGCATAGCGCCACCATCTGGCCAAACAGGAAATATGCCAGAAATGCTCTATGCTTTGAATGAAAGGTCTGAAACTTCTCAGGTTAATAGATATTATAATTATGATGATATTCAGAGACCCTATGGGCCTGCCTATCATAGCGCCACCACCTGGCCAAGCAGGAAATGTGCCAGAAATGGACAATGCCTTAAGCGATTGATCTGAAATTTTACAAACATTTGGGATATCATTATTGTGATGATATTCACATGTGTAATTTCCAAGCCTACTGTAACATAGCGCCACCATCTGGCCAACCAAAAAGTGTATCAGAAATGTTCTTTGCTTAAAATGAATGGTCTGCAATTTCTCAGGTTAACATATATTATGATTATGATGACACCCAATGGGCCTACCTTGCATTACGCCCCCACCTGGCCAAGCGAGTAAATGTGGCAGAAAATAAAATACAAAAGCAAATAGCACATGCATCAAATATGTACATTTCACAAACGCACCACGTCGGTGCTTTGTTGGATTCCGACATGTCACGGGTTGCGGCCCGCAGGTGCTCGGGCCCGCCATTGCCGCTTGATATGTTGTAATTTGACAAAATGGCGAAATTGTTAATTTTACTACCGTTCCACAAAAACAATAAATGTGTCATAATTCACCATGCATGGCTTGAAATGTTTTAAATTTCACAGGTCATTAAAGACCATGTTAATGATAACATTCACATGCCCATAATGCATGTTTGGCATAGCGCCACCAACTGGCAACAGAAAGAATGACAATTATCCTGATGTCACATGATCAATTTGAACATACTCCTCCTAGACGGTTTGTCAGATTCATTTGAAATTTGGCAAACATTATGCCAAGATGTCGCTGATGTTAAATTGTGAATGGATTTTGGAATGTTGTAATATATTTGATATGATTTTAATATCTCACCACATAAACAAAAAATGTGTCATAAATCACAGTGCATTGAATGAATGGTCTGAAACTTCTCAGGTTAATAGATATCATGATTATGATGATATCCAGACACCCAATGGGCCTGCCTGGCATAGCGCCACCACCTGGCCAAGCAGGAAATGTGCCAGAAATGGACAATGCCTTAAGTGATTGATCTGAAACTTTATAAAATATCGGATATCATTATTGTGATGATATTCACATGTGTAATTCACAGGCCTAGCATAGCGCCACCTTCTGGCCAAGCAGGAAATGTGCCAGAAATGCTCTATGCTTTGAATAAATGTTCTGAAACTTTTCAGGTTAATAGATATCATGATTATGATGATATCCAGACACCCAATGGGCCTGCCTGGCATAGCGCCACCACCTGGCCAAGCAGGAAATGTGCCAGAAATGGACAATGCCTTAAGTTATTGATCTGAAACTTTATAAAATATTGGATATCATTATTGTGATGATATTCACATGCGTAATTCACAGGCCTAGCATAGCGCCACCATCTGGCCAGAAAGGAAATGTGCCAGAAATGTTCTATGCTTTGAATAAATGGTCTGAAACTTCTCAGGTTAATAGATATTATAATTATGATGATATCCAGACACACAATGAGCCTGCCTGGCATAGCGCCACCACCTGGCCAAGCAGGAAATGTGCCAGAAAATGGGCAATGCCTTAAGTTATTGATCTGAAAGTTTACAAACATTTTGGATATCATTATTGTGATGATATTCACATGTGTAATTTTTATGCCTAACATAGCGCCACAATCTGGCCAACCAAAAATTGTATCAGAAATGTTCTTTGCTTAAAATGAATGGTCTAAAATTTCTCAGGTTAATATATATTATGATTATGATGACACCCAATGGGCCTGCCTTGCATTGCGCCCCCACCTGGCCAAGCAAGTACATGTGGCAGAAAATAAAATTCAAAAACAAATAGTACACACATCAAATATGTACATTTCACAAATGCACCACGTCGGTGCTTTGTTGGATTCCGACATGTCACGGGTTGCGGTCCACAGGTGCTCGGGCCCGCCATTGCCGCTTGTGGCTATATTTATTATTATTATTGTTATTCCACTTTTTTGCTTTCCTGTTTTTGAGGTGGTTAACATGGTCGCAAACTCTTGAAATTTGGCACACACGTCAGGTGTCACGCATCGCAGTTAGGTACAAGAGCTTGACCCCGGGCGTGGCCCAGGGACTCGCTAGCGCCCCCCTTAGGTGACTGATCCCGTGGTTGGCAAATATTTTGAGGTGGTTAACATAATCGAAAACGCATGAAATTTAGCACACACATCAAGTGGTACAGTGAATAGACAGGGATAAAAGCCACACCAAATTTGGTGGGTGTATGTAACTCCCAAAAACAAACAACTTTTGTATTAACATGCCATTAGCCACGCCCACAGGAAGTGAGGTAATTGAGATTTTGTGCTTTGTGGACATGATCAATTTTAACGTACTCCTCCTAGACGGTTGATCCGATTCATGTCAAAGTTGGTATACATGATGCCGAGATGTTCCTGATTATAAATTGTGAAGTTTTTTTTTATATGTTGTAATTTGACGAAATGGCGAAATTATTCATTTTAATACCCTTCCACATAAACAGTAAATGAGTCATAATTCACCATGCATGGCTTGAAATGTTTTACATTTCACAGGTCATTGAATACCATGTTAATGATAATATTCACATGCCCATAATGCATGTTTGGCATAGCGCCACCAACTGGCAACAGAAAGAATGACAATTACACTGATGTCCGATGATCAATTTTAACATACTGCTCCTAGACGGTTTGTCAGATTCATGTGAAATTTGCCGAACATTATGCCAAGATGTTGCTGATGTTAAATTGTGAAGGGATTTTTGATATATTGAAATATGTTATGGTTTCATATACACAGGAAATGTGTCATAAAGTCACAGTGCATTGAATGAATGGTCTGAATTTTCTCAGGTTAATAGATATTATGATTATGATGACATCCATTCCAGACACCCAATGGGCCTGTCTGGCATAGCGCCACCACCTGGCCAAGCAGAAAATGTGCCAGAAATGGACAATGCCTTAAGTGATTGATCTGAAACTTTATAAAATATTGGATATCATTATTGTGATGATATTCACATGCATAATTCACAGGCCTAGCATAGCGCCACCATCTGGCCAAGCCGGAAATGTGCCAGAAATGCTCTATGCATTGAATGAATGGTCTGAATCTTCTCAGGTTAATAGATATTATGATTATGATGATATCCAGACACCCAATGGGCCTGCCTGGCATAGCGCCACCACCTGGTCAAGCAGGAAATGTGCCAGAAATGGACAATGCCTTAAGTGATTGATCTGAAAGTTTACACAAATTTTGGATATCATTATTGTGATGATATTTACATGTCTAATTTCCATGTCTAACATAGCGCCACCATCTGGCCAACCAAAAAGTGTATCAGAAATGTTCTTTGCTTAAAATTAATGGTCTAAAATTTCTCAGGTTAATATATATTATGATTATGATGACACCCAATGGGCCTGCCTTGCATTGCGCCCCCACCTGGCCAAGCAAGTACATGTGGCAGAAAATAAAATTCAAAAACAAATAGCACACACATCAAATATGTACATTTCACAAATGCACCACGTCGGTGCTTTGTTGGATTCCGACATGTCACGGGTTGCGGTCCGCAGGTGCTCGGGCCCGCCATTGCCGCTTGCGGCTATATTTATTATTATTATTATTATTATTAAGAATTGAAACACTTGCCTTAAGTGAAATTAGAACTACTGTCAGAAAGTATGCAGTTGTAGAAAGTTTCATATTTAAGATACTCTGGGGCCGTATCACAGAAACTTACTATCTAAAGTCTTAGGTTAAGACAGGAAGAGTATAAGGTTTTTTTCTTCTTGATTTCGTATTACAGAAGCAAATCCTAACTAACTTTAGGAATCCGATCTTATCTTAGGTTAGGATGTCCTAAATACTCAATACTCAAAAAATCTACTCCTAACTTTTATGCCTATTACCTGGCAACCATTAACACAACTTTTCACCAGAGCCATACGCATTTCTCCAAAAAGAAGTGTGCTAAGTAGCAGATAAAGGTTAGCTTCTACACTCTTAAAACGAATGTGTTAAAAATCAACACATTTCTTGCGTAATGGTGATTTCAACAAATGTGTTAAATCTCAGCAATTTTCTGAGGAAAACTGCACAGAAGTTCTAGCCTACACAAAAATGTATTAAATGCAACGGCCAATCAAATCATCAGATGAGCCAGATTGCTGTATCCAGATGCGTGAGAAGAACCTGCTGCCTCCTCCTCAGTTTGATTTCTTTACGGTAAGTGAAGCTGACATTAACGTAACAACGTTTATAATTTACTACCTGACCATTTACACTGCTGTGTCGTAAATGAACACGAATATATTAGGTTTAGACCTACTATGTTTTTGCCGTACTGGTGTAACATACTGAGAACATAGTGTTAATCGTTCAATGACTGCACGCTAACGTTAGCAAACTAAAGGATGTTAACGTAGATATAGCTAGCTTCTATCCTACAAAAACGTTGAGTTTCACCAGGCGATAATAGGGCTGTTATAATACAACATTAAGGTTGCTCATTTACGAAAGTAAGCCAATGACACTAATTGATAAACCTATTCAATTTAATGAACACGTTTGTTAGTTTGCTTTCGCATGCCTTGGATGCTAACTAATTTTACTTCAGTCAGTAATGATGATGTACTTGTGTCACACTGCTAGCGACATTTTGTTGCCTTGACATTAGTCGGCTTTACTGACTTTAGTTCGCATTAGTTCGGTAAGATAGGTAAGTTAATGTAATGAAGTTTGGCCAAGTTAGGATGTGTAGGCGATTTTTCACAATACATTGTCTTATGAATACATTTGTCTTTTGTAGGTGTATTTTTTACAACTTGTTGGCGGCGCCATATCGGGACTTACACAACCAAGGTATGATGTATTTGCAAAGTGCATTGCCTTATGCTTAAATTCGATTTTGTTAGTATGTAGGTTAAATGTATTTTTTCACGTTGCCTTGGATGCTAAAGTTGCCTCAGTCAGCAATGTTATACTAGTCATGCTGATGACTTGCATTACTTTGCCAAAAAAGCCAAAGTAACTTGGCTTGTTAGTTCAATAATCCATAAATTAACTGTTTTGAAGTTTGGCCCAGTTAGGACCAGTTAGGGTAACGTCACTTCTGTTGATGTTCAAACCAAGGGGGTAGGCACTATGGGCAGCTACCGTGAGATGAGGTACGAAAAGAGCCATATATGTCAATGTATTAATGCAAACAGGAAGTTGATAGGGTAGTAAGCACAAACCCAAAATTAACTTGTGCATAGAGTGTATTAATTATGTTTCAATGTTTAATGTGTCTTAATTGTTGCTAAAATTTGGAGGAAAATTGAATGTAAAGCTCTGAAAGGGGTGACGGGAACATTAGAGAAGCTTAAATAATCTTATTAGGCTGTCTGGTTTATGTGATTTTTTCTCTGTAGAATCAAAGTGCTTTAGAGGTCTCAAGATGCTCACCTGCCCCTGTGAAATGCAGCGTGAAGTCCACTCTGTCTTACATCTTGGAAATACAGCCAGTAAGTTAACTTTAATGAGTCAACTTTAACTTTAATCAGTCAACTTCTAAAGATTTGTCCTTCTGTTACATGGGATAGGCATGGGGCGGTGGTGGCGTAGTTGCTAAGGAGCTGGACTAGCATGCCGTAGCCTGAAAAGTTGTAGGTTTAATATCTGACTTTCACCGCTGTGCCCTTGAGCAAGGCACATAACCCCGAGTTGCTCTGGGAACAATGGCCTGCGTAAAGTAAGTAAGTAAATGTGTGTTTTGTCTGCCCTTTGTATTTTTCAGACTGGAACAAGCATCAGTAATCTGCAAAATCCTGAAGCCCAGACTGGAGAAAACCAACCCTGCCTTGTCAGCTTAGGACATCCCAGCACATCACCCCAATATGTCATCTTGCCTAGAAGTGATCGCGTTGCAATTCCACTTCTGGATGAGGGCCTAACGTGCAGTCTGGACAAACTGTTTGAACTGTATTGGGTATGCAACCTGGCCTATCCTGTGCAACTTGCCTCAGTCTTTGGGTTCATGCAGCATGTTTATGGCCTGCCGATAACCTCTGGTGGGAAGAGGTCCAGAATCATGAAGCTTGCTGCAAAGCTCCAAGTACTGTGAGTGAAGTTGCCATGTACATTTGTCCAAATGTGAGACAGATCTGGACAATTTTGACTGTACCACTGTGGACAATGTGGACATGTCTGTGTGTGAAAATGTACTCCTCATCAAACACTACACTGACTGACGTTCAAAAAAGTATAACTTGCACCAAAGAGTTGCTTGTCAAAACACTGGACTGCTTAAAAGAAGAAAAAATATATATTTCTGTGCTTAATATGTACTGAATTTGAAAGTAAAGAGGTGCTCATGTTTCTCAGACTACTAACCGTTAAATATTTTGAAGAGCACCTCCACAGGTAATAGAGAAGAAAGACAAAATTTGAGAGATGTTGCAGACATTTTACTAATTTATTTATTAACTTATTTATTTAATAGTGATTCTGAAATCCACATAAATGAGATAAAAAAATGTCATTGTATGATTAGTACCATTACTAATAAAAAATGATGGTACTGTATCTGGTTTGTTTGTGATTTGTTTTCAATGGTAGTAATTATAGTAATAATTACAGTATTGTAGTAGTAAATTTAGTAATTCAAGTTAACACACACGTGTTGATTTTTTGTAAGAATAACGCAAAAGTGTGTTATAAAAAATTACACAAAAGCTGTGTAACACAATGTGACACTAGTGATGTGTTAGAAATAACGCAAAATGTGTTGTCCCTATCTGGACACAGAGATGTGTTAAAAAACAACGCAAGTTGTGTTATTTTCAACACATTCGTTTTAAGAGTGTACCACCAAGTTCGCAAACATATAGCCTTGGAGGCTATAACATTATTATGTGGTGGAGATGAGAGATAAGACAGCTTAATGGCTATCCGAGCGTTTCTTTAACATTTTGGGAGGTTAGGGTGCTTCTGTAATACATGTTTCTTATCTAAAGTTAGGATAGGAAATGGGCTTAGGAATGGTCCTTTTGTAATGTTTTTTTTTTCTTAAATCAGATCCTAAATGCACCAAGTCACCACAGTTACCAAACAGTTAAGATAGGATTTTCAAGTCTTTTTCAGACTTCCTTGGACAACACAAGTTTTTAAAAAATATGAGTTACTCGAAGGAGCAAATCTTTTTCCAAATCCTACAGAGTAATTCTTAACTGAGCAGTTTGTGATGTTAACTGTGCGGGTATGCTATACCTGTTTAAGTGAATCACCATAGATCTCTCTGATGTATTTGAGGAATGCAGTGGTCCACTGTAGGGTGGTGGCCTTGTCCGTCTCGGAGGAGCAAAATGGCACCAGCAGATTGAGCTCATCACAGCAGACACGGATCCGTCTCCTATGGATCAGAGAAAAGATATGTTTTACTGAAAAAAACACAAGGCAGGTACAGGGATGGAAATTAAATATTTTTTCTACCTGCCACTGTGGCTGGTGGATTCCAAAATCTACCAGCCACTCAACTTTTTTACCAACCACTAGAGAAACGGCATGAAAATGGCTACCCAAAATGATCACGGTAATCGGCATTATTGCAATACGACTAAAATGTGCTGAGTTTTGCCCTAAACCTACCAGCTGTCCTCCAAGCACAGTAGCAACAAAACTAAAGGTCAACAGAACCACATTCATATGCTATAGTGTCTTGTCATAAAAGTGGTGTGGCTCCTTTAAGACTCTGTTTGTGTGAGTTCTGGAGCATCCTATAATCCAACTCTCCAACTTGATCTAACTATAGTGTACATCATCTGATTTAAATATTTACAGGTATCAAGGCTATAATTAACTCATTGAGTGCCAAAAACGTAATATTACATTTTTAGCTTTTTTTTAAAAAAAAATTACGAAACTAGACACTCTAACACACCTTATATGTGATTTTGGGAACTCTGTGATGAATGGAAATGAAATATATGACGATCGAAAACTCATGAAAACGCACAATCTTGACATTTTATCTGGACATTTTATCATTACTCGGTTGCCGCTTTGGGTCGAATCAGTGACGCATGCACGTCAGCTCAAAACCAGGCCATTTTCGTGGGTCTATCACTAGGTGGCAGTCTCGCCAGGTCACTTCCCGGAAACTTTACAGGCAACACTTCATATTTCACGAAAGACGTTATATCTCCATTTCTAGAAAAAATACAGCGATTTTGATGAAAACTAGCCGCTGTTTAGCTTGGGATTTCTCAGGAACAGAGGCTACATGATCCCTACAGACACTTTCTTATTTTTTACCGTCAATAAGTATGAAAATTAGACCGGATCTGACTATGTAGTATGCTAGCTCTACCCGCCACAGTGGCTGGTTAATTTCCATCCCTGGGCAGGTATGAAGCTTGGAAATAAATGTTTTACTAATGTTTCTGTGAAGTGTTCCACATGTATGTATAAGACAATGTATCTTTTCAGCACTAAGTGTATGTTTAAAACGGTATTCCCATCCATGACTTGTGCCCCGTTACCTGCGGTCCCTCTCCTTGCTGTTATGACGCTCCCTGCGCTGAGTGCTCTCCATGGGGGGACCTGTCCTCCTTCCAGGCTTGCCTGGAGCCACAACCTTGGGGTCTGCACCATGCTGGATGATACCTGGGCCATGGGCACGGGAACCACGAGTCCTCGCCCGCTTCAGAGTGTAGGGCTTACCCACTGTGCCATCTGAATTGACATTTAATGGATAAGAATGCAAAATGATGGCAAACATGACAATACAACATTTTAAGAAGACAGCTAACAATCAAATGTTGCTATCAAATAAAAGACCACAGCTATGTAGAGACGTACTTTCAGGCTTGACAGGAAGTTGGGCCTCTGAGGCGTCCGTACGGACAAAGCATGGGGCCTTTGCTGTGGCATCAGTTCCTCTTTCATGTCGATAGCTGAAGGTGAAGTTCTTGGGGATGATTAGCTCTGAGTGCTTATTACCCTCATGCATGTGTGGGAGGCCTCCAAGACCCTGTTGAATGAGCAAACTTTATCAATTATAGTTTTATTTTTTTTATACGTTTAACAACCCCAACCCCCCCCCCCCTTATTTTTTACCTGACCACGGATGTTTCCCACCGCATTGAAAAAATTCCCTCCATATGGGTAGGGAGACTCAATGGTGGGATTCCGGTCTGATTTAATCCACTTGTCTGCCTGTGAGTGCATGGCTATTCCAGTGGCTTCAGTAGAATGCTGCAGCATTGTCAAAAGCCTTGAAAGACACAATGTCAAATAATAAGAAAACTTGTAACTAAAGATTAATTCTGATATTCAATCAATCAACTTACGTGTTCAGAGCTGCTGAGTCCTGCTGTCTGGAAACATCAGATGGACTGCAATTGAACCTCTTCTCCAGGCGGACTCGCGCAGGTGGATTAGGTCTGGACTCCAACACTGGGGCACTTCTGTGATCACACTTCTCAACATGGTCTCTGGATGCCTCCATAGCACATCTTACTTTAGCTAGCACAGAGCCTGGGACTTCACCACAGCTGGTTGGTGTCCTCTCTCCAGTGTTGACATCATCAGCAGGATCACTGACCAAAACCATTTTGATCTCTTGGATGTCCATTCCTCCTTCTTGAGATATTCCTGAGATGGTATATCGTACATCAGAAGATGATGGCTGTGTGTTTGCCTGAGATATTACTGCTGGGCTGGATGATGGAGAGTTGGCTGTGTAATCAGTCTCGCTGTGATGATGACTGGAAGCCCTGCCCTCACTATAAATGGCTGAATTCGTCCTGATCTCACCAGATGCCTCCTGCTCAGCTGCTTGTGCTTCTATGTGAGACTGAATGATGTGCTGAAGGTGTGTATACTCCACTTCTGTCATTTCCAAGAGGCTGAATTCAGAGCTCAAAACCTGGCCTTGCTCATTGGAAACACATCCATTTTGGCTGACAATGACACTGACAGGGTCAGAGTACTGGCCACTAGGTGATACATGAAGTGCTTTGCAAGCCACAGATGTGGTCATTCTGCAAGGGGGGCAATAGAAACACTTAAATCAATTTGAGAAAGACAAGATATGTCCGTCATAACCATTGATCAAAGCTAGCCTGTAAAAAAATGAACAATGCTTTAACGTTACAATACTTCGATTGGTCAACTAGTTAACGTTGCAGGTCTAAAGTTAAGTACACTAATTTAGTATTATTGAGATCCTGACCTGACAGTTCCCATTTCTGACATTAATTTAGCTAACTGTAATCTAACGTTAACGTTAGGCTGCTATCAACGACTTTAGTAGCAACTGGTCTGGGGGATTTGATCTTGAGGGATCTGTGAATCTTGACATTGACTTACGTGAAATTAACATTAGCTAATCATTAGAGATGAAATGTCAACATTAGCCAGCTAACAGTGCATTACTATCCCTGATATAAAATTAACGTCAACGTTAAATAACTTACTTGGACAGTAGTATCTAAGGTTAACCAAAGCTTGACGTTATCTTAGCTGGTTAACATTACTGTTAGCAGATAGCAGCTACTTCAGTTAACGTCAACTTAGATATTAAGTGAATGTTAGCACTACCCAATCTAAGTCGCCAATCCTCTCAAGTCTGTTTTTGACAGACTTTTCATTTTTCGATAGTCCTAATTGATCTTTGTTCTATGACCCTTGCTACCTGAGCAAGTTAAACATTAACGTTATCTCTTCAAATTCATTTTCCCGCTCCACAAAGAGCCTCGCGCAAAAGCTAACCTCAGTGGAAAACCAGCAGCTGAGGTCGAGTCAACACGAGCATCAAGTTGGAATTTTGTCACCAGATTTATGAGAATTCTTCCTTATTGAATAACATTAAATACATCAACCAATCTATACGTACATGCATTGTAACGTTAATTTAACTAACTTACACAAAAACAGCCGTATAAACACCAGGACAACCAGAATTTACATACAACTGTACTAACGGTTAGCAAGCTAGCTATTATTAGCAAATGGTAACGCTATGACGACCAGCAGCAACACATTTTGCAAATCCCCTCAGTTAAATTTAGCAAAGGTGGGTCTGTTTGTAAACAGAAATTAAAATGACACTTGATAACCAATCGTTGATGCCTACATGAAAGCCTTACCTGGCAGACACTTTTGGTCGGAATAAATAAATCAGGGTGATTAAATTCACGAACAGCAAAAAAAATCAAGGTGTTTGTCAGTATTATACCATCTGATGAAAATAACCCAACTGTCACTTCTTGCTGAGGCGAAAGGAGTAACTTTATTGAGGTGATGACGTGAATGTTGCTTTCAGAGTTCGGGATCTTGCAGTAAAAAGTTACAAGTTTGATGCCATATTTGGAAAATAATACAAGAAAACAGATGTACACCATGTAATCAGGCAAATTAATATTAATTGTGTAATTTCAGTCAGAAATAATTGTTTTGTTTTCATCTTCAGGTAAGTGTATGCTGAATAATAAGGGCCTAGATAAGAAGACAGTGAAGAAAGACCATTAATCATTTATTAAATGTTTTATTTTTCAGCAATGAGTTCTCTGATTTCTACAGAGGACACAAAGTAAAGCATAATGTTCAAAGCTAGTAATGTTTTGGCTCCCTATAAAACTATTTTCATGAACCACATGAACTACAGTATATCCAATAGACAAAACACTTTTAAACAAACCAAATTAAACCAGTATGGTTTATAACACTTCCTCATAGAAAGTACAAATAAAACATGTACTTTTTCTTAGTTTGAAAATTGACTATAAAGATGAATAACAGAACAAAAGTAGTCTGCAAATTACACATAAATGGTCAACATAAAAGGTACATTGATTCTGTATGCAACAGTTTAATTTTTAATCTTGCATATTGTTCACTGCACAATAGTTTGGTGCTGCTAAATTCTTTTCACAAATGCATTATTATTGCAACTTGTCTGACACAAAACAGGCATCTTTAAAGAATCAATGTTATAAAATGAGTACACAAGAGGTGAAGAACTCAAGAGGTATCAACTGATATTTAAATGTATGACAAAACAGCATTAACTTCTACAATGCTCTTGTTATATCTTGGCTTCTCCCATGATCTGTCTTTGTAACTCAAGATCTTTATCTATTTCTTTCTCTACCTCTGCTCCCTTTTCTACCAAAGCCTTTAAACCCCCCATCGTTTTGTCCTCTCCTTCCTGTTCTCTCATGACAAGATTGGTTCCTGTCCTCTTGACTACTACTGTGAGAATCTCTTTCGCGGTCCTGGTGCCTGTTTCTTATTCTAGCTCTCTTGGCGTAATCTCGATCTTGTCCACCCTTTAGCCTCCTTGTTTCACCATCACTCTCTCCTGACTCTCCTCCTTTACCCTTATCAACCCCTCTCCCTCTAGAGAGAGACCTTTTCCAGGCTTGCTCCCTAGGCCACAGCCTCCTGTCTCTCTGTCTAGGCAAGCTGCCATCAGACATCCTCCTCTCTTCTGACCGATCTCTGGCGTTTTCATGTGAGTGGTAGGGTGAGGGGTCCTTATTCTCTCTGGGATTTTTTGCATTATCTGATCCAGAAGTCTCTCTGTCAAAACCTGTTCTTCCAGGTGGGTTTTGTGGTGGCCAAGGGTTTTCTAGGCTTTGAGGAGGATGTTGCATTGTGGGATTAAATGGTCCGGTGGGACCCCCTGGAGGGGTCGGTAGCAAAGGGCCAGAGTGTCGTCGAGGCAGTGCATTAGACTGATGATCTGGCTTGTCCGAGCACAAGCTTGGTTGGCCTTTATTCCCTAAAAATGGTCCTGAAGCGGGATCTCTTGGTCTGGGAAACGGGGGGCAGTCTCTTGGGCTGTGGTGATCAAAATGATGAGGACTTTGCTCTTCGAAGGTTTGTTCGTGTTGAGGTGAACCTGATTTTGGAAAACGATGCAAAGGTGCTCTTGGATCTAAAGACATATCTGGGGGACCAGGGAAAGAAGCACTCCTATTCTTGATAATTTCTCTGTTTCTGTAGTTGTCACTAGGGCCTGATCCGCAAAACCCTGGCCCAACCCTTTCTGGAGTATTACGTCGAGGCTGCTGGTCAAATCTGTTTGGAGTAAAATGTGTTCTCTGCTTGTCCCATTCTAAATCTCCGCCCCTATGCATTTCAGGTTGCTCAGTGGGGGCACCACCGAAAGAAAAGTCTCCATGATTTTCTCTGAACATGTGTGGGGGAGCAGGTTTGTCATCATCATGAAAAGAGTGACAATCATTAAAGTCACTGTTATTGTTTGATCTCCATGGAGCATCAACATTCAGCATCCTGGGACCATGGCTGACATTAAACTGCCTGATAGGAGGCCCTGGTGGTCCAGATCCTGGAGGTCTGGGGCCTCTGTTTTCAAACAGTCCTTGAGGGGGTTGTCCAAATGGTCCTCTTGGTCCTGGGTGATACATTGGTGGATGAGGACCATCATACTGGTTTGAGTGAAATGGTCTATCGAAAGTGTGCTGTGTTTGACAATCGGGGTCACTGAACTGTCTTGAAGGGGGTCCTCTTGGTCTTGTATTTTGGCCGGAACCTCGTTCCTTGAACTTATCCTCTGGGGCAGAAAAGCTGGCACCTCTTTGTGCCACGTCTGAAATTGTCCCAAATTCTCTTCGTCCTTCCCATCTCGGTTGCCCTCTACTTGTTTGTTTACTCAATGAAATGTTCGAACCTCTGTGCTCAAACTGTTCTCGGTCATGATGCTTGTCATTTTCACTTTGTTTGATACTGACTGGTGATGGTTGGGAGGGCTTGACTTCATGACTATCACTTGAACGTTGCCTTTTCCTTGGTGACACATCTTTACTATCTCTTGGGGATTTTCGGCGTGATTTACAGCCAGACCTATGTGAATGACGAGGAGCTTCACCAGATTGCGCTCGTGTCTCTGTTTTGAGACTATTTGCTTTTGTATGTGTATCTGTCTTTGTAAACTCTTTAACACCACGTTTGCCACGTTTGCCAACTATTTCATCTACTTTCTCAGTAGATGACATTTTTGTTTTTGTTTTCTCTGTGCTTGTTTTGTTCTCAGTAGATACTGGAGTCCCTTGTTTAGCTGTCTGTATATCAGTCGTTAATGGGTGCTTCTCTGGTTGAATGGCTTCTGACTTTGATGATCCTAAAGGGGTATTTTTGCTACCATGCTCACTCTCCACTGGCTTATTATCTACACACCTAGATTCTCTTTTCTGCCGTGGGTCCCTCCTCTGATTAATAACTGGCCTATCAACAGTATCTATGGTCTGCTTTTCTGCAAGTTGTAACAAATCACAGTTTGACAGATAGGAAGTTCTAGGAGGAGAAAGTAAAGCATCTGAGACAGAAAAGTGAGCCATTGACATCCCTGCTGCTGCTCTTTGCCGAGACAATTCTTCTTCTTGTTCCTCAAGCTGACGTTTTTGCTCCTCAATCTGCTTGTTCAATTCCAGCAGCATTCTCTGCTGTTCAGATACTACTGTGCCACTGGCTCCAACTGAATTTCCAGCAAGGTCAGCTTGCATCTCTTCAAAGAAAGTGCTGTCCTCTGGGTCATAGGCAACATCATCCTCGATTGTGGGCTGCTGTGCTACAGTTTTATTTTCAAATGTTTTGACTGGACTTATGGGGTTATCATAACCCATTGCTGGATCATACTCCTCTGGGTCATAAGGTCGATCATCATCATTATCTATCTTCTTCATCATTGGGATTGTGCTGGTCTGATTTAACATCCCATACTCAACTTCTGGATCATACTCAACTTCTGGCTCATACTCTTCTTCTGGATCATATGGTCTATCATCATCTTTGCTTATCTCAATATTCGCTATTGGTCTGTCTGTGGAAATATGTCCATACTTTTGAACAATCAGATCAACCTCTGCAGTATTTGGGGCTGGGGATTTGATGTCTACTGAGGAGCTTTGTTTAGGTGAGTCCATTGCATTGGCAGAAGGTTCCTCCTTCCTTCCAAACAAAGTTTTAAGAATGGTTTGCAGGGGATTTTTGTCAGCTGATACAGAGGGATCTGAGTTACTTATTGGTTTAGAGCTGGCAGCAGTAGGTGCTTTAATGATGGACAGGACAGTATGGGCTAAATCAGACGGAGATGACACAGAACCTGAGGAGGAGGAGTCTGGAGATCCAGGGGGCGTTGTGCTAATTGGGATCTCCGGATCATAGGGTTGCCAGTCATTCGGTTTCGCACTAGGGATGGCTGATTTTGCAGTAGGAAAACCACCATCAGACGATTCTGAAGCAATCAGTGTTTTAACTCTCGTTTCATTAGCCTCTTCTTTCAAAGCCTCAGGTGGCTTTGGTTTCTGACATACAGCCAGGCCAAGCAGCAGATTTGGACGCTTCTGCTCAAAACCTGTGAAAGACAAAATGAAACAGCAATTTAAAAATGTGCTCGTTACTAAATACAGCTTCTGTCAATTACAGTGAAAACCAATAACAAGGTTAAAAGCCTAAATTGGGAGATGATCAAATTCAGTGTCTACCTGGTCCCTCAAGTGGCAGAAGTAGTGAGGGGACAGATTCATGAGCTCCAAGAGGAATGAGGTAGAAGTCCTTGATATACGTGCAGTGGTTGGAAACCACACCAAAACGCCTGCGACTGTTGAAATACGAAAAAAGAGACACATATGCCACTTCCTCCTCATCCGTCGCTGGTTGGAAACGGATCAAACACAAATCCTGAAATTAAGGGAAGAGAATGTATTACAACAGTGTTCAGAAAGTGTTGATGAAAACAGCTAGAGAGCAAAAATTGGTGCACTTACTTTAGAGGGAGATGCCTTTACTCTCTCCACATACTCCCACACTGTTTGAGGCAATATCCGACCCCCGATGTGAATAGTGTCAGGTATGTCCTAAATGACATGACATTTTGTTGATAATGTATACTTTCTACAGAGACACATACTGACATTAAAATGTAACAACTATATTGTGTAATCTCATTAATCTAAATTGTATTAATCAATTTCAATTTATCCATATCAGTATGTTGAATTTTCTATGTGAGAAAAAGAGAAACCTTCAAATGAACGAAATCAACAAATGAAATAATGAATTGTGGCCTAACCTCATTCAGGTATTTTGAGGATCCTGAAACCAGGTAACCCTTTGTGACAAATTTAGCAACTGTTTGCATGTTCAGAAATCCTTTCCATATAGTCTCCTGCTTTAGTAGAAAATGACGTGTGTCCTTGTCCGGAGGAGGTTGAGAAGACACCGCGCTGATTAAAAATGTAAACAAGGAAGATCACAAACATTGTTTGCAAGTATACAGAGTAAAAGGGACCATAAAGTAAATTGGCAATTATACACTTTTAGATTTTTTTTGTTATGAAGACAGTGTGAGAGCAAACACCTTGTGGGTGTCCGGGAGGTAGAGTACAATCTGACAGATGATCCAGTGGGTTTCATCAGGATAGATTTCGGGACAACAGGTGGCGGTGGAGGAAGTGGTGGTTTGACTGGTTTGGGCGCACTGATTACAGGTGTGGTGGGTGGGGATGGAGCGATCGGTGGTTGGTGTACGCTGGGTTTAACAGCAGGACGGAATCCAGCAGTGCGCGGATCCTGTCTGGTGATGGACACAATGGACACCTCAGGTATAACAATGGGGGTGAAGTCTGACGACTCCTCCCCAGCGTCTGGAATGTCCTCTGGCACAGGGGACGCTGGAGATTCCATAACTGGCGATTTGACACGTGGCACGATGGGTGCTGTCCTTCTCTCTGTGCCACGGCTCATCTTAGGAGGCCTCTCCTTGTGTGATGTCTCCTGCTTCTCCTCTGGTTCAGATTTCTTCAGCCTCTTAGCTCCAGGCTCATCAATATCATCAGCTGATATCTGACCTATACATGGCCAATAAAAAACATGGAAGAGGTGTGTTGTTTGTAAAATCAGCAATATTTAGAGTATTCTTGATTTTTGGGTAATTTTCTTACCTGTGCATATCCTGCACTTCAGATCAAAGAGATGGGTTTTGTGCTCTGATGTTGTATCCTTCAGCATACTGCTGATGAAGTCTGGAACTGACGGCATTTTGGTTGGTTGATTTAGCTTGATTCCAGAATACTGCTGTTAAAAACAAACAGAAAACATACAACACAGTGTTTACAGTGTAACTGGATCAAAAGAGTAGGAATAAGAGAGAAAGAGAGAAAGAGATACACTCACAGAGGGTGTGGAGGGCGGTGGTGAGTCCTCTGACTTGCATGCTGCTACAGAAGACAATTGTGTGGTTTTCTCTGTTACACCACTAGGGGGCGACTCCTCTTTCACATCTTGCTTTATCTGCCTCATCTCAGGACTGCTCTGGTGAGCCTAGCAATAAATGGTGAGAGATCGCAATCAAAGGCAAGGCCATCACTAGCCAAACAAACTTTTTCCTCTAAGGATGGCAATTTACCTCAGGCGGTACACTGACGTTTGGAGATGATGGTTCCCTGGCCTGTAACTCATCTTGACTTAGTCTGGTTAGCTTTGATGGTGAGATTTCTCCTTTGATCACCTGATAGAACAGCACCTGAAAATTAAAATAAATATCAGTGATAATGAAACGCTTTGTCTACACCTAAACAACCATTAGAATTCTACAATATACGTTTTGAAATATTACATTCCCTGTTATGGTCCAGTTACATACATAACACAACACAGTTCACTAGCATAAACAAAATATAAACAAAAGCAGTACTAAACTGACCTTATTTTTGGGATCTTTCAGGTTGAACATGATCAACCTGTACTTGTTCTTGTATTTACCATCAGTTGAAAGGTACATGTTGTATATCGCCTTCTCAATGTTCACGGCCAAATTCCCAACTTCACTTTCTGACAATGCTAAATCATCACTGTCATTTACCCTGATAAAAGTAATATAAAGGAGGTTAAATTGTAACACGATTCTAATGACTGCTGCAATGTTCATTGGGTTTGATTAACAAACCAGGTCATGGAATCAAATGCATTCAGTAACTATGAAGCACTTTCCAAACTTTAAATTACCTTGTCTAGTGTATATGCATATGTAACGGTATGAATGTGTTGGCAACATTTCTTCTCTGATGTTATTGTTTTTTTTATTTCCATGTTAAGGAGTCATAGGAACATTGAAAGATAGGTAGGTGAAGAATAGGGCATCTTATATGTTTTCAGAGTTCTCTTACCTTTTCCAGAGAATCTCAGTGAGGGAGCGGCGGATATTTAGCCTGATCTGGATGTTAGGCTTCAGCTTTTGCTCTGACGGCATTTGGGGGACCTGAGGTCCCTGCTGAGAGCCGGAGGCTGTGACTGGGACAGATGTAGGGGAGGAGGATGTGGAGGGAGGTGACTGTTCAGGTGATTTTTTGGGCAGTAGAGACTTGCTGATGCTATGTGCAGCCGTAGGTTGTTGTCTGGACGTGGTCAAGTCAGAGTCTGAAGCCAACTGTACTGTTGGTTTGGAATTCAGAGGCAGCAGATTGAAATCTGCCTGTATGGTCCGGTTTGCAGGTGGAGATGCGGTGTGTCCTGGTTTGACCGTCACCTCTGAGGGTGATTTGGATCTCCCAAGGTCATCTCTTTCTGTTTTACTGTCTACATTCTGAGCTGTTTTTTTATCTGTTGGAAAACAAAATAAAAGGAAACCTCATGGCACCACAAAACACCAAATTCAGATTTACTGCTTTGTGATATTTAAAAGTAATTAATGCATTCATTAATGAATAAAAAATCAATTGGAAAAAGTTAAATTTTGTATCAGAAGTACCTGTCCAAACATGTTGCTCAACAGAAATATTAAGGCAACACATTATTTTCTGCTCCCATTTTTCATGAGTTGAAATAAACGATTAAGGACTTCTTCCATACACCCAAAAGGCTTATTTCACTTACATTTCCGAAGATCCGTATTAGTAAGCACTTCACCTTTACATTCTGTTCACAGCTAGCAGCCCAGGTGGACATTCCTGCAGTCAGCATGCTAATTACATGCCCCCCACCCCTCAAACGTGTGACATCTGTGGCATTGCATTGTGTCATAAAACTGCACATGACCGGGCCAAGGCACTTCTGTGTAATAATCACATGATTTTTCATCAGCATCTTTTGATGTCACATACGTTGGGTGGATGGATTATGTCAGCCAAGGTGAAGCACTGACAAATACAGATTTGAAGACATTTATGTAAAATACTGAGAAATAAGCCTTTTGTATGCATATGAAAGCTGACATTTTGCTTCAGCTCATGAAAAAATGGGAGAAAATAAGGCTAAAAATGGGGCAGGATTTATTCAATGACAGACGGTTGATGCGGCTTTGTACTCAAGCAGTGACTACCCCGACGGGCTTAGTATTGAACATGGACTTGTATATTTTCTCAAATTGAGTAAACAACTGCATTTAAACCCTGTTACAAGACCGATACTTCCAAAAGTATTCACTAAAAGCTTAAAGGTTGTATCAGCGATGGCGGGGTAACGTCACTTCTGTTGACGTTCAAACAAAACCAAGCGCTAGCTCGCTACTAGACGACCTCTGCCTTCACAGTTAATTTCTTAATTTTAAGGAGCAGCACTCATATTAACAAACGAAATGTGCAGAATTTTTTTTAATTTGTATGATGTGATTTCCTGTATTCTGGTGGATCTTGGGGATGGCCAATACTTTAATTCAATTAGATTCATAGCCTACATCCTGATTTGTTGATATTGAGGCAATGACTGCATGCAAAGGCTTGGGCTTCAGGGCCCCCTGACCCCTTGGGCCTGTGCAGTAATCCATCCCTGCTCTCACTGATCTAACTATGCAGCCCCTATATGAAATCATATGGCCAAATACGCAGTAAAGTGTTGTCACCAGATTTTGCTGATTCAAGAGACGGTAGATAGATGCGTTCAAGAGTGAAAACAAATACTGAAGATTAGACAGTACAAATTATGAATGCACAGAAGTGTATAGTTTGCTGTCACCATTTGATATGCATCTCAGAAAGAGATTTGTGGGTAGGTCTCTGAATATGTTAGTTATGGCTATATAGTGACATTTTGTTGATCCAGTGCCTGTTACCAGACTATAGAAACAGGGAGCAAAGCTATTTAAATCCCAAAGGTATTCAGGTATTCTGGCATGCCACAGTATTTACAAAGATACAATGATTCTTGTCTGTCTACTTTTCACCAACCCTTGGACTTCTCCAAGTGTCATGCGATTTCAAAATAAGAAAATAACCGCCGTGTAGACATCTATGTGGATTAAGCATGTTTGCTTGGTAGTACTTCTGTAAAAACCAATACAAAAATGTGATGACAAGTAAACTATGATATTGCTGACTATCTTCAAAATTAAAAAAAAAAAAAAAAACTAACATAATTCAACAAATGTGTTAAGTTTTACGTGGGGATCACATCTGAATTTGCTGACTATAACATGCAGAGCAAAAAGTTTGATATTTTGTTTCAAATATGAGCTTTTTGGGTCAGAGGCAAAAAAGGCAGCAAAAAGGTAACCTAAAAATGACCTATTTGATATGTGCTTTACCCATTAGTGAACATAAGCCTGGCTGGCAAATGTTATAAATTTCCACATTCCTAAAATTGGTTGTTCCAGCATTGGACACTAGGT
Source organism: Alosa sapidissima (assembly GCF_018492685.1). NCBI lineage: Eukaryota > Metazoa > Chordata > Actinopteri > Clupeiformes > Clupeidae > Alosa > Alosa sapidissima. The sequence goes on from NC_055963.1 coordinate 30,467,607, forward strand.
GGCAATCACGAATAATAATTCTGTGCGGCCCTTTAATTGTATCTGTGAAGTGGCATTCCCGCAGTTGTGGAGAAGTAATTAAAACAATGAATGTAACACCAGTGCTGGTGCATGTTGGTTTAACAAAACACAAAAAAGTTCCTCAAAGTGAGTGTGTGTACACATACATCTTGTTTGTGTGTGTGGAGGGGGGGGGGGGGGGCATGTGTATGGAATTCTAAGCACAAGCTCTCTCTCTGGCATGAGTTGTTTGGAAACCATCTCATTTTTCTGAAGAAATCACTTTCCAAGGTGTCCTCATGAGACACACTGACATCTGGTGACATTCCACATGTGCAGGCCAGGCTCCACTGACAATGACTGTGTGCATTCCAGGGAAATTCTGTTGTGTGCATAGTCACTCACTTGTTTGATCCTGTGGGGGTTTTGTGGGCACTTCCACTTTATGGTATCAGTCAACCTGATACTTCACACCTACAACTAACCCTAACCCTTTTAAGTCAATTTTGCTTCTCCATTTTCTTTATGGGCATATGTATGTAATTCTTGAGAATATTCCTTTTCTTTTCTTTTCATAAGGGTCCAACAGGTTAGCTCTTTTGTATCAGGCAATGTTCCAGGCCTCGACTGGGTTTCCAAACATGATGTCCATGTAGCGGAAGTCGATCCAACTCCGTGTCAGTGCTAGTCAGTGATTTGTTTTTGAAATAGCCTATTGACAATAGTGGTGTGTGGATTCCTCATTGACAGCAAATTCCTCTCTTCACGGTCAGCTGTTGTCAGGTAAGTGTACCTCCACATGTCAGTCACAATTACTGCTTGCCATGTCTGACACAGATAAGGGTTTGTCTTTTTCTGCTTTGCTGTTCATCCATACAAAAACAGATTGATTTACCCCCCACAAAAACTTTTTTTTGTTGTGAAATGTGTGATCACAACTGCTACGTGCTCTTGTGAAACTACCTACATTTTACAACTTTTTTGCAGTTATTTCCCCTCAAAATTCTATTTATATCAAATCATGAGGATATTTTGTGTAGATCCACAATGCAACTGGGGGAAGAGAATCAACTTTGAGGCAAACTGCATGAAGTCCAGTAGTCCAGTGTGGGAAAACTGAGGTTTCAGTGCAAAACAAACTTGAAAGATGATCAGATGCGGACCAAAGTTGTGTTACAGCCGAGACACACATGGGACAGTGTGGTATTGAATTACACACCATTCCATAGTGTACAGACAAAATTGTGTGCAAGGAAAACTAGGGAAAGAAATACTGATAGCTGCAGACTTGATGCCAGTTACCTTAAAAACCTAACCAGGGATGCATACAGGTAAAAGGTAAAAAAGGTGAGAATAGGGGAGTCGTAGCACAGGGGTAGAATCTCTACCACGATCAGTACGCACAGGGACCCAGGTTTGAGCCCGAGGTCATTTACCAAACTCATTCCCCAACCCTCTCATTTCCTGACATTTCTACACTATCTTTTCAGATAAAGGCTAAAAATGGGGCTGGCTTTATAGGACAGGACAGTTGGCACCACTTAGGTATACAGTATGAGCATAATGTGCAATTTCAGTTTCAGAGTGTCCAGACCTTATCAATTGAGAATCGGTTTGGTGTAAGCCAGGATTGGGGTCAGACCCAATCAGAGGTAGTGTTGGGAGTCTACTTCTTAGTTTTCTGCACCCAGGACCCCCAAAACAAACAAACAAACAAAACACACACACCTCATCAGATGTGACCTATTTTGATATCTAAAGTCGAGTCTTAGATTCTGGTGATGGGTATGCCGATGTATTGACTGTGCTCAATATTGAGCATTATAGCACTGAGCTGCTACATTGTCCGAAGTGCCAAAACATCATTAGTAAAAGGTTCCTAAAGTTTCAAGACCACATTTCTTTTACATTTCTACTCTATGGTATCTAATGAGGCAGTGGTATATCACTATATGACACACAGCTGATGTATAAAATACTAGACAGATGATAGTGGTGGACTAATTTCAAAAGTGTTACATCACATAGAAATTATTCTACCATGAGCTTCTAAATGTCAGCATTTCAAAAGGATTCCAGATTCTGACATTTTCCTGACTTCTGTCTGAACAGTACTGTCAGTTGAAGAAATCATGCAAGGGCTGATGCACAAGAGGGTGTACATGTGTCAAAATAAAAGACGAGCTGACGGCAAAGAACTTTATCACCTAAGGCACCACAGGTTGAGCTTTCTTCAGTGTGGAATAGCCAGACTTAAAGTACTGTTTTTACAGACATTTGTTTTGGAATGACTTACCACTTTGCATTTTCCATGTTAGTTAGTGAGACTTTGACATTGAACCCAGAATTTTTGCATGTGCTAGTTACATTGTCAGAGTTCAATGTTATTTTGGAACTGCGCTAAGTAGTTGCATTTTTGTAATTTTATCTACTAATATTTTATTATTAATTTCATATTGTCATATGAATTGACTATGCACTTATGGGATACAGTCATGTCGATTACATGGCACAATACAGTATATCTGTGAGAGCAAGTCAACAAACCAATCATATAATTATTGATGGCATTCATTGCAACTTTTGATGTTGCAGTTTTGACAGAATCCAGTAAAATTCTGTCAGAAGACACTTAAGTCTAAATTTGTCCCATTAGGATATCATCCCATTAACGTGTAATGCACAAAATAACTGGTTGACAGAGATGGCTGTCACTTTGGAAGTGTGAGTGTGAAGATAGCTAGCCTATGCAGAACTGATATTGTAGGGGTTTTGCCAGCTCCTATATTGCCAGTTGTTGAACTAACTCTTAATCACTTATTGGCATGAATTCTGAAAGATAAACTTGTAACTCTTAACTCCTATTGTTCACAATTTGTATCACATTTGCAAGCAAACAAACCTTATAAATATATATATATGAGGCAAATGTGTCCTTTTACCAAAAGTTCAAAGCCATGATAATGTGCCATATTTGATCATGCACATTCATATTAGTAAAAAATCTGCATGACAGAAATAAAAGATGCCCTCAATCCACTGCTTCAAACAGAGGATAGATGACCTTTTCATATTCAAAATGTACATAATTTTATTGCCACAAAGCCAAAGCTGGTGGTTTGTGTATCTGAGTACTTGACAAGACAGTCCGTTATCAAGCTTTAATAAATACTTACCTGAGGAGTTAAAATGTATAATAGGTAGCCTGCCAGAGGAGTACTTACCTGTTTTTGTCTTCGGTTATATGCAGTGTGTTGTTATGGGTGGATGCGTATTTTCATATATGACCTTACTTGCCAGAGATGTGAAGGCCATTTACCTTTGTTGTAAATTCTAAGTGCTGTGTGTCTACTTAATGAATTTGTTATATGAAATCAAACAAATGTAGTTAAGAGCTGTCAAATAAAATGTAAGTGATTCGGACAGAAAGCATCTGTAAGTGTGTGGTTTGGGAACCATTTGGCGATACGTACTGGACTTGTAAAAAACTGACGAGTCTATGGCAGAAGCCTGCTGTGCCCTCACTGCCTCAGTTTGGGTGCTGGGCAGCACAGCAGCCTCTTTCTCCTTAACTGCACCATGATCCTCCACCTCTCTTTGCTGTCCTCCAGATGACCTCTTCCTGGCCACCTTCCCGAGAAGAGGCTTCATCTGCGCCTGGAGGCAAGCATGGACAGTCATCAACACAAAAGCCACAACGTGTGGTCCATTTCATGTCATAACTGAAAGAGTGGTTCAGAAAAGCAACTACCTACAAGCTAATCATATTCCTAAAATTAACAAACAAGATGTAACCCCAGTCACCCTAAACAACAGGACTATAGATTACCTTCAGTGCTGAGAGAATGGTTGGTTTACTGAGTGCTTTTGGTGTGGGGTGAGCCTGTGGTGGTAGAGGCTCCAGCTTGGGTGTTTTTTGCTCAGAAAGAGACTTCATGGTTACCGCAGCATGTCGGAGGATGCATTCATGGCCGCAGTACACAGAGTCAGGTAGAGCACTCTTAATGCAGCCTGGCCCAATGCATTTTGGGAGAACCTGTTCCTCCTCCACAACAGCACTCGTCACTCCCTGTTAGGAAACTTATCTAGTTATTATCTAACCCATGGAAAAAACATTCATTCAAAAATGATTTCCAACCACTGTTTTTAAGAACATAACATGATACTGAGGAAAGACATAACAATTTTGTTTCCCCTTTTCACTACCCACATTTACCTCTAGCAGTTGACATTTGTAAAAGAAACACCAAGAGAATAGTAACAGTTTTACCGGATGGAATAATTTAATTTTCTTCTTCGTTCCTTCGCTGCTAGCTTTTCTAATTTTTCCTTTGATGCCTTTATCTTCACTGGGTCTATCTTCACAAGCAGATGACATGAGACTCTCAGAGGAAGAACTCATCCCAGTAGCAGAGAGGGCAGTCTGCACTGTCTGGACAGGTACAGGACTTGCGCAGGGGCTACAGTTTGGGCAGATGTAGTCCTCCCTGTTCATCTCCATGAGCCGCCCACGCTTCTCCGAGATGCCGACACAGTCACCATGAAACCACTCTTCACAGCGATCACAGCAGATCATAAACCTAAACGCACACCATGAGTTCATGAATGAGGCAAAAGGATCACAGTGGATACAGAGACTAAACATTTAAGAGTGTTACTTTGCAAACTGTTATAGAAAAACCTGATAAACTGATTCAAACACTTGACAAGGCGAGAAATACTGAAGATTTGTAGCTTTATTGCAATCCAGGACTGAAAATTGGTTCATGAAGCAACAACCCTGACTTGTTGCGTCACTGCCTATATACAGTAGATCCCATATGTAAACTTTACGAGTTCTTGTGAAATTATTTTAGAATTTGGATTGTCCACCCATGTCTTACTCCAATCTAGAGCCTATAACCAAAATAGGTAATACTTAGGCCTCCTTTCTATTTTCCTGAACTCTGACCCAAGGTTAAAGGCCTTCTAAAACAGGCCCTGATTTGTGCTTACCCTTCAACTATTTTGGTTTTCTAACTGTCACCCTTACTGAGTGACAACAACAGGTTGTGGCTTCATAGCCTCTCTCCCCAGTCCATCTTTTCTTCATAGTGTAATGATAAAGGCACTACAAAACACTTGCTATTGTTAGTACCATATATTAGTTGAGCTAGAGTTTGTTCTTTTTTTCCATCCCATGATCATAATGGTAGGCAGACAATTTTATTGGAAGTGAGTGACATTCTTGATAACCAACACAGAAGATCATTGGTTCAAAAGTTAGGTACATACATACCTTTTGTTATGTTTCTGTCGACAGATGCAATACACAGCATCTGGGTCAGTGTCCTCACTCTCACATTCTTCTGGTGATCCTTGTCCCTCCGTTTCATTCTCCTTCCTCTCTCCCTCCTCATCCTCAGTGTCTGGAAACTTGGAAGCAGATTTGTGCACACCTCTGGCTGGTTTCTGGCTCCTTTTGACCAGCATACCATCTTCGTTGTTTGCACAGACGGGGTGTAACGATCCAGCACTGACCAAAGACCTTGCTGACGGCTTACCTGTTTGTCTAATGGCTACTTCCTCCTCCTCTGTTGACGTCTCAATCTGTATAACCTCTATCATTTTTGCACCATTTGCTTTGGATTTTGCTTCTGCTTCTGCCTTAGCAGCAGTCTTTTTGTCCTCCAGCAGCTTGCGTCTTTTAAGCCTCTCTGCGTACTCATGCAGACTTATCTCCTCACTGTCTGTTGTACCCTCACTCAAAGGGTGGTTCTCAGTAGGCACGGTCTTTACAGCCCCAGCTTCACACATTTCTGATGCATGTAAGCCTGCAACCTCACTGTTTGCCTCAGTAGTGGTCTCAGCGCTGACAGACGCGAGAAAGGCATTAGGGGAACTCTTCCTGCTCCCCCTGCCCCGCTTACTCGTCGGTGTTGGGGTGGTCTCAGTGGCTTGCTTGGCCCGGCCCCTGCCCCTGCCCCTTGGCTGGCGAGCACCACGGCGACAGGGCACTGGTTTGGAGTCTTCCATAAGGTCTCCAACCTCTTCCAGGAACTCCCGACGGGCGATAGTGGTGCGCCGAAAACCCCAGGTCTTAGTACGTTCTGTACTCGGCCCGTCCTGACCGTCCTCCATGTTCAAGTCTGAAAGCTATAGACAAAGAAAGAAATCCACATATTCTAGGCTGCCACAAAGTTACAGTAAATTCCTTTACAACAACACATCAGGTGAATGCATGTTTGTGCGTACTGTATGTATGAAAGAGGTTTTGAGCAATTATATGCATACCTTTCACACAGCGGTCATTAGAATTGTAAGAACTAGCAAGTTCTTTCTGAGGGAAGAGAACAAGGAGATAATAAATTCTGATAATGCCGTGCAACTGTGATTAAATAAGTGACATTTACAACTTCTTTGCACACAAAGTTAAAACATGGTAACAACACAACAATGTTTACAAAATGTAATTCCCTTTAGCCTAGACCAAAATAAAATTGCAGCAAAAATAAATATTTGCAGCAAAAGGCTCTATCTGCAAACATAATGCAATACAGGAGATAATGCACTTCAAAGATTTATCCCGGTGGTGTGGATTTGTTAATAGTGTTCTAAGTGATACTGGGTAACGTCACTTCTGTTGACTTTCAAACAAAACAGAGAGCTAGCTCGCTACTTCCTTCCCCCTCCCTCCCTCGCTGCTCCCGTGCAATTGAAACTGTCCTAAACACGCATCTCGTGATTTGCTGGAACAGTTTGTTATGTTTTTATGGACTAGGTTTGCTCAGGTTGTTTTTGTTTCCGTTTTTGGAGCCTGGGCTGTCCACAGAGATCGCTTTTTTTACAGTATATTCAGGGCACATACTGCTAGCGTTTGGTTAGGTGATGTTTGCAGTAAGTGACATAAAATATGTTAGCCTAAAAAGCGTGTGGCATCGCTTAGAGCACCTTTAAGCAAAGTTTGTGTTATTTTTAGAGATTATTTGAATTCTATAATTTCATATTAATAAGAGGCATTAGATGAAACAGCAGAAATGCATTCTTGACCAAATGATCAGACCCAATCAGTCTTACACAATTTCTCCCATGGCACACACAGGCTATGCTCTTCACAAACACCACCAAGCAATAATTAATGCAACATGCATGCAGAACAACCCTAGCAATATAAAGTGTCATTTAACTGCCTTACTACTTGATTCTGATACTTGTAACCTACACACTAAAACAATAATGAAAGCAAAAATAAAGCTTGAATGCTAGATCTCTCTCTCACTCTCCCATTTCAGACTGTCAACAGGAAAGCCTACACAATTGAAATTACCCACGGCCATCTACTAATCCATAAGCTCAGAGGAATTTAGCTATTATTCAAGACTATGACATTTGTTGATTTATTCATACCTAGCCTGATTTGATCAAGATCATGGTTTGCTTCATTTCTATAACACGGTCAAAGATATACGTAAATACTCAAGCTCATGTTTTAATGCAATCAAACTTCGTATTATGAACTTGAATGTCATGTGCATGCATGCAAGAGGTGGGCAAAAATGTAAAAGAACTTACAGGGCAAATCGATTCAAAGTTTACATCCTTTATATTTTATTTATCACCTGTTGTTTTATTAACAGAACATTAATCTGGTTTTCGCCTCTTATGCGAGGCCTATTTCTGTATCTGCATCTGTAGACTCTGGCATTTCGACCCGCTTTTGGAACCAACGTCATGAATTATTCTTAAAGTGTTAATTAAACGAGGCAGACAGTAGCCAAAGCGTATCGACAACAGAAACTACTGATCTGCACTTGCATGTTCAGGATGGTATCCGATTTAGCTGGCTAACATAGCCTGAACAACACATAGCATCTAGCAGAGACCAGTGAGTTAGCTTCCCCAAACAGCTAACAGCTAATCAGACATTATGTGCACGTTAAGCTGTTTAGATACTTAAATGTATGACTGTGCTGTGGGAGTGTAAAATATAACAATTAAACAACGAAATCGACAACATTTTAAAGTATGAAAAATTAGTATGACCTCGGATTATAACATTAGTGCCATTACCCGTCTAGCTAACTTAGCCTGAATTAGCTAAGAACAAGTGGGGCAGTCCACACCAAACACTTCAGTTTCGTGGTCAGATACAAAGCATTGCACTCACGTGCTCCACGTGGGGAAAAGTGTGTGTTTGCTTGTTTGTTGTTATATATTTGAAGTCGACTTACTTTTATTCTTTGAAACGTTTCTCTACTGCATGCGGATAGTTAAGTTACTTTATCATCAGCCTTCCATGTTGTTTTGTCCAATAGGTGGGCGTGGTTACAGAAAACTGCGCGGGAGCGACACGGAAGGCGTGGAGGAACTCCTGAAGGCAGGCTGCCCTGGCAAAATCTCAATCTTTTTCCAGTGGGTTGAATTTTGATTGCACTGAATCTGGCCATTGACTTACATACAATTGCCAAAGCTAAAACAAAGCCCATAAATAAAATGGTCTTTCATGGTGACCCATTGACAAACTGCTGGTGATATTGTTAGGTCTACAATATAATTAGATTAAATTAGATTAGATTCAACTTTATTGCCATTATGCAGAGTTCAAGTAATGGCCTCCTTACACCAAACAACTTTGACAAGCTTGGGGAAAGATTCTTGAAAGATTGGAGTCTTTTGAGTAAAGCTTGAATATGGGGCATTAGTTAAAAGACTAGGCTACAATCTTTCAAGAATCTTTCCCAAATCTTGTCAAAGTTTTTTTGGTGTAAGGTGCCATTAGCCAACGAAATGCAGTTTGCGTCTAACCAGAAGTGCAAGAAAGCAGAAAAGTACAATGTGATATACAAATTACAAAGTATAGACAGGTGGTGCATAGGCAGGACAAGAAATATAGTGCAGTGTAGACAGTAATATGTAGTTGGTTTACAGAAGGTGGTTTAGAGTAATATAAATTAGATATAAATATGTGCAGTGTATTAGCAGTTACTTTATAAAATAATAATAAATATGGCTATGTGATATGAACAGTGTATGAACAACATGAACAACATGTACAGATATGTGCAATGTAGTAGCAGTAACAATATAATAATAGATATGCAGTGTATTAGTAGAATATATTATGAGGAAAAAACAGAATAAATATGGATATTCAGTATGAACCATCATAGCTGCTAAGATAAAGTGCCTCTTTGCATTTTAATGGATGTATATTTTTGCATTCCTAGGCATCGAGTTTATAAAGCCGTCTCTGTTGAATGGACCATGTCAAGAGCAAGTCGGAAGTTGCGTTAACAGAATGCGCCTTGACGTCAAAATAAAGTAGCGGAGGCAAGTCAGCTTGGACAGCTCTCTTCAAATAAACAATCCTTAAAACAAGTTTGCATGTAAAATATGTAATCTTGGGAAAGCAGCTCTTCGAGTTGTTTCAGATAACAGTTATCGTTACATATCGAATATTTGTTATTTAGGCAGGCTAACTTACTGACAAAGTTGTTATGCTGTCATTGTTAACTATGCTAATGTTGTTTAGCTAACATCCGTTTAGTTTATAGTTAAATAATTACACCAGAGGGTTTCTTTGTTATTAGAGAAATGGCCTGCACATTAGAAAAGGTACTTGGTGATGCTCGTACCCTACTGGAGCGGCTGAAAGATCATGACACAGCGGCGGAGAGTTTAATCGAGCAGTCGGGAGCACTTAGCCAAAGGGTCCATAGCATGAAGGAAGTCAGTAACACACTCCCAGATAAGGTAAACGCTTCCTTCTCACAGTCATTTTTACAACGGGTCTGGGGTTTTCTGTAACTAATTCTGTAACTAAAACAGTATTCAAAGCATGAGCTACGATTCTGAATGAGCCGCAATTGCTTCTGTGAGGCTAAAACAGTTTCACTGCGCAAAGTTTGTATTTTCTCACAGACATGTTCTTGTACACCAACCGGTGGGGGTTGACAGTAAAAGATGGGGGTAGCCTATTCCTTGAAATCCCATAAGTCCCATAGAGTAGGCTACAACAGTTTTCATAGCGTTAGCATTTCTAGAGTGCTTTATCGGGTAAATATATGTATGTATGTATGTATTTATTTATTTATTTATGTATTTATTAGAGCTGTCAATTAATTAAAAAAATAATCTAATTAATTACATACTCTGTGATTAATTAATCGCATATATATTTTTTGCTGTGAAAGTATTTTAAATATTTAAATTCAAACGAATCATTGAATAATCAGCAATAGTGAGATTAAAGTTCAAAAACTCTTTTATTATTATTTTCACTGTTCAAATAATTGCCATAATAATCTATGATATGACCTAATATGCTGAGGAAATAAATTCAAAAGTGCTTCGGGAAGAAGTTTTTTTTCACATACAAGGCATTTCAGGCCACAGATATAACCTAGGGGACACAATGAACATAAATTAACACTCCCCTCAAAAGTCAAAACTTATTTCTTTGCATTGATGTGCGACTATAGAGTTGATGAACTCCGGTAATATGCAAATTCCTTGCTGCAGACATTACAGAGGACTTTATTTTCAACACTTTATTTTTTATGAACACCATCAGGCCGTTTTTAAAAAGTAAATGTTCCAATCAATGATCCAGGCAGCACATTTTCTTCTCTCTCCTTCATTTTACAGTCTAATTTTTACAGACTAGAACGGCTCGGGGTCAAAGGTCATACAGAATCGATTAATCTGCACTCATTTTTTTAATCAGTTATTTTTTCTCAAATTAATTAATCAAAATTAATCAGTTATTTTGACAGCCCTAGTATTTATTTATTTATTTATTTAGTCTGCATCAAATTAAATGTGCAGAATATAATTTATACAGGTGCAAATAATATTAAATAACAATAGGCTACATTAATACTTCAAATATGTTTTGGTAAAAATATATATAAATACAAATATATATCAAAATATATGTAAAACAATAATATATGTCAAAATTCCCAAAATTGTCATTCAGTTGTGCCACTTTGATTGTATGGTGACCCTTCATCATACCTAGAGATTGGCATGGTTTTATTTCAGTTAGCCTATTAGCTGGTTTGATTTGCATTGTGAGATGCTGTTATGGAAAGTACCCCATGCCAATCGTGAGATAAGGTGAAGGGTATGTGATGTGGGGCTATTTTAATTTCAAAGGCCAAGGTAACTTTATCAGGATGCGTAGTATCCTGGATCCATGAAATAACTGGCCTTTAAAAATAAAAAATCTGCCTGCCTCTATGGGAATTTAACATAGGGGTATACTTATGAGCACCTGTATTTTAAGGAAGAACGTTCATTTATTTGGGATACATTATTTATTCACAAAGAATTTGTGTCCTTAAAGGTTGGATTTTCCTCATTGTTTTAATAAAGGCATTAAGATCAATTTCCCAAGGATGATTTTTTATTAGATGGATAGATAGATAGATAGATAGATAGATAGATATTGTATTGATCCCCAAGGGGAAATTCAAGGGTCTCAGTAGCATACAGACATCACACACAACATGCACTTACAGCAGAAATGGTAAACATAAGTATAAGTATAAACATATAACTAAACTCCACTGTACAATAAAGACAGTAGAAGATCAGAAAACTAACACTATATAAATTAAATTTAAAAAGTCCAATGTGCTTGAGGGTGATCAAGCATAAGACGCTTGTAGTGACAGGGTCGGGACTGGTAAGGTGGTCAAGGGAGTGAGTGTCATGGTGAAGGTGCAAAAAGTAGTCCAACCATAGTCTTTTAGTTATGTGTGCATGGCAAGGTGCTCAAGAGAGTAAGTGTCATGGTGAAGGTGCAAAAAGTAGTCCAACATTAGTCCAACAGTGCAAGAATAAGGTCTAGAGACCAGCATAAATAAATAATATGGACAAAAATCCTCTTTTTAGTCAACTTTAGCATGTGTATGCTAAAGATGTAAACTTCTGGTTTCAACTGTATATTTCTACAAGAAGAGTCTCAACTCCCTATGTCACATTTTCAAGAGAGACCAATTCTCAACTAAATACTCATCCTCATAGCATGCTATTTATGAAATTATTCCTAATTTATGACACAAAGGTTACGTTACACTCATGTCAAACATTATATATCAATGTCAGTTGCATTAATATGTGTTTAAGCTGTTAGAAAAAATGCTAGGGTGCCTTGTAAATCCTGATTTTTTTCAGCAATCAGGAATTTGTTTTTACACCTCTTCTGTCTTTCAATCAGGAATGGTATTAATGAAGTAATGGCATAGTTGTATTATTTATTTGGTATAGTTGTATTATTTTAATGGCATAGATGTATTCTTTTTTGACGCTTGAAAACCAGTTTTCGTATCTGGTGAAGGTAAACAAAGCAGCGCTAGCTTGCCATTTTCACACCACTCTTGCTTACAAAGACAGTGTGTAATCTACTTCTATTGATAGTAGGTTGCAAATGACACTGGTGTCAGTCATGGGTATTTTGGTTGCAACTGGCTATCAGATGATAATGCACGAGTACAGAACTGGTGGTCTTGGTCTTGTTTCAGTACATAGAGGAGACTTCCGAGTTGCAGGAGTTGTCAAGATACAAGCCACACGTACTTCTTGCTCAGGAAAACACTCAAATCAAAGAGCTGCAGCAGGAGAATAGAGGTACGATGTGATTCTTGCATCCTGCTTACGTCTTTTTTGTGGTAGAATGTTCTGGTTATTTCTGAACTGTGCTTGTTGTGTGCTGCTGTTTTTCTACGAATTCTCTCATTAACCAGCATGTTCCTGTACTAACCAGTAGCCTTGTGTAGGGCTGCCTAATTATGGCAAAAATCATTGTCATGATTATTTTGTTCAATATTGAGATCACGATTATCAGTGATTTTGAAACTATCATTCATTTTCAAAATTGATTAAAATGAATTTGGTTAATCGATTAATTTGATTGATTGTACAGCCATAGCCTTGTGTGAAAGCTGGGAAATCTTCATGGGTGTTTTCTTTCCTGTACCTGGTTTCCTGGTTATTCTTTACAGCAACTTTTTTTTTGCTTTTCTCTCTATTTCCAACAGAGCTTTGGCTTTCTTTGGAGGAACACCAGTATGCACTGGAACTTATCATGGGTCGATATCGCAAACAAATGCTTCAACTGATGATGGGGAAGAAAAAACTTGATCCAAAACCTGTGTTAAGTCTTCATGAGGACCATGCTAAGGTCCGTCTGTGCTCCTTCCATCTTGTTTAACCAATTCAGTTCAACCATGTCATAACCGCACCTGTGTATTAACCACAGTGCCTAATAGCCCAATGAATTAGAATCAGATTAAATCATAATGAAGAATAAAGAAAAGAAACACATTCCCATGTATAGCCCACCCCTGTGTATTAACCTCATAGCTGACAAAATTTTGCAAAATCAGGGTGGGAAATTACGGTACTTCGATCAGTTCAATCATGTAATTATAATTTTAACTTCAGGAGGTGCAAGGCCAGCTGGAGCGGATATGCGAGATGGGCCAAGTAATGAGAAAAGCTGTCCATGTGGATGACCAGCACTACTGCTCTGTGCAAGAAAGACTCGCACAGCTCGAGGTAAAACATTTGTCTAGTAGTATTCTCAAAGTAAATCAAAAATCAAATATACATGTATTAAGTTGCTTGTGGTAAATGCAAAGTCATGGAGGCACCTATGTGCCCAAATGGCTAAGCCAAGTGCTAACTCATTGCAGGAGCCATAATGTAACAGTTTCCCTTTTATGATTTCTTTTGTCTACCAGATTGAGAATAAGGAACTAAGAGACCTCCTTTCAATCAGTAAGAGTTCTGTCAAACCACAGAGAGAAGTAGAGGATCAGCCAGAGCCTGGGGCCAGTCCCTCTGCCCAGTAGAGGTCATACACAGGTCATTTCTGTGGAGGCAGAATTCCAAACTGCCTAAGACACCTGCTTAGAATAGAATTCCGGGTTGAAATTCATCCACCACAGATCTGAAATGTATTGTGTTTGGATGTTTGTTTCTAACGCCTTAGTGCTGTTTCATTTGGATTTGAGGTACTGGTACATGTCTGACTTTTTTGTTTCTCAGGTAATTAAATCTCATTCTTGATGGTCAAACCACTGACCTTTGGCCAATGTTGATACAAATGCATTGTTATTTGTCTGGGTGTTTTGTACTCTGTTTTGACTTTAGTTATCCCCATACTGGTGTACTGTTAGTACCTACAGTACTTCTTCTTGAACCTAAGATTACTTTACACAAACATTCACTTGTAGCCTGAAGTTGCTTTGACAGATGATTTACGAGACTGCCACTCAACATCAAATTTAAAACAAAAAACGCCACTGAATCAGTGTGCATTTATAGATGTAATATACTTGTAAGTACAGAGCCACCTGGCCAAAAGATTGATGATTGTAGACATGTAGACAAAAAAATGTTTCTCAGTACTTTGAATCAAGCATATTAATGTGTCGTGTAAAGCCTACAGTTTTTTACATCGGTGTAATATCCAGGATAGTTGTGTGTGTGTGTACTGTTTTTTAATAGACAAATGGATGAAAGTGATGTATGTCTCATCTCAGGAATGCTGATATCATTCACAACATTAACTGCTAGTGTGGTGTTATGAATAATTGTAGTTAATGTGCAATTAAAGTGCATTATTCATAGTAAGCAGGACAGAATATTGAAGGTGAAAGCAAAAAAAAAACACAAACCTTTACACGTGTGTTGTACATTATGATGCAAATAAACTTATTGATTGACATAACAGATTATGTTTCTTAAATGTGACCGGTTCCTGTAGTCACAATCTGACAAGCAAAGTGATCTCCATCTCTTTGAAGCTGAGAGTAAGATACAATACAGATAGATCACTGGATGTTCCTGAACCAAAGGTAATCTCCCCGACAGATGACACAATAACAAAAGGGATTTGAGAGTCTGGTTTTTGGCCTCATTTTAAATGGAAATGGATTGACCTGTGAGGTGCTCACACCACTGCAATAAGGCTGTTTTTGTTATAATGTGTAAGGTAGGTTGGTTTGCATGTTAGTAGCCAATGATAAAACAGATAATTTGATAGAAAAGAAAAAACAATTCTCTGCCAAGTCTCCTCCCCTCTCCCTCCCTTATGTTTTAAAATGGACATTCTGCGAGTAACCAGTTCCAAATATTTGGCCAACTGTTTTGTTCATATTGGGGGAAGAAGATTAATCTCTGCTTTTCTGTGGAGTAAAGTTATTGAGCTTATTGACAAGCATTGTATTTCACTTCATTAATTTTTGTGCAGGCAATGGAATCTGCATACTTACACATGTATAACCTCCAGGCTGTTGATGCCAACCCACATTTGTTGAGGTGAAATGAGAGTGAGGTAAAAAAAATAATATGATCTACTGTAAAAAAACAACTAATTTTTACTATCAGGCACTGCAGTACCATCTAGTGTTGAGAAACAGGTGTAGGGCTGTGTGACGACATACCTGGTCAAGACTTCTGTAGCTTGACCTGCTAATGAGAATGAATCAGGCACATCAATTGGAAAGTACTCCTAATTAGAACAAGATCTAAAGCATGGGTTGGCATATAACTACAACAGATCCTGCCAACCCACTTTGCTCTTTGTACTAATGGCATTACATGTGTTAAGATGTACTGCTACAGTTATATTGTTCACAGCTTTCAACTTAAAAACAAAAAAAATAGAAACAGTTTCTGGATGTTTTACATTGCACATCTACGTGTGATTGAGGGATGTCTTTATTTTCAAAAACTGCTTGAAAACACAGCTCTACCTTTCCTATCACCACTAACAACCTAAAACACTGAACTTACACTTACCATCACCTCTATCCTGTCTATCCCTTATTTACATCCCTTGTAACTAAACTCAACTCTGAACCATCATTCTATTTCTTGCAAGGTAGTTATTATTATACTATCGTCGCCTATTCACACTGTACCTTATCTCCACTTTTTTTGTTTGACGCTTAGGACAAAAGCGTCATCTAAATCAGTAAATGTTAATGTAAATCTATGTCTTCATTGCCAGTTTTTCTCTGGGTAATTGTGGACACACACAGCTGCACATGATTCTTTGCGATTTTCCTTTCCCTGAACTGTTTCTGCTACACAGGGACACCGTGACGGTGGACAGTGTTCCATTGTGTCACGGTGAAACTTTACAGACACAGAGGCATTAGGCTCATCAGGAGAGGACCTGGACACTTTGAGGCCCAAGGCAAAGGATTCAGAGACCCCCCCACACACACACACACACACACCACAACCCTAAAACTAAAACACACTTTATTCTGTAATAATGGGACGCTGAGGCATACTCAAATACAACAAACATTTTTTGCCATAGATGACAATCAAGAAACAGTAGTAAAAACCTTTGAAAGTATTACTATGAATGGTGTGTGTGTCTGTCTGTGTGTGTGTGAAAGAGAGAGAGAGAGAGAGAGAGAAAGTGTAGGCTAGGGGTTTGGCGTCTCTGTGTGTGAATATACTCTATGTAGCTATGTACTGTATGAGAGTCTGTCCGTGTAGGCTATGTGTAGAAGAGAGGGAGAGAGTGAGTGTGTGCGTGCAAACTAAATGAGGTGTTCGATCTTCCAAAAAGCCGACATCCAAAACAATAAGCGTATGCACTGACCGAATAAACTAGCCATTTTCTGTTTATTTTTTCTCCATTTTTCATGGTCATGTAATAATGTTCAACCGTAAATCGTCTGGGTGGTTTATCTGCATTTTTCAAAGTTATTAATTTGCACGGGGCCTTTTTTTAACGATTTCAACTCGCTCTGCATCTCTTACGGTGTCTTGCCATAATGCAGGGTCGTCACTGATAACTAGTGCTAGGTATCGTGTTAGGGCTTCTCACGTTACTGGTTTCGTTGCACCCAAAGCTTCTGCTATTGTGTCCGTAGCAGCACCAGTGCGGACTTCGGCAGTGACAGTGATCTTGTCCCTCACGACTGTTTCACTTAGATCAACATCATAATCATCATCAGTAGAAGAATATGTAGTGCAAGTTGCTGGTGGTGGTGCATCAGTGCCACAGCTGCTGCAGCTAGCATTAGCTACACCACCCAGCTCAACAGATGTTGCAGATGTTGTTGCATCACTGTCCAAATTACTTTCTTCCGTGGAAGAATTCTTCGACTGGAAGAAGTTGGTTAATTTAGCCAATTTCTTTCTAAATTCTTCCTCCTCCCTTTTTCTTTTTCGTTTATCTCTTCACTCTGGAAACGTTTCATGTCTGCTGTCAATCGCTCAACTCCACACCTCACCAAGACCGCGTTCAGACTAGCTAGTTGCTGCTATGGTGACAGGAAACCGACCTGCACTGCAGTCATTTGACTTTATGATGAGTTTATGAGCAATCATGAGGCAAAATATTTTTTCTAATCTTTATTATGGATTAGAATATATTGTTTGGATGCAGTGATCATTTATTTAAAAAAAAAAAAAAAAAAACGATATGGGGATGACGAGGCCCCAGGCAATTGCCTGACCATGACTAATGGCAGGTCCGCCCCTGCTCATCACCTCTTGCGGAATCAGGACACTAGTAGCACAGCATAGTGCTAGCTGTTAGAGTGGAGCACAAGAGAGTTTTAATCAGCTTGGAAGATTAGCACTGAAACACTCAAGACAAACCTCGAGGTTATATCAGGGGCCTGTACTACGAAGGGAGCTTAACCTACCCAGATGTAAGGGTTACTTTGTTACACCGGGGTTGACAAAACCTTGTTATCTTAAGTGGTGTAATCGGCACTACGACGCTGATTATGAAGTTGATTTGTTGAGCCGGGGTTAACCTCAGTTTGTGCGCGTTCACATAAAAGGGGCGGGTTGCAGCGCAAATCACCACTTTCAGTGATGACGCGTTCATCTTATTTTACGGATGAGGAATGCACAATTATTATGACCGCCGCTAGCGAAGCGGTCATATAGGGATTGTCAAAGTTTTTTTTTTTTTTTTTCGTCATCTACTTCCTGAATTTTTGGTCAACGATACCCGGGACACCGAACCACCGGGGCACATGAAATTTGGTGGGTATGTAGCCCCACTAGACTTTTACGGAAAATTTTTGTTTCGTCCCCTCACACTCCCCCCGTGCTGGGCCCCCCGAACCGCAAAAAAAGCAGTTTTTCCTAAATAACTACCTGAACCGTGGCACTGAGGATGAAGAATCTTTTATGGTATGTTGGTCACATCAACCTGGCCCATAATCACTCATTTGTGATTTGTGATTTACCCCCCCCCCCCCCCCCCCCCCCGCATTGAAAATGCAATATTATTCTGCTTTAATCGCCCCTATCTTCAGTTAAGATGTTCAGAACTGCACCAAATTTTATGTGTATGATTGACCTGGCATTCTCTGGGGGTATGCCAAGTTTCGTAGAATTTCATCCATGGGGGGTCTAAAAAAATTAGGTTATGTGTACATTTAGTGACTGTACACTCATTGGCCTGTAGATGGCGGTGTACACATATACACATGCACACACACACAGGCACCCACATACTATCGGTATTAGAACGGCCGATACATAATTACAAATTCAGTAGGATTAAAAGAAAGCCAAAATAAATATTCATCATCATCATCATCATGGCTGCATTTCCAGTATTGGCGATAAGTAGGCCTAGTCGTTTGTCCACTAGATGGCGCATCGTTGCAGTGAGACGTAATTTTGTTAAAAGTGGGTTGGAAAAACAATGGACGCTTCCTACAAGGACTGTATTTTTACTGCAGAGAACGTCTAATAAGGATAGGACGATGTTCACATGAAATGTAGGCTAATTCCCATTTCTTCTTGAAGCCGAAATAAATCTGAGGATGTTTATCGGACATGCTTGGTTTTTAGGCTCCTGCAGGTAGGCTACGTTAATCTTATAATATCAATAAGGACCTAGGTAATGTTACCGTTAGCGTTGGTTGAGTGATGGAGGCCAATTTGATTGATTGCATTTGTAGAAAACTATAAATGCGGTTATACCAAGCAAATTAATAGCAGCACTGTAACTGTATCTTTCGACTGTCATTTGTTGCACGTGCTACAAAATCATTCTGTGCAATGGAAGATTTACCAACGTTACACCGGTCTTGCCTATACATGAGTGAGACTGAGACGCCTGTTTATTTTGTTTTAAGTGCGTGCAGGGTGTGAGAGGGGAATCGATGTGCTTTGATTCCAGCTTGGTAGTTGTAGTCTGTGAAATTAAAAAGCACGTGTGTGTGAAGTATCCAAACAATGACACCTTCATTTCATTATGGCTGCTTTAGCAACACACCTTAAGCTACTGTGTAGTGGGTCCCATTTAGAAGTGGCTACTTCATTCGCGCTTTCCTTGACTCATGGAGCTGCATGAATTTTATTACAACTTTTCGCCACGATATGGCAGTTTAAGTCCGCTTGATGGTTTCCAAAGGAGATTTTATTTGTGTCGCCAGCATAGCCTATTGACAATTTATGTTGTAAATAGGCCTACCTTATAAGCCTACCAGCTTAGGGAACAGCTTTCTATTAGGATCTAGTTTTTTAGTTACAGTTTTGTCATAACTCCCTGATGCATTTTTGCATTTAGAATAGCCAGAGCGTGGATATCTCAATCGGAAAATTAAACAATATCGGGTGCCTATGGACTAGGCTGGGTGAACCCAGCCTGATCTGCCCGCTATTTATTTTTTGATTTCTTAAAAGATTGAGCTTGGTCTGGTGAAAGGCAGACTAGCCATGGACCCCAGTTACAAAATGCAAGGGAACATGAATCAGCCTATTTGCACGAACAATAACGGACAACAGCTCTTCAACTTTGGCCCGTTAAAATGTGTATGAACAGTCTAGCGACGCATTTCATCAAGGCCTATTTGGACATGTCAGTTAGCCTATTTGCACCACTGGTTAGATGTAAAACAGCATTTCGTTTCAGACTACTGTTACTTAATTTGTGCATTGACAATAAAGTATCACATGAACTAAAGATGACTAAAATCTTATGTAGAAGAAGAAACATTCACAAAAAATCCATCCATCCAAAAATGACCTTTGTTTTTGATATTGAAAACGGTGTCACCCGCTCTCACCCAGCAGGAATCGAGCGGAATCAAATCTCCCCTGGAGTTGAGCCTGTCACTTATCAGCCAATCAAAAATAACGAGAGGGGCTACACAATAGCCAATCAGAAAATAGCACTATTGTATCTGGGTAAGATTTAACGCAACAACCAATGAAAAAACGCGTATCCTGGAATTGTTGAACGTGAATTATTGAACGCGAACCTGTTTCGTTCACCTTGAAGCTTCGAGCATCAGTTCATGGTTTCAGCACAGAGTAAGTCATCTTTTAATGTTACAACAAATCCACAACTTGTTTGACACAAACAATGACAACGTGACTGCTAGAGAATGTTTCCCAGACAATTAGCATCAGTTGTTCATGACTGTCTCTAACTTAGCCAACAGTTTCACAGCCTGTTCATTGACAACACTTGCTCAGAACAAGTAGCCTATGCCTAGTCATAGCCTACTTTCGTTCACACGATGACTGACATATTGTCACATTCTAAACATCTCTCACTCCAAATAGGCTTAATCATTTTATTAGCACTAAACAAATTAAAGTGTATTGCATAGCCTAATAGGTCACTTTTAAAATCATCATATAATTATAGCCTGGCCATGGATGCATTAATCATTGCATCTGCGTTCAAAAATGTCAGGTAAAAAGCAATTAAGCATCCTCTCATTCACCCTGAGAAGAAAGCCCCCTAAAAGGTCCAGGTTAGTGGATGCTCAGAGGTGGTGAAAAAGCCCATTATTGAATTGTCAGTGCCATGTGTCAAATCTTTTCTTTTGCAAATCTGAGCAATTATAAATTATACTTTTGCCCCATGTTGACTTAGGAGGGCATTGCTCCTACATACTGTAGCCAATAATCAATTTTGGAAAGCTGAGACACTGTTGGAAAACAATTAGAATAACTGTGTGATGTAGCCTACTGACACAAAGTTACAAAGGCTAGATTATTATTTTCTTTTTTCTACTAACAAGCATCTTTGAACTGACCACATTTCAGCCCTCTAGGTCTTGACTTGATATGACTTGAGTCCTAGCATTAGGTCTTGTCATGCTGTGTGCAAAAGTAGATCAATATAGAATGACAACATGAGTACTTTAGACCATTATTTGCCAAGATATGCTCATGCATTTTGTAAAATGCCCTATGAAAACTCCCCATAGGACTTTGGGTTATCCAAAATACATACAGTAGGCTACTGGCAATTAAATGCCTACTGCATATGAACCCCTTATAAGCATAATCTTGGCCTCAAATGAAAGGTAATACTCTGAAGTTTCATGCTTGCATTTGGATTGTTGGCTACTTCAGGTTCTGATATAACTACACTAAATATGGAATAATTACAAAAAATACAAATCTTTACAATTTCTATTTCAATTCAATTGGTGTGTATAAGATGGGCTATATTTCTGCACAACTAATATTGGATCAACTGTTGACCGACCTGGGGCTGGTGTATGCTAACTGGTGATGCTAGTTGCGCGTGTAAATCCTCACACCCCTAACCTTAAAGGAGAATTCCGGTGTGATATTGACTTAAAGTGTATTGAAACATGATACCGAGTGTGAACGTATGTCTCATAGCCCATCTCGGCTTGTCCCCTGCACTCCAAAATCTGGCGCTTGGGCTTTTAGCTCAGTGGTTAGAGCGCTCGACTCCCATGCCGGTGTGTTGAGGTGGCGGGTTCGAGGGCCGTGAGCGGCGGACGAAACAACCTCTGGAACATCTGAAGGCATATTATTAAACAGCAACAAAAAGTTGTAGTATTATTCACGAATGAACCGCATTTCATACATCGGATGTTGTTGAATCTGTGTTGCATTCAAGGGAAGAGTAACTAGTTGTTGGAACATTGTGTTCTTATTTACGATGGTTGTTTGCTGCCAATATGTAAACTATAAAACCCTCCTCAGTGCACCACCACACCTATCTCCCCACACTGCACGGTTAATCCCTAATGGCTTCATTATGGAGCTGTGAGCAGGATGGCTGAGGACATTAAAAGTTAACACAGGTGCCAAGAGCTCAGGTCACGAATGCAATAAAAAAAATGAAAGTTTGACCAATGTGTTTTTATTCAACCACTGGTTAAATATGCATTTTTCTGTAAAATAACTATTGATGCTGCTCACAAACAAAATATACAAATGACCTTGATTAACTTATAGGAAATGAAACCAGTTAATCGTTTAACTGAACTCTTGATCTATGTAGGAGCTACCAACTCCAACATGATGTGGTGAGTGTGTACATGTCTGATAGCAAGCAGAGTGAGACCCTTATTTAAGCATCCTATTCTAAAGGTCCACAGGTAAAGTGGTCAAAACATTCTCAGACATTACCACTGATAGAACGACAAACAGAGACAGAAATAAGAGACAGCAACTGGTAACAATAATGATATAACAATAATTTAGTTAACTTAAAAGTTCCATATTTTCAGATAACCTATTACCTCTTTCTGTACAACTATGCAGTAGTTTATTATCCACATGGAGCATTCACACTCTGATGTACCATATGCAGTCTTTACAAACTTAATTTCTCGCAAAGTCCTTCTAGATGCAAGTCTCTCACCAGTAACATCTGATCGTATGCATCCATTGAAATAAAATATAATGATACAAAAAAAACAAAGAAGGCTGTAAAAGTCTTTGGGAAGCCACTCAAGCCTACATCCCACGCAAGCAAAAAAAGAAAGCCTGTTACAACAGGATGTACATTCAGGCCACCTCATCTGCAACGTCTACAGTGTCTGGCTTGTTCCCCTTGTCTGGTCCGGGGCCGTGGGGAAAAGGGGGTTGGGGGCATGGGGTGTTAAGGGCAGGGGTAGGATGACGGGAGATTGGCCCTCAGTTGGACGACTCCTTTAGCAGGTAGACAATGAGCTCGTAAGTGGACAGCGTAATGGCCGTGTTGGGGATCTGTCGGATGAGCTGTGGAATGAGTCCTCTGTAAAAGGCAGCGTAACCCTCCTCCACCGCCACCAGACGCGCCGTCTGGAAAAAGTATCTGTACTTGCTGCCCTCTTCACGTAGTCTTGTTCGGATGACCTCTGTGAGCAGGGCAAGGGGAGAAAAAAAGGGATAATCTTTTAATCTTTTGATGGAAAACATAAAAACTAAACCATAAAATAGTTTTGTTTTCTAAAATGGGCAGTGACTAAAGCTGGTTTTATTTCACTGATATATTATCTGCTTTTATAAGCAGTACACCTGAATTTGAATATGTTGGAGACTATCCTGCTGCAGTCTAATTCCTGCTGCAGTCTTTTAAGTCAATTTACATTTATTCATTTAACCCACATTTCCATCCAAACCCATGGAGTGCAAATGAGTGGTGCTTTCATCAGGTAATTTCTCCATGGGACAGTCTAGACTCAAAAACCAAAAGACCACAGGAAATGACAGGAGCACTGCTGACTAAACATGTTGAGCATGAATCCTAGTGGAGCAGAGTTGACATTTGGCCTGAGACCATAAGCGTACCGTGTGGATATGCTATGCAGGAGGCACAGCCCTTGGCGAAGGCTGCTGCCGCCATGAGGCCCAGGAAGTCCGACACTCCCTTGTTGGCCTCGGTCTTGGCAACGGTCATGCGTTGCTCAGCCATGTGCTTCTTCAGGGACTCGTAGATGAGGAAGCAGATCATGGTCTCGGAGATGCCGGCGTATGATGCAGTCAGGCCACGGTAGAAGCCGCGCACCCCCTCAGTGTGATAAACGTAGCGCGCGCACTGCAGCGCGTTCATCTTCCTCTCTCCTTTTGCTCTGTGGGGAAAGGGCAGCAATGTTTTAATAAGAACAATTTCAATAAAATGTTTTATTTAACAGCGTCAAACTTGTTCGGACATGCCCTCTTTCGGAAATTAAGTTTAAACCAACCTCTAGTCATACCTTTACTGCTTATGGCTATTGGAGGGGTTATTCTAGAACACAGAGGGAGGGTACTATACAGGAAGCCATATATTTGAACACAGATATGCAGGCCTAACGACCTCTACACTTTGCTGAATAAATATAGATTGCCCGGCAAGGCTCTTGACAGCTTCAAGGTGGGTATTTATATAGCAACGGCACTCATCACATGCTAATGATGATGCAAGTTGTATAAGAGAGGGACAGTCCTAATAGGTTTAGCACAAGCCAGGCGTCGTCAAAGGGTAGGGTTACACTGGTTGAGGTTAGAAGGGGTTGAGGTTAATCTGCACGTAGGCACAGACTTAGGTGTGAAGCCAGAGGGAACAGTTGATAAATATTTGCTTTCCCTTCCCTGACTAACATGACAAGTGCTTCGGCAGTGAGGGAAGACAAGATTCCTTCCTAGGAAAAGGCTCAGGTATACGTCTGAATGAGAATGTCACAATGGGTGTCTACTTACTTTTTCTCCAGCTGCATTCGTGTCTTGACCATCCAAAGAGGGTTCATCAGGGTGTTTGTGATGAAAGCTGTTTTGGGAGGGAAGAGAAGAGGACAATTGAATGCTTTTGTGATTTTTGGCTATAAATGTAGGTTTAGAGATGGAAACAGAAAAGGTCAAGAGAATTCACAACGTTGCCACTCACCTGCGAATCCTGCTGAGGACATATGTACAACTCCACTGTTAGGCACAAAAATGCCATTGAAAGTCTCTTTTGACTTGGAATAGGCAGCAAAATACACAGCTCTGAAAAGAAACCACAAAGAGAAGATATAACGACAAATAAGAGACAACGTCCAAAACCAGACACCAGTTGGTCATTGCCTTGCCTTCGGCCGTTTAATTCAAATTAGGGGGTTTAGTTCGTTTTCTGAATCACGGCCATGTTTACACAATTGTCCTTGTGGTCAAGGGATACAGTGTCCAGAGCTGTCTGTTCCACACTGCTGCCCTCCTTTTGATGTGCTTCTAGAACAGCCTTCTGGTGTTCCATCACCAGAATGAGCTGAATAAGCAGCTGGATCTAGATATGCCCATGCAGTCTCTCTGAACAGCCGTGGAAGCTGAAGGACACAGCAATAAAACGGCCAAAAAAAAAAAAAAAAAGCGCACCAGCCACAAAAAGAGCCCTTGTTACAGTGCAGCTCCACACTGCTGCTCTGCTCTGACACAGCTGTGGTCGTTTCCTCATTCCACTCTGCTGAAATGGCTGTTTGCTTGAACGACTGGAAGGGCTCATGCTGACCAGTGACTGTGATCGAGAAGGCAAACATTTTCTTTTCATGGAACTTCCTATATTGTTGTTTGTTATTTAAAGTGTTCTGAAAGGAGACCAGGTTAAAGTCTCAACTGTGCCTTGTCAATTTTTATCTAATCTGAAGTTCAATGGTTCACAAAATATGACTGTTCTTTGACAGTATTTTGGTGGGGGTGGTTGGTGAACTTGTAGGTCCATGTTCTCAAGTAGGAAGTCACCCATGACATCAGTGTGTTTCCTCAGGCTGCTTTTGCAATGTGCCTATTGCTCACGTGGCGTGTTTGACATAGTGGAGCACAGTCACACTATGGGTGTTCATAGTACATCATGGGGCCGTGGTTTTCCCAACAACTATCTTGGGTATTCCATTTCAAAAGACCCCAAAGAACAAAAGGACAAGTGCCAACAAGATACTTATAGCCGGTAAACATTTCATGAATATGTCAAATGTGGTTCACATTTTTAAAGCACATATAAATAGGAGTGTCAATATATAAACAGAGTGGACAAAAGTGGGAGCTGGAGCGCTACAGGTATCCCTTGGATCCTCTGGTGCTCTTGGATGGGTTAAAAGTTCATGAATCAGTTTGGAAAGAGATTCCAGGTCCTTCTTTTTCCAAACTGATTCATGATATAAATGGAGTGTTTGTAGTTACCTTGAAGGTGCAACTCCAACGAGGTTTGGACCTAGTCCCCTGAAGAGTGATCTTGGTCCCTCTTTTTCAAGAATTGACCTAAACACAGGAAAACACAGACACACAAACCATCAAACAGGTTCCCTAATGACAGGGCTGTGCCAGAATGGCATTTCCTCCCTGTGGAACATCACTCTTCTGCCGTTCCACTAGAAACCACAGGCCGTCATTTCCTTTTTACTTTAAGTTTTCCCTGTGTTCAGCGACAACTCTCCCAGCTGCTGAGGTCCTTTTTCGCTTCCTTGCTGGTGATCCCTCCCCCCCCCCAGGCCCAAACATCCAGCGCTCAGCCTGCTATTTCGGACAGGACAAAACCAGTTGCTCTGCCCGAGGACTGAGTCCATGAACTCTCTGCTCTCTGGACTGCTACTCGCAGCCAAGCCTGTAATTATTACCCGTCAGGAGTGCCCTTCATTCCACTTACTGCAGAGAGAGAGAGGCTCCATTCAACACTATGAAAAAACACACCTCTCCACAAGGATTTGATTTAGTGTAGTATTTTCCTGTTAGACACAGGACATGTTATTTTTAATATCTAACTGTGCGGTAGCCTACATATAATGGAACACTATATCCTAACCAATTAATAATAGACAATAACAAGTGACAAAGAAAACTGTAGTTGACACTTCAGAGATGAGGAATGACATGTGTCAAGCATACCTCTGCAAGGTAGAGGCCCTAGCTGTGTCATGAATACAATTTTTCCAAATTCACAACCTCTTAAGCAGACAAACCAAGAAAGTAACCGAAGCACCCCATTTGTGGTTATGCTAAGGTGTCTGCAAAACAGCAAAAGCTGTGACGCAGATTTTAGCTTTAGGTCAATCATCTCTAACATGCATTGGGCAGCATGTTAACTACTGTCAGTGATAAAGTAACCATGCACTGGTAACATCTAGTGGGCTCTAGTGGCCAATTATGCAATTAAAACAGTTGGATGCACAAACAAAAAGAGGTTATACTCTTCTACAATAAGTAAAGCCGTCCAAAATAACTAAGGTGGAGATGTGTAAACAGGAAGTGAATTGGCTAATGGCTCACTGGGACAGACTACTCGAGACAAAAACATTTACACATTAAAGGCGCTCTAAGCGATGCTGGGTAACATCACTTCTGTTGATGTTCAAACAAAACAGAAAGCTAGCTCAATATTTCCTCCCCCTCCCTCCCGTGCAATCGAAACTCTCATAAACACGCATCTCGTCGGCGATTTGCTGGAACAGTTTGTTATGTTTTTATAAGCAAGGTTTGCCCAAGTTGTTTTGTGGCCGTTTTTGGAGCCTGGGTTGTCCACAGAGATTGCATTGTTTACAGTGTATTCAGGGCACAGGCAGCTAGCGGATGGTGAGATGATGTTTGCTGTAAGTGACAAAAAATGTTTTAGCCTTAAAAAGGCATGACATCGCTTAGAGCACCTTTAAGTGCACAGAACCAGCCATTCTCAGCCTCCCACTGACAAAAAACACAAAGGGGGAAAAAAAAAAAAAATCTTCACAACATACAGGACTCATCTCATTCTACTGCCCTGGGCGCAGACGTTAGCACAAGGACATCCTGTTCTGGCCTGGCCCAGGCGAAAACTGACACTGTGCCAGGCTGCTGCAGGAGTCACATCAGAGCACAGACAGTAGCGAGGGCGGCACTGGTGGCAGTTTCCTTCTTCACATGATCCGCCTTGCACTGATCTGCTTGATCGTGTGCTTCAGCCGCGTGCTGCCCAAATTAGGCACCCTCCACTGACAGGGGCCCTAACCTTGTTCCTCCGGCAGCGTTACTGGGGCTTTATGTAACATTGTCGCAGTCTCCCACGGGAGAGAGAACATATCTGTAAGCGTCAGCTGTCTCCCTGCACCATGCACGTGTACGTGTGTGTGTGTAGGGGGTTCTTACTGCCAAAGGGAGGGCTTAATCTCTGCTTTTTAATGCAAGAGATTAATGCTACCCTGGATATTGGATAACCATGTTGATACACTTTCTTAAACAAAATTTTGAAACACAGCTTCAACTACAGGTATCAATGTAATGTTATTTTGGCTCCAATTCACTATGGCATCTAAAATGGACTTTGGAAGCAGTTGGAATCAGACACCTCCGATGCAAAACAAAGTTTAGCGATGTAAACAGCACTTTGAGACATAATAAGGACTTCAGCCTTTCAAGCACTGTGCCAAGTCTGCAATGCCACTACATCTTCCCCTCACTCATTGCATGTACTTACCGTAAGACCTGTAGCAGGCTCGGCGTGACTGCACCTGGCCGGAGGACGCCTGTTCCATTGACTGTACCCAGCTGCACTTGGAAGACAGGCCTGAGCGATAGGCCCGAGGACTGCAGCCGCGTCTTCAGCACCTCCAAGGGGCAGGTGACGATGGCACCAACAGTACCGCCACACCTGCACAAAAAAATCAATACAATTTACTGCCAATACTTCAAACCACAAGCCATGTCATCAAAATGACAGCTACTGTTGTATTTTGTTAAGTATATAATGCTATATCTTATCAGAAGAAGTCGATGCTTAAATAATGTTAACCCTGTCTTAGATATGCTTCTAGCCTATTGTGATACTCCTAGCATGAAACATTTGGGCTTAATGGCTTTGTGGACATGATCTATGATAATCAAAATCAAATGTCCCACTGATATGGATGGAAAGGATCTCACCATGGCTATGCTCACTCAAAATATATTTTAGCATTCACAGGATCCATTAGTAAACAGCAGTAAGTAATCCTGATGTTATCAGAATCAATAGGCTAACTCTTTTGATCAGCCACTGGCTGAGGTGTTTGTGACAAGAATTGAAATGCACTCACTGCATTAAAACACTAAATAAGGCCTGTTATATAACAATAACAAAACATGCCTACCAGTGTTGACACAACAAATAGGCCTACCGGTTTATGCTGCTATCAGAACAGATACAACCATTTCCATGAATTATACTGTAATGCATGGCCTAGGCAGCTCAGTAGCTTTTCACCTGCAATGTTGCATCACAGATGTCAAGGAGAGTAAACTGTGGTGTTACAGATGTCCAAGAGCTGACGTACACAGACAAAAATCAATGAGATTTACAGACAACAGCTTAGCCAATTTCCAAAGGAAAACAAACAGCATGGTCTATTTTGTAATTCAAAGTACCAGGCAGTTCATTCATTTTGTGGACAAAAAAAACAAAACAACAACACCTTCAAACCCAGTGTCTGAACACATGACATCTTTGAGCTCAGCAGACACTAACAGTGATGCCAGCAGAGGATAAAGTCGCAGCCCAAATCAGTCTGAGAGGTGCTTAACATAATTGGCTGAATATTCAACCTGAAGGGCAATCCTAATACAGAGTCAAGCAGAACTCTCCATCTAGAATGACTTCCTCATTTGTACATGCTTCAAAAAAAATGTTTTATACCAACTAACTGCCCAGTTTCACAAGATCTGTCCCCATGTAGTCCATAGACTAGGTGACAGTGTGAAAACAGACAAGGGAGTGGTTGCACAACAAGCACCTGTTATGCAGAAAGAGTGAATAAGGATAGCAAATGCCGATTCAGGTGGTGAGGGAAATGGGGATGAACCACTGCCAAATACTCATGGGAAGACGTTGTGCTGCAGCATTCATGCCAAGTGACTTGCATGACCTCAGCAATTGTCCAGCACAAGATGAAGCCATCCTGCTAAAACAGGAAAACTGTAAACCAGTCACACTAGCCTAGCTGCATTCATTAATGGCAAAATTGATGGCAAAAATCCTCAGACATCTTTAAGATGGAATATGATGTGAAAAATGAAAAACGAACAGGACAAAAGACAGCTGGACTAAACCTATGCCAAGACTTGGGCAGGGCAACCACCAAATAACCTCAAGAGATCCAGTCCTTAATAATAAATTATGAAAACTCTGACCGTTATATCTGAAATCATGTATACCTCAGCAAAAGTATTTAGTTTAGACCAACGAATCCCTTCATTCCGAATTCAAAATACCATTTACAGCCAGCAAGTGACCTTGAACATCCCTATCAAAGATGACCTAACCTTCCCACTGCACATACATGGATTTCTATGCAATGTCACGAAAACATGCCTGCGCAACCAAGAGGCAGAAAGCACCATAGAACAGCATAGAGCAATGCAAAAGAGCAAAAGAATAAAATGAGTTTTTGTGCTGAAAACTGCACCAATTCGAAATCACGATGGTTGAGAGAATGTTAAATATATGTTCAATATTCCTAACGGAATAAATGTCTTCGTCAAAAATGACAAAATACGATGTTATATTAATAATGCAAATGAACGGCAAACTTTGAAATATAGTCTGAAATGAGATGTTATTACCATTGAGACAACAGGGGTATACAAAAAAATCCGATTGTAGCTTACAGCAGCCGACTATTTAGGTTAAGTTTATAACGTTGTGGACGGCCACCAAGCGTCTTCTGCCTCACGGCTGCGCGCGCAACTAGTTTTGTTGGTAAACGGGAAACCCGTGCTTGTCCTGTTGTGAACCTACAGAGATTCCAACCCTTATTCTCAAAATATTCATTTTGGGGGATGGGGTGTGGGGGGGTGCAAGTATGCAAGGAGGAGAATGCAGCCATAATACATTGTTGCATTGGGTAGTCTAAGTATAAGAAAGATATAACCGGTTAACATCTGAAATAATAACAATATTAATTTTAAAAAACCTATGTGGCAAGCTTAAGTGTAGCAGATGTTTACGTAAGCAGTCACGTGAATCTTCATGTCATTGCGGCCGTCTAGAACAAAATGGTCGCTGGTTGAGGATGTACCGTTACCGGGCAAGCCACAAATTGTCACTGATATCTTGACACATGTAATTTTGCCAGAACATGATAACATTATTTTCAAATTGTTGAAAATAATTTACACGAAGTAGTTAGCTGCTACTGTAGTTTTACTAGCATATAGTGTTAGCTAACCAAGGCTCCGACAAAGTTACAATGTTATGTAATGGCAACATGGGAAGCATATAGGCTAATAATAGATGTTACTGCAATGAATCAACGTATATTCAGATAAACATCAGCGGTAACGTTCCCATTATAAGCTCAACAGACGGTAATAATGTAACTAGAACTAGCCACCTAAATATCCTGACATTTAATTTAACATTAACGTTAACACTGACATTGACCTGCCTAGCTTGGCAAGCTAAAAGTATGCAACGTTAACGTAAACGTTACGTCTGACACAACTACATTACCGCAAGGGACATAACTACAACAGTAAAATAAGTAAATTGGATTGGGCAATGTTGTGGTGTACTACACTGCAAGAATTAAGTTAACGTTTTGACACTGACATTAGTTCAGACGTTACGTTAGCATACATTACAGCTAGCCAACCTGCTAATGCATAGCAATTACGTTAACGTCCTTGAATAACCTGGCCAGGATAGCGCTAATTATAGAAGAGGGACTTAGACATTTGTCTACAATTAAGATTGCATGGGTAATTGCAAAGGGGTGTTAGTTGATCCATACTTTTGTGAAACACGCGCAAGACTAAGAACCTCGTGTTAGATGTTCGCAATATTTGCTACCCCCCAAATTAAACAATGCAGAGCTGGCTAACTTTGCGATTCTAATTTCACCGGCATCTAGCTGCTAGCTGCTACTGTGAAAAGTGGTGACGAGACACAGACTTAAAATTAAAAGCAGCTAGAGCCAACAAAACGTTCACGTTACTTGTAAATTGATGTCAAGTCTACACATTGTAGCTCATCGAGGAGCTGTAGCCTCGGTGAACAAACTAGCAGCTAAACGTCAGTTGAAAATCTAGAACTAGGTTTTAGTTTAGTTCGGAAAGTTAGACCGCTAAGTGACCATGTAGGCTACGTTATCTTAACTTACCCTACTCTTACATCGAAGATAATAAGAGTTGAAAATACATTTCTACAAGAAGTTAACTTACCCCCCAGCAAAGAGATGTAAAAATGTGTCCCTCTGTGCCATTTTCAGATCTTCATTATAATTTGCGACAAAATATGCACAGGAAAATGATGGTATTTTTTGTCTCTCAGGCCGAGTTGACAGCCAGGCTTCTCTTTTCCAACCCGGCTTGATCTGCTCAGATTGCAAGCTTGCGCAGAATCGATAAACGAGCTGAAGCTCATGAATAAATTGACGTCAGGGAGGTTGGCCAGGGGTGTTGTCCATGACGTAGATTTATGTGTACCAGCGAGCAATCAACAGCATTTGAAATAGCATAGGCAGCAAGCTACGAAAATATCCTGTTTTCTTCATGCTGCAAACCAATAAAATAAAACATTTATATTTAACTTGATAATTGCCAAATGCAAACATTGGTCAAACAATGGAATAAGCCTGGCCTAATGGGCCATACAGACAATAGCATGCAATCTCGATTACATGGAATTTATATATGTAGGCCTAGGCTATGACTAGGCTACTTTAAACTGTTATATCGATGTTAAAGGGACACCAGGCAAGCCTGATGCTTTTTCTCTACGAAACTCCCCCTCGCTCGGTCTGAAGCTCTTTTCCTTTTCTTTGCGTCTTCTGTCAAGGGTTTTCGCTACTTCTTCGCAGGCTCTGCCATTATACACACGTTTGCAACAATCTCTAGCGTTTTGTTAGCCTGCCTCTGTGCTGTAAACTGATCCTGCTTCGGTCTGCGGGTAGGATACACCGAACTTGCAAGTGGGATATTCTTCCTACAGGCAGTAGGGGCGGGCGAGAGAGCCTTCATTCGCCCCGTAATGAGTCATTTAACCATATACCGACTTACGAAGATGATTAATTAACACGAAAACGTTGCCTGGTGTCCCTTTAATATAATGTGTTTTTATGTCATTGTAAGTTGCTTTGGACAAAATTGTCATCTAAAGCCATCAAAAATATGACTAAATATAATTAGGCCTTAAAAAAACCCAGATATTAATAGCCTCAGTCATATGCAGTTATTTTGCTTGAGACATTTTCAGCTGAAACTACATGTGTATCCCATTTTGACTCCCAGTTGTGCACTTTAACTGTGACATTCAGATTGAAGTTCAGCCTATTAATTTCCAAATGAGCACTGTGGACCCGCACTCACTTTCTGTGAAACTACTGGGAAGCAAACAGAAAGCTTGTGTGCATGAATAGTATTTGAAGAGTTTGGTTACACAATTATAATCTCCAATTTTAAAAACATTAATAAGTCATTAATTGTGTATTTCAGGTAATATCAATACAATTGCCATTTTGCTGTTTTGAGTGAGTAAAGATAGGCCTAAATCAAATATCAATAACCTAATTACATTTGCACTGACATTACCTGGAAAACAAAATAAAATAAAACATGTTTTATGAAAATGAATTAAAATTAAAGTGTTAAGTCAAATAAAGTATCTTATATTTATTTCCTTTATTGATTGTTGTTTAAATTAGCACCAGTAAAGCATGCTACTGTCTCTAAAATAGACATAGCATGTTTTGAATGACAGGGATATTAAAAAAAAAGGAGGTAGAACAGCCAGTTGGTCAGGTCTGAATGTGACACCATGACAATGCACTGAAGAGGCATCTAGAGAGGTGTCACATGATTTGAGTAGGTATGTACAGAGCAGCCTATTGGGAGTGGGGGCTTGTCAAGTGGGTGGAAGGGAATTAGAGACGCAGATGACAGAGATAGCCTATCTGGGAGCATTGAGCAGCGATAGCTGGGCTATACCACATCCATAACTTGTTTACCTGAAGAGCTGCTTTTGTCAAGGATCAAGTGAGAATTTATGACAGGAGTCCATTTTCCAACTTTTCGTGGTCCACATGAGACAAACTGTAGGCCTAATAGCATGCAACAGAAAGTAATTTTGTTTTATGATTTCAGATCTAGTGTTTGATAAAGGATAATAAGGTGGCAATGTTATAATAAAATGGTTAGGTAAGCTCTACTAAACCTTGCAGATGGGTACAACACATTTTTGTTATGTTCAGATATAAAACATTGGTGTGTCCTGGTGTAAAAAACAGCACACAGTGTAATAGCATGGATTGAAAGTGAAAGGACAGGAAGTTACAGTACCCTTACTGAGCCTATTTGTAATTATTACTTGATTGCCAAGTTGTGAAGATCAAAAGATCATACTGTGATAGTGCTGCTGATCATACTGTGATAGTGCTGCCAACTCCATGTGACTTGTGAGATAGTAGAGGTCAGCATAGTAACAAAAACAGTCTTGGCATGGAAGTAAATATATATATATATATATATATATATATATAACAGCAACAGTTCATAGACCCTTCACACCCTCTAGAGACTGACACAACACCATTCCAGGGGTTTGAACTAGTCTGTAGTAAGTTCTAAGACTGCTGTGTATATAGCCTACTTGAGGCCTTTATAATCAGCATTTATGTGAATAATACAAAGGTGATATTAAGGCTTGTTATTAACAATAAAATAAAAGTTTCCTTTAAAGGACATTACTCACTTTACAAGAGTTCTCAGTCAGACCAGACTCTGGTTTACCAGAGAAAGCTATTACATTATACCTCATGCACTGAGCACCTGGGAAAGCATCTAGTCTAAGTAATTATAATTCATAGACGACTTGATTTAGAGTGGGGTGGACATGCGTCAATGTTGACATATACAAAGCCATGACAGAGAATCTGATACTCACTGCCCTAATGAAACCCTCCGTAGAACAGACAGTGTGTACATGGAGCTTAGACAAGAGCTAAAAGTGTCCAGGGACTATCAGGAGCAGGAATCCAGTCGCACCAGATGGTAAACTCTTAGAGAAATCATGTTACCTCCAATGAGCCAGTATTTTGATACATGGTGTGGCTACTGTATTTTTTAGGTTATTTTGATAGGCCTACACTTAAAACTATGGAATTTTATATTTTATTTTAAAATACATGTTGATGTATTTTTGCCCATCCCTGATCACAGTCAAAGTTGTTCCAAAGTTCTACCAAAGTTCCACCAAAAAATAAGTGTCCCTACCAAAACTGAGACAAAACCTACGCCCTTGGTGAGCAACCTACACGTTACTCATCTTGCACTGGATCAAATCTCCTGAATCTTAATATTCTGATCAGTCTGATTCTGACCAAGTCTGGGCAAATTACATCACCAAAAGTATTGGTTTTACCAAAAATATTTGGCAGTATTTTTAAGCTACAAAAATACACATATATTTTGATACAAAATATACAGCCATTTTCTTCAACCCAATAAAATACAAATGACAAAACACCATTTTGTATTTGAAATACATATTTTAAATACATGTATTATAAATTCTGCCCATGCATCCTTGCATGTATCCATAAGACAACAGTATAAGTATAGTATATACTCTTTCGATCCTTTGAGGGAAATTTGGTCTCTGCATTTATCCCAATCCGTGAATTAGTTAAACACACTCAGCACACAGTGAACTCAGTGAGGTGAAGCACACACTAATTCCGACGCAGTGAGCTGCCTGCTACAACAGCGGCACTCGGGGAGCAGTGAGGGTTAGGTGCCTTGCTCAAGGGCACTTCAGCCGTACCTACTGGTCGGGGTTCAAACCGGCAACCCTCTGGTTAAGTCTGAAGTGCTAACCAGTAGGCCATGGCTGCCTCATTACAGTTAGCTAGTCATGTGCTTATAAGGGCATGCAGGTCAGTAAACTTTGTGTAGATACCAGAGAAGACATGTTTTAGGCACAATGTACACAGACAAATGTGAGGTGGAGTAAGGCCTACAGTGCAACCAGAAAGTTTTCAAGGACCA
Organism: Alosa sapidissima; assembly: GCF_018492685.1. Taxonomy (NCBI): domain Eukaryota; kingdom Metazoa; phylum Chordata; class Actinopteri; order Clupeiformes; family Clupeidae; genus Alosa; species Alosa sapidissima. The sequence goes on from NC_055963.1 coordinate 30,503,292, forward strand.
AATGGTCACTATGAATGAGATCCAGAGTTCCTTTGAGAAGATGAGAGAAGCGTAAAGAAGGACAACCATCAGTGCAGCACTCCACCAATCAGGCCTTTATGGTAGAGTGGCCAAATGGAAGCCATTTTTTGCCCGAGAGTTTGCCAAAAAGCACCTCATGAGAAGTAAAATCATCCGGTCTGATGAAATGAAGACTGAACTATTTGGCCACAATTCCGAATGGCGTGTGTGGAAGAAACCAGGCACTGAGCTGCACTGATGGTTGTCCTTCTTTACACTTTTCTTATCTTCTCAAAGGAACTCTGAATCTCATAGTGACCATTGGGTCCTTGGTTACCGGTCTGACCAAGGCCCTTCGTCCCAGATTAATCTAGGAAGACTGTTGGTTGTTCCAAACTTTTCCATTTGAGAATTATGGAGGCTACCGTGCTCTTTGGCACTTTCAATACTGCAGAAATGTTCTTGTATCCTTCCCTAGATAAGTGTCTTCACACAACCATATCTTGCAGGTCTACGGACAATTCTCCCGGCTTGGTGTCTTGGTTTTCACTCTGACATGCACCATCAACTGTGAGACCTTATATAAAGAGATGTGTGCCTCTCCTAATAATGTCCAGTGAATTCATTTAGGCACAGGTGTACTCCAATCAAGTTGTAGAAGCATCTCAAGCATTGATAGAAGTGGGATGCACCAGAGCTCAAATGCAAGCGTCATAACAAAGGGTCTGAATACTTATGTAAATGGAATATTTCAGTCTTTTATTTTTTTTATAAATTTACAAAACACTGCAAACACCTGTTTTTTTGTGGACTGTTTGATTATTGTGTGTAGATTGATGAAAAAAAAAATGAATTGAGTCTAAAACATAACAAAATGTGGAAAACTTGAAAGGGTCTGAAAACTACTGTAACATAAAGCCTAGTTGTCTGTGTGATTTGTTTGTATAACATATAGGGAACCTATGCTCATTTGACAAAATCCTGCACTCGTTTTACTAAATCAGGTACTCATTTTACTGAATCGTTTGCTTGTTTACAAAAAAACATTGTGCTCTTTTTAATAACTATGAATAAAGTGATTTTTCTACTAAAAGAGCAGCCACATTGTAGAAAGCCCCTAAACACTCATCCTGACAGACAGCTATAGCCTACACTGTTAAGCCATTTGCCCAGTTCTTTGAGTTTGATTTTGTAGGTTGTAGCTTGTTGTCTGCCATAATTATGTTTGGAAAGAGATATTGTTTGTGTTTTAATAATGACTCGCTTCTGATTGAATGATCAAGACGAACTGCGTATTAGGTCAAGTTTGTCTGTTGTGCTGGCCAAGGTCCTGTAAATATGGGAACAAAATCATTCGACGGAGAGCACAATTTAATAATAAAAAAATCACATGATTAAACTTACTTCGTAGTAAAACGAGTACATTTTTGTAAAATGAGCACACATTTGAGTAAAACGAGCACATATTTGGGCTCCATAATACATGTCTGGCTGATAATTAACCTAAGACTTAACAACAATGACCAAGGTCTAAGATGTTAAGTGTGTGTTGTAGATAATATAAATATAGATTTGGTGAAAATTATAGGAAAATTAACATAAAAGTAGGCTACACTTTTAGTGCAGTCAGGGATTTTGTGCAATTTCAAGCCCATAACATTTTTGGTCACATTTAGCAGTCATCTCCTCACGACTGCTAGCTGCCCATTCCATGAGTTCACTGTAAAAAAAAAAAAAAACAGTCTCTATGGACCCTTTCAAGAGAGTTCCATTATCAGCATCATAGTTGGCCCCACAAGACTTCCTTTTTAACTTTCTATATGTTATCTTAATGCAGAGGAAGTAGATTGGGGCCCAAATAGAACGTTCAAGCATTGTTTGTGTTTACCTTGTTGTTTGGGGGCAGCCTGCCCCCAAACAAAAACAAAATCTTGCGTGAAATTTCTCTGGGAATACTGAAGGTAGGGGTGAGCTACCTCTCTGGCGTGTTTCGTTTGGTCCTTGGTTAAAATATAATGTACGTTTTTTTGCACAAAGGCGTCGGCTAATAAACATAAACCCAAACAAACACGACTTCCTACGACATCCCTAACTTCACCTTTAAGTTCAGAAGTCAATCAGGAATTTTCAGAGAATAGTGCAAAAAGCATGCAATAAAATGCTATTCTTTTGAATTATGTTGAAAATGGTTTCTAGGGGTGCGAACATTTATTTGTAATCTGCATTTTTTGTGATAGAGTTTTTCTTAATATTATAGTAGGTGTTTTCACCTTAAGGCATTCTTTATTTAAAAATATATATTAAAAGTACATTGGCAATGTGCTCAGGTTTTCATCTGATTTGGACCCTTTGGAATTGACTGTTCTTAACGTCAATAAAATGCATTTATCTTTTGACAGGGATGTCATCATCCTGGTCAAGTTCTAGCAGATTGGTCACAACCCAATTCATATTCAGGAAAAACAACTGATAAAAGAAGAGATAAAAGCTGTGGTGGAGCAGGGGTCAACACACACTATCATACACTGAATTATGAGGCAAAGCTCATTTCTGTTAGGAGCTGAGGGACCAATCATGCTTCTGGAATTTGAAAACATATATTGAGTCAATGTCAGTATTGTTATCAGCTCAAAGGCACTAAACAGGTTTGTGGTCAGAAACATACGTATTGTATATAGCTCAATGTAGAGCACAAAAGTGTAGCTTTCCAGCAAAATCACATATATAGCACAATGACCACCAGAGGGCCACACATTCTCCTGATAGTAGGGGGGCCTATGTGTCTAATTTGGGGGCTTGTGGGATTCGCATGTTCATTTTTGGAAAGTATTATATCTTTGTTCTAGGGGTTCTTAAGAGTAGAAAAAAACATGTCTCCATTTTTTTTGAAGGTTTTGAAGGACCCAAATCAAAGGTCAAATTCAGAAAAGGTGTTTTGTCCATAAACCTCACATTGCTGGTATTATAGCATAGGGTTTGGTGCTTAGAAGATATTCTACAAGGTAGTGTGCAAAAGTGGACCACATAAACAATACAACATTATAAAACGTTTTTAGGCTGATAATTGATCTCTTTAACAAGAAATTGTGCCTAAAATTCTCGAAATTTTATATTCAGAGCACAAAGTGCAGAGATCTATGTTAAATCAAGTTTAATAGACTTTTACATAGCTAGTATCAGCTGAGATCTGTAAGGCCTTCAGTAGCCTATGTAAGTGTAAAGAAAAGAAAGGGTAAAAGGATCAGATAGACAAACAGACAGGTGAGTGTGTGTGTGTGTGTGTGTGTGTGTGTGTGTGTGTGTGTGTAAGAGAGAGAAAGAGAAAGAGAGACACTAGCAGTGACAGTTGGCTGTTTAGCTGGCAGTTATAGAATTTAGAATATCGAATAACCTGAAGCACATAGTGCTCTGTTCTTCATGGTTGGTGATATTAGTGACCTTCTAGCCTTCTACATTTGAGCAAGCACATTTTCATAGTTCATGGTGGCACAGTCTAGTTAGGTTATATTCTGAGGTGTGTCTTTCTGTTAGTCAGGTGATGGCACACATATTCTAAAAGAAACAGATTTTGGGCTATGTATCCAGTGGCAGATATGTGGTGAATGACCCATCACTAGAGACATATGCCAAATTTCTTGTTTTTGTCCATGAGAGAGTATGGAGATTGGTGATCACAGATCAGCCAACGATTACAATGTTACAGTGCAGTTATTTACAACAGGACAAAGCAGTTTGGCACAGGAACTGCTACAAATCCACCTGGAACAGTGAGCATCTGCAGTATGCTCTACTAGAAATCATGTGAAGGGCCCCAGCAGTGGCACGACTGGCTGGGGCACCTGCACCGTACGCCGGCGACCCGGGTTCGATTACCGCCCCGTGGTCCTTTCCGGATCCCACTGCGACTCTCTCTCCCACTCACTTCCTGTCAATCTCCACTATCCTATCTAATTAAAGGCATAAAAAAAGCCCAAAGAAATCATGTGAAGCAGGCAGGACTCAGTGTCTTCAGAAAAGACGTGGTAGACCATCTTCTGAACCTGTAGCAACACCTCCAACTGCATCAAGTCCATTTAGAGGGACTTTGTACATTTGTTCAGCTGCTGCCAGCATAGATACAGTAAGTGCTTCTTCCGTCAGAAGCAGACAAAAGAGCAACCAACCAAGAGATATAAGTAATATTTTGAAGTCAATGACTTTTAACAGGTAGCCAGTGTAGAGATGCTAGGATGGGGGAAATATGTTCATATTTTTTGTGTGTGTGAGCAGCTGCATTTTGTATAAGCTGTAAGCTCTTTAGACAGGTATTATTACAGCCAGCGTAATAGCATTGCAATAGTCTATCCCTGAGGTGACAAAAGCATGGATTCATTTCTCGGCATCTGGTAAGGATAAGGACTTTCTTATCTTTGAAATGTTCCTTAAATGGTAAAATGAAGTTTTGGTGATCTGTTTTATGTGATTATTTAGTGCTAGGTCCTGGTCAATTATAACTCCTAGGTTTTTAACACTTGTGGATGAGGTCAGTGGAAGATCACTATATGTAGCCTGTGATGTGGATAGGATATCCCTCATCTTTTTAGAACCTAAAACCTTGACTTCTGTTTTATCTGAGTTCAAAAGCAGGAAATTATTCGTCATCCATGTCTTTATATCCCTTATACACGTGTCAAGTTTGGCTAACAGGGTTAATTCATCAGGTTTTATGGAGAGGTATAGTTGTGTATCATCTGCTCAACAACAGGGGCCCCAGTACTGAGCCTTGAGGCACTCCATATTTTACCATAATCTGGGTAGATGGTTTATTATGGACCTGTACAAATTGTTGCGGGTTAAGGAAGGTATGATCTAAACCAAGCGAGTGCTGAGTCTGATGCCTATCAAATTTTCAAAACTAAGTAGTATGTCATGGTCTGTGGTGTCAAAGGCAGCACTGAGGTCCAGAAGGACCAGTTTTGATACAGGGCTAGTTTTTTGAGGGGGGGCTTAAAGGAATTATCCGGAGTAAAATGCACTTTAGATCGATTTACGGGTGATTGGGAGTACATACGTTGAGTTGACATCCAAATCATATCATTCGGATGTGTTTTGAGAAAGTTCGATGTTACCGTTTGCAATGTAATGTTAGCGTGAAAGTGAGAAGGGCCTATTATTTCGCCGCTACAAAACGCTATTTTTATGGACCCTTTCAAGAGAGTTCCATTATCAGCATCATAGTTGGCCCCACAAGACTTCCTTTTTAACATTCCATATGTTATCTTAATGCAGAGGAAGTAGATTGGGGCCCAAATAGAACGTTCAAACATTGTTTTTGTTTACCTTGTTGAAAGGGTCTATACCTCTTCTACAGTTCCAAACAACATTGCACTTACGTGGTAGTGAGTAGAGGGTCCCTAAAGCCAAACCGAAGTATCCCGAGGTCTTTATGTGGTCGGATAGAGAGTCCAGAATGAATTTCATCAAGCCAGTACCTTTCCGGAAATGTTGCCATCTTTGCTGCTGTAGGAGTCGATTGCCAAGTGTGCTCTGGAAATTCACAATTTCGTCGCCGTTTAAAAAAAAAAAAAAACCATAGTCCAGTATTTCTTTTGAAATTGAAATGAAGTTGTATGGACTGGACTATGTTTTTTTTTTTCATATTTATTTATTTCGTAAGTGACCATGGTATAAACGGGATAATGCCCTTCGATGCGTCCATTATCAGAAATAAATGGACTTCGCGGAAGCAACCGTCCTCCGCTTCGCGTCGGACAGTTCACGCCTCCGCGTCGTCCATTTATTTCTGATAATGGACACCTCGTCGGGCATTATCCCTTACATAATCTAGAGCAAAGCATTATCCAGGAAGGGGAGAGCAGTCTTAAGAAGGTGTGTAGGAATAGGGTCTATCTAGTAGACTAGTTGTAGATTTTGATGAGGAAATTGTGGAGGTGAGATCTAATATGTTGTGTATATGTAAATGAATTAAATGTTGTTCGAGGTCTCATCTGTGATTCTGTTATGTTTTTGCTATCTTTCAGCAATGGAATATGTGTATTTGGTGAAACTGATTGGTTATTGATCTTATCTCTAATTGTTTGACATACAATCATAATACTGACATACAATCATACTGTTGAAAATAACCGTTTTGCTTTATTCAACATAGCCAGTGATTTAGGCGAAATTTATGGTGTTAATTACAGTGAAATATACAATTAAAAAAAATAGGGTTGAAACAGGTAAAAAAAATGGAGACATCATTTTTCTCCATGTTCAATGAACTCTAAAGACAGTCCAACCACTCTCCAAAAATTAACATTTCAAACCCACAGAAACCATATAGGCCCCCTGACTATGAAGCCAAAAATCAAGGCAAGGCAGGTTTATTTAGTGCATTGCATGCACATAATACTGTGTACATATTTTATTATTTTATATGGTATAACATTATTCATACCCCTGGCAGAAACATGGAATCAAAAAAAGAAGTGTTTTCATTTTCTTTTAACATTTTTATGAAAAATGGCACGTCTGAAATGATTCAAACCGATTTTAAATAATCAATATAATAATAATAATAATAATAATAATAATAATAATAATAATAATGGGATGTTTTTCAACCAGTGGGACCTGGTGACCCTATCAAAGTAAATGGTAACACTAAAACAAGGGGTAAATTAAGATTCTGGTGGAACAGATGAGGCAGTCTGCCAAGAGACCTGCCCCAATAGGCATTAGACCATTAAATCACAGAATGTTCCAAAACATCAGATTAGATTAGATTAGATTAGATTAGATTAGATTCAACTTTATTGTCATTGTGCAGAGTATAAGTACAAAGCCAACAAAATGCAGTTTGCGTCTAACCAGAAGTGCAAAAAAGCAGAAAAGTGCAATGTGATATACAAAGTATAGACAGGTGGTGCATAGACAGGACAGAAGAAATATAGTGCATGTAAATGTTTAGGAACTGAGGAGACCAGTTGCTAGAGTTTTGAGAGTGAAATGTTGTCCCATTACTCCCCTTCGTCCCGATATACAGTAGGATTTCAGTTGCTCAACAGCATGGGGTATTCTTAGTCATTCCATTATGCACCTAATTTGACCAATCTGGACTGCAGACAGGCCATTTTAGCCCCTGGACTCTTCCTCTGTGGAGAAATACTATTTCAATATGTGCAGAATTAATTTTGGCATTGTTTTCCTGAAATATTCAAGGTCCTCCCTGGAAAATACATTGCATGGATGGGAGTATATGTTGCTCAAAACCTGTATACATAATTCAGAATTGATTGTTCTTTGCCAAATGTGCAAGATGACCATGCTGTAGGCACTAAAGCTCCTCCACACCATCATAGATGTTGGGTTTTGAACTGAACACTAAAACAAGTTGGATAGGTTGAATACTTGGATAGGCCCTTTCCTTATTAGCCCGGATGAGTCCATGATTTTCAAAAAGAATGGCAAATTATGATTGGTATAAACACAGGGCCTTTTTCCATGTTACCTCAGTCCATTTTAGGCCCAGATAAGATGGTGGTATTTTCTGTATCATGTCTCAATACAATGTTGGCTGTTTTGACTGTTACAATCTTGGCTGCAGTTTTTGAATTGAGTATCAAATTGTGCACATTGACAATAGTCATCAGAGGTTTTCCTGAGCCCCAACAATGACAGGTCTGGAAACAGGTCTGGTGTTGATGCAGTGTCATCTGAGGTCCAAAAGACCATGGCCATCCAATTTGTTTTTCAGCTCTTTCCCTTGTTTGCTAAGATTTCTCTGGATTCTCTGAATGTTTTAATAATATTATGTCCTGTAGACGATGAACTCCCCACATACTTCACAATTGCATCTTAAGAAACAATAAAAATACATTGTTTCATCATTTGTGCACACAGGTTTACACAGAGTGAAGAATACCCCTACATCTTTACTTCTAAGGGACCCTGCCTCTCTGGGATGCTCTTTTTCATATTCGATTGTGTTGCCAGTTACCTTAATTTGTTGTGAAATATTCCTCCTTTTGTTTTCTTTATCATTACACAACTTTTCTAGCATTTTGTTAGCCCCGTCCCAACTTTTTTTGAAACATGTTGCTGGTATCAAATTCGAAATTAACATATATTTTCCATGAAATAGTCAAATTTGTCATTTTCAACATTTGATATGTTGTCTGTGTCCTTTTTGCAACGAAATATGACTTTAAGAAAGTTCAATTGGTTCTTATACCAAGCTCTCCATGTCTCTACAATGATTTTAAACCGCACCTTTTTAGCAGCAATCCGGGTTTTGAGGCAGGAACTATTCTTTGCTCACTTTTTTTGACGGATTGAGGCCTTGTCTCTGGCTGGGCCACTCTGAAATGTTGATATTGTTCGGTAACACTTTACTTGACAGTATCGACAAGAGTGACATGACACATACACTACATAACCCTAACCCTATACTTAACCCCATTCCTAACCCTGTTATGACAAAAAACGAATGTCACTTAATAACAGAAGCGTTCTGTCATAAACATTTATGACTTGTTTATGACACGTTCATGACTGTGTCATGTCACTCTTATGTCGACACTGTCAAGTAAAGTGTAACCTATTGTTCTCTGTTAACTATTTCTTGCCTTGTTTGTCTTATGTTCTTTCCTGCGACTGTCACCTACTGAACTCTATGCATCCCGGTGACAACCAATCCCCCATACTATCCATCCTGCACATAAACTTATTCTTAATAGTCTTATAATGTTACTGTATCTGCACTACAATGGTACTGTAGCTGTACATATCTGTCTATATGGTTCATACTGAATATCTATATTATATCCAGCGTTATCCAAAAACCTGAAATGGAACATCTTCCAGACGCTCAACCACTCTAGAATTGTCTGGGACCCCAAGTCAAAGCCTAGGGGTATATTAGGTGGTCAACTGAATGTAAGAAGTTGTCGTGGCCTTTATTGACATATATCCTTTAGTTTATATATATTTTATGTAGTATCTTTATTCTGTGTAATATCATTGTTTTGTGAAACTGAAGTCTGTAGTATGTTCAGTGTGGGAAAGGAAGACTGGTTTAAGTGAAAGAGCAGGCCTGGCAGAAAATGGCATAGACAAGGTTTGGTGCCAGGAAATGTAAGCAAAACCTAAAGAATGGCACAACCTAAAGAATGTAGGAATAACAGGATGAGAGGGCAAAGGTGAAGTACCATATATTACTTGGTCAGTTATCTGTAAACATAGAGGGTCTTGTCTGGGATGACTTGAAGGGGTATAAAGGCTGGACAACAGCCAGAGGATGTTATCTTACTTAGCTCACTTTGCTCACTGCTCACTTTCTTACTTTGCTTTCACTTACTTACTTGCTTCACTAATGCTCCGGAGTGCATTAAAGCCATCATCTGCAGTATACATCCACGGTGTGCGGACTTCTTTTGATGTTGTATTATTTAATGTGGATTTGACACCACATAATTGGCGAGAGCCAGCCAGGAGTTGGAAAGGACAATATTTAGGCATCATCTCAGAGTCCAGGGTTTGGTCAGGGGAGAGGCTGATGCGCAACTTAAACTAAGGTGAGCAACTTTTGCTTAATAGCAGCTAGACTCCTCTGATCAGGCTGTACACTGAGTTATGAATACTTGTCTAAAACGTCCTCCAGTCAAAGAATCTTGCTAAAACAAAGACCAAGGGATTAATACTGCAGATTATGGTAAGCATTTGTGTGTACACTAATGGAAATGATTTTGCATGTGGAAAATCAAAAGAAATCAGAAGTTCTGCATGTGGAGAACTAGGCAAATTCCTGCATGTGAAGGAATACTATAGCCATATCAAAGAAGTTTTGCATGAGGAAAACTTAAAGTTCTGCATGAGGAGAACTAACTCAATTCCTGCATGAGAAGGAATGAGAGAGATAAAAGTAACAGTTTTGCATGTGAAAAACTGAAAGGTCTGCATGTGAAGACCTCAGGTCTGCATGTGAAGACCTCATTTCCTGCATGTGGAGGAAATAATACTAACAAGTTGAGTACAGCTGATAGCTGATATCAGGTCTGAATAAGTTGAAGTTGAAACACTCCAAGAGCGAGTGGATGGCCAAGTAAGGCACCTGGTGCCCGGAATAATGTTTAATAATGTTGTGTAAAAGTTGTGGATGTAAAGCTAAAAGAGAATACAAAGAAGTGTTGAATGGAAGTATACTTGATTTTTAGTATATGTTGCTGGTAGAATTAGAAGTCCATGGCAGAGCATTGGTAAAAGACGTCATATATTTGCATAACGTGTGATTAAGGAGAAGAGGCTGTGTGTGTGTGTGTGTGTGATACCAGGCAGAGGAGCTGCTGGTTGAAATAGGAAAAGGTGGGGGCTTGTGTAAACAGAGCAAAGGTCTGCTGGGGACAAAGGATGTAGGTCTGAGATGGTTAAGGCATGTTGAACTGGGAAATATTGGAAAATATTTCATTTTGAAAGATTTTTGGGGAATGTTTAATACTGCAGTGTTGGGTTGAATGTTTTGGTCTTCCATGATCAAAATATTAGTAATGGTTGATAATGACAATGTGGTAGTGGGAAAATGGTTTTGAAAGGTTGGTAACGCCAGAACAGAATGGTTCTGAATTACAGTGGGCAGTTGTCTGCAGAAGTGGAGTGCTGCTTGCTGAGAATATAATATTGCCATAATAGGTAGGCAAGGCAAAAGAGGAATAGCTTCATTGCTTGACACTGAGGCGGTCATAGTCACTTTGACCTTTTAAAAATTGACTTTGCAATAATGAGAGAAACAGAAACAGTTCTGCTAGTTTTTGATTTTCTTTAAAATACTCTACAGTTCTATGTTAAAAGATTTTCATGATACTGGATAAAGGCAAATTATATTAGTGTTTACATACTTTAGTCATTTAGTTTATGTGTATAAATAATTCACTATGGTAGTAGTCCCATAATGTATAGTGTATTGGTTGGTTAATAGTCTCTTTAGGTTTCTGTTATGCTTAAAAGGTCATTTAAAGTTAGCCTTGTTTATAATAAGAGTATTATTAGATAGAGAGAGTTAGTGGGAAAAATCACATCTGTGCTATGCTGTGGATGAGTAGACCAACTGACAGATGCATAAGTAGGCCCATCATGGTTAAATATAGAGTTTTAAGATCCAGGATTTGGGATGAATGCTGATGGCGGTTCCAGGTGTTGGAAAAGTGTTGTTGTGTCCAGTGTTGACTAAGATATATTATGTATTAGTAGTAGTAGTATGTTGACAATTGATAGGTTATATTAGTGGTAGCCTACTAATGATATACAATATATTAACTTATCAGTAGGTGGTAGGTTCAACTGTTAAATTAGCATTGTTAAGGATAAGATAATTATGATAGTAGTATTAATAATATGTCTAAATTAAATAGCTTAGCTATTAGCATGACTAGGCTAGGTTTGCATAGTATTATTAGGCTCAGATAGCTGTTGGCATTATTAGGCTAAAGCTGGGTCAGCAACTGGCATTACTACACTGGATAGCAGTATTGAAGTTAATTTGGTTCATGGTAACATTGTTGAAGCTTAGGTATGCTTTAGAAAGATTTTGTGATGGATTATAGTTCATGGAGCACCACAGTGTTATTGGGGGAAAAATAATTGAATTTAAGCATCCTTTGGATAATGTTCTAGACATATATAGGAACTCAATAAGGTTTATCAATAACTCATATTACTGTATATGTCTGGTGTATTGTGGTATGTGTGTCATGAGTATGTGTTTTATGAGTAACATCCTACCTTGTGGTGTTATGGGTGTTAATATACAATAAGATCAGGTATTGTTTCTATGTACATTTACAGTTAAAGGTACAGGTGACTGTTTAGCTCTGAAGAGGTGGTTTGGGCAAGGTCATTTGGTTTTAGAGCTGTCCTGCTATGTGGAAAAGGTTTATGGCTATAGGCTATGGTTATAGCCTTCCCACATAGTCCTGTTTTTGTTAAGAGTTGGAAAAGGGGTTTTGTATTGTCCACATCACTGGTTGCATAAGCCAAGATCAACTGACATATGATAATAATCAAAAAATGGTTAATATTTGAAATAACGGCGACACTGAAAAAGACTGACTCTGACTGACTTAAAACGTTTTGGATTACTACTTTATATGTAACAATCTAGATGATGGGGATATTGATGGTTTCAGAAGATCTCTGGGGATATTTAGTTTCTACCTGTCAAATGGGTTGAAGAATCATATGGTATAAGGCAGCAATTGTTGTTAGCACTGAGGGGTTATTTGATGGAAAGTGGTGCTAAGCTGCTTGGCCCTAGAGTATCATTTGTTATTTGCATAGCTATATTATAATTTAGATAATACTGATATAATTAAGTGGTTATAGGGTTATATGGGGTGTTAGTTCATTTGCTGTTGGGGTTTTATGGGGGCTCAGTACAGAGGGAACTGAGTAGTGACTCCCTTAGCAAACTTAGTTTGTGAAATGTACTGTGGGTCTATTTATTTCTAACTAAGAATATGCATAGCTTAAAGTTTTTGTGTAAAAATCATAGAAATGGGAAATTGATTTGTACTTGGTATACATAAAGGGTTTTAAGTATATCTAGCCTACACTTATGCTTAGATTTATACTTAGAGATTGTATATGTAGTATAGTATATTTCTACTGAAGGAAAGGTTTAAGGATACTTATTTACCTACAGTATAGTTAGAGGTTGGATAGATAGATGGATGCTTTATTGATCCCAAAGGGGAAATTCAAGAATGAATGTTGAATGTTGAGAGGAGGTATGATAAGGTATGATAAAGTTAATTTCATAAAATTCATTTAGTAAATTTTAATATTACACTTTTGATAAAGTTACAGTGCTAAAGGATTTTAAAATACATAGGGACAATTAACTGGAAATATGTTTTGGTGGTGAGGAATGGCATAACATATTAGACCATTCACTGTGGAATGCAGCATATGGACAGTAAGAGCTTCAAAGTTATAGAATTATATAAGATAATTACTCTAGTAATGTTTAGAGAAACTGGGTAAGCTGACTAATGGTAAAGGGAATGCCATGGTCAACCAAGTAAGTATGGATATTTGATAGTCACCTATAAGGTAATAAGTAGTGTTACAGAAACCCCAGGCTAAAGTAAAACGACTTAGTGTAAAGTGCAATTCTCCATTCTGATAGCTAAAGAGACCAAAAGGGATCAGTTGGTAAACAGTACAATGAAAAAGTGTTGCAGAAAAGTGGTTGAGAGAATGAGGAAATATACAGATTTATGGCCTATACAAGAATTAATGGATTTAGCACTGTTACAAAGGTCAGGGATTACATGAAAATTGACAATAGTGGAGCTATAACAAGAATAGGTCAGTCATAGTGGAAATAGTAGAAGAAAGAGGTATTTAAAATGTTCAAAAACATCTTGACATCTTGATAGATTAATACAATAGGAGATAAGAGGCAGAAGTAAGGAGATGACTTGGGAGTGAGTGACCATAACTGTAGGAATAATAAGAGATGCAGATGTTATAGGAAGATATAAGGGATAAAATGTACAGTTAATGGTAAATTACAAAAGGGCAAGGTAAAGTAGATGATAGATAGAGAGTAATCTAGTAAATACTACAATCTGCCTGCAGCATGATTTCCTCATTCCCTCCAGCTAAACAGTAAATGTAATGCTGCCTCTTATATCTAAGGGGGGAAAGGCTCATTACCAGCCGTGTGAGGACATGCTGATGTGCAGGGGTTAATCCAAGTACTCCCTGTCCTGACTGAGTTCTGAGCAAGTTCAGCACAACAGTGCTAAGCGACAAACTGAAAATAGATAAGGACTCTGAGGCCTTTGTTAAGGCAACAGTGGCAAGCTGGAGAGCAAAGAGGGAACTTGGAAGTGCAATGGAAGCGCTTGCAGCATCAAAAAGACAATACAGGCACCTATGGTGACCTAAGGCTTCAAGTCTGGGGAAACCAGTAGCAGCACCATCCTCAACACTATGGCAGTAGGAGCAACCATCACAGGTGTTCCCAAACCTGTCAGTTTACTGGCCTATGGATACCTATTATAGTGGGCACAGTCAAGCCCATGGCAGCCACAATCTCCACGTCAGTGGGGATGGAGACTCAGACAAGATGGGAATAACTAAGGCAGAGTGAGAGGAAATTACAGAGGAGGCATCATGTGAGAATGGACATCTGAAGCAAGACAATCATCAGTTTGTTTTGACTGTCAAAGACGTGGACAAAAGAAACAGGACAGGGAGAGGGAGGAGAAACCCAGGCACTGAAGGATGAGCCCAACGAGCATGCCTTCCTCTTCCCTTGTGAAATAGCATAGTTTTAAGGAGGCCTAAAGAATTCTACAAGAGAAGGGGTATACCAATACTATCAAAGGGAGTTGATGAGGAAACCATGATGAGGGACTATCTTATGGGTGAGCCCACCTGATACCCAGCGATGCCCTGACTAGGTACAGAGAAGGTAGTTAAGACATCTCAGGGTAAGTAGGTAAATACTTTGTTAAGCAAATTTAAAGTATGATTACTCTTATTCTTACCTTTATTATATTTTTATTGTTATTTTGAATAGAAGTAACTACTATTTAATCAATTGTAAATGTAAATGTTTTGATCAAATTAAGTGACAAAGTGATAGCACTGCTATTTCTAATGTCAAATGACACTCCATTAATTTTTCAGGATAGGTGGTGGTGTAAGTAGGTAAGACTAACTTGACTATGTCCTAGGGACTGTTACATATTAAAATATTACCTCTAGATCATGGGAGTTCCCTAGTGGTCACTCACACTCAACAAGTCTAAGGAATAGAATGATTTAGCTTTAATGGGAAAAATAAAGTTTGTAGGAATATTGAAATGATGTAATATCTGCTTTACATGTAACTAATGTGAAGCCAAAAGATCTTACGTACTATACTATGACATTTGATAAAGAAAGCAATAGATAAAATAAAGAAAGCAGAGAAATAGGATTGATAGAATAAGAAAATAGAACTAGGATTTACTAATAGTTTAGATAGCCTAGATAAAGTAGTATAGGGTTAGAATAATTAGGAATAGAGGTAAGCTTAGTTTTTGAAGAATAAAACATTATAAAAGTCTATGACATGCAGAGAAAATTGGAGTAAGGTATGTTGAAGAAATGATGAGATTACTGTATGTCCTAGAATAGCTAATTAATATAGCTTACATAATAACCAGTCTTAAGTCATAATAACCAGTCTTAAAGTAGTATCTCAAATTGACAATAAATAAAATAACAATGCTTATAGGGAAATTTGTTTAATCTCTATGCAAAAAGAGAATAGATGGAATTAGGATTATTATAAGTCATTGTCAGAAGATTAAAATGTTTTATTATTTCAGAAATAGAAAAGCTGGTGGAAAGATGTTGGTCTTCATGGAAGGAATGGAGGTCCACCAACTCTATTCTGTTAATCACAGTAACAAAGGGGGGCGAACCCCTGGTAGAATGTTAAATTGTATGATTTGTTACATTTGTTACCTTGGGTTACAGATTTTTATAATTTTTCACTGTCATTATTTGATTAATGTTTTATTTGAATGTCCCTTTGGGGAAAAAAGAGTCTGCTGAATACCATAACTGTAACTCTAATGGTTAGTGGCATTTATATGATACTAACCAGATACTTTCCCAACAGATACAGTACTTGATATGGTGCTTTCCTTTGCGCATATTTGGGATCTATGCGCAAGGGGGGAGTAGGAAAGAGGAATATTTTTATTGAAGGATTTTCATAGTTACAGGAAGTTATTGATGATAGTCTAACAGATGTCATGTGTATAGTCATAATATCAGAAAGTGATAGTGTTGTCTAAACCATTAGGTCCCAGAAGGATCATGAAAACACTTAGTTATTGATTACATTGATATGATAAAAATAAGAAACTTTGGTAGTGGTGTGTAGGGGTTTTCAGATGATAAGGGCAAATGACAAGTTAAAAGGGAGAATTGCTAAAATATGTGCCTCAACAGATTTAAACTAGTTTGATGCCTTACGCATTGCTTCGATGCAAATAAGGTCACAATAAAACCAGAGTAATCACTTTTTGCATTTAAAGATAAAAACTGAGAGGTCCACCAGAGGCCCACCTTTGGATCAGCTCCAAGGATAAATGAGAAATTATATGGAATAATTGTCATTAATTCACAGAACAATCTATAAGCAGGAAAAGGACTTTCAGATGGACCTACAGGAAAAGAGTCAACAACCTACAGTATACTGCCTGGGGACAGAAATGATCCTGGCAGAGGTGGGTATAGTGTTTTTGGCATGTATGTTCCTGTTCCCCTGTTGAGGGTAGACTTTCAGGCAAGGAATCCAGTGAGGAAGGGGGGACATTGTCCCAGCAACATCTGCCCTGATAACAATCAGGGAATGGACAGAAAACGGCAGAGATCCCAGTCCATGACATACCACCAAATCACCAGGAAATGAGCCATTCAACTGTTTTTTCACAAGTGAGGCTGACAAAGAAGACTCAGGTAACACAGAAATTATTGACTGACAAAATCTTATCAACCACCAGGAATCTGGAATATTGGTGAATCTTCCAATATGAACGCAGTCTGTTATGTGCTTGAAGCACTAAGAGAACAGGTGGCTGCAACCTTCTGGGTAGCTATGCACCACTGGATGATGTTGGATCAGATATTAGCCAAAGAAAATGGAGTGTGTGTCAACGTAGGAGTATATTGCAGTACTTTTATTCCCATAACATAGCTATGGCAAAACTAATAATGATAGAATGCTAGTTAAGGGGGCATTAGGAGGATTAGAAATATGGCTAGCACAAATAGGAATAGTTGTAGGAATAGGTTTGCTTGTATTTGTGCTTGTTTTCTCTTTGTTTCTTCCTTGTTTGAGATCCATAGTGCTTAAAACAGTGGCTGGGAGAAATGGATCACTGCTGTTGATGAATGAAGCAAATGGCAACCCTAGTGGAAGGAGATACTAGTGCCAGGACAGATGACAAGGAAATGGAAACATGACAGTGATGCCAATGATGCCAGAACTGATGCTTCTCATAGAGGATTGGAGAAAGGAGGAAATTAGGATACAGTATGCTGGTTGGAAGCAAAACCAGCTCTTTCATTGATGAAGTGGGATTGGGTGTGGACTCCACTCCGCCCAACAGCCAAGCCACTAATGTTCTCAGAGCATATGAGATGGGGTGCAGAACTAAGACAATGGCTTTTGTTTTTGTGAATTGCAATATTCGTAACATACCTCACACTTGAAGCGCAGCATCCAACATTTGCTAATACATCTGCGTTTGCATTTACACTCTGCCATCTCCGAGGAACAAGCAATGGACTAAAAACTGTGTGTAATGAGAATGTATTATTAATAGTTTGGTGTTACCCTCTTCTCTAAAAACAAAGTAATTATAGCATGTAACCTATCTTCATGTAGAATCTTAGAATATTATAGGACTAGCCCTATCTGAAAACACCCATCAGGAATTCTGATGTGATCTGTTTGCTCATTTGATGAATTTTTGGGGATGGAAAAGCATATGTGTAGATGAAGGAAAGTTTCTCCTCTCGCTTGTTGAAAACAAGTGTTGCTGTACAAACAGGACAGTAGAAGAGTTTCCCTTATGAAGGTTTTTTCCTCTAAAAACAAAGAAGAAGAAAGAGGTTTTCCCTTAAGGGTTTTCGCTTCCACCGAGAGGATTTGAAACTTGCCATTGTATTTGATAATAACACTACACTATTGGATTTGATTTAAGTGAGGGTTGGTTCAAGGGTGTAATAACAGTACTAATATAAGTGTTTTATGTTTAGCAGTGGTATTGGGGACAATTGCTTAAACTCATAGTTGCTGCTGTGTTGACTGGTTTGCTTAGCTGACTGTTTGTAGTGTGACTCAGCTTAGCAGCAGTATTTTCTTGATAGTAGGGGATATGTTAAAATAGTGATAAATGTTTGATGTTGCTGCATAAGTGAGCACTTCATGCTCAAAGGGGGGAATGTCGTGGCCTTTATTGACATATATCCTTTAGTTTATATATATTTTATGTAGTATCTTTATTCTGTGTAATATCATTGTTTTGTGAAACTGAAGTCTGTAGTATGTTCAGTGTGGGAAAGGAAGACTGGTTTAAGTGAAAGAGCAGGCCTGGCAGAAAATGGCATAGACAAGGTTTGGTGCCAGGAAATGTAAGCAAAACCTAAAGAATGGCACAACCTAAAGAATGTAGGAATAACAGGATGAGAGGGCAAAGGTGAAGTACCATATATTACTTGGTCAGTTATCTGTAAACATAGAGGGTCTTGTCTGGGATGACTTGAAGGGGTATAAAGGCTGGACAACAGCCAGAGGATGTTATCTTACTTAGCTCACTTTGCTCACTGCTCACTTTCTTACTTTGCTTTCACTTACTTACTTGCTTCACTAATGCTCCGGAGTGCATTAAAGCCATCATCTGCAGTATACATCCACGGTGTGCGGACTTCTTTTGATGTTGTATTATTTAATGTGGATTTGACACCACAAAGTCTCAAGTCAAAAGCTGATCAAATCCATCATCTTTTATTGGATTCCAATCTGGACTTCTTATGTTTAACAGAAACATGGCTTAATAAAAACTCACCTTCATCCTTATTAGATGTACAAGGTGTTTAGGAAAGATAGAGTTGGTTCTAAGGGTGGCGGAATTTTACTTTTTGTAAGAGGTAGTATTCAGTGTAATGAAATGGAATTCTCATGTAATGAACTGGAATGCATTGGACTTAACATTATTCTTTCCACGCAAATGTCTTTTTCTCTTCTTGCACTATATTGCCCCCCCCCCTCTTCAAAAAATTCTTTCTATGAAAACTTTGAAAGTATTCTGAAGGAATGCAACTTCAACAAAAAGGTGATTATCATGGGAGATTTTAATATAAATTGGGAGGAGAAATCATCAAGGAAAACACTTAAACGGACCACTGACATTTTTGATCTCACACAGTTAACCAATGGACCTACTAGAGTAACAAACGTATCCCAAACTCAAATTGACCTGATATTCAGTAATAAGCCAGAGCGGATCATTAAAACGTTCAACATGCTGACTGGTCTATCAGACCACAATATGACTCTCATTGCCAGGAAACTATCTAAAAAATGGTTCACACCACAAGAGCAGGTATCATTATCCCTAAAAACAGATACGAAGGCTTTAAAAGCACAGTTCAGTGAATTAACTGGGAGGAAGTCCTGACAGGGGAAAATTTGGAAGAGGACAGTGAACAGTTTTCAATTACATTGCAAAAAATCATTGAAAAATTCACATGTAAACAAAGACATAAAAAGAAAAAATAGGGTCATTCCACGTCAATTCAACCAGGGCCCACACACTTAGGTCTCAAAAAATTCTGAAAAAATTACCAGGTGTACCTATGTTACCCAGGAGACACACTGTAAAATTACTCTTATGTAAGATCAATACTTTCCAAGATACAGCCAGTTTTACAGGGGGAGGGGGGTGTCGATTTTTTTCGGCCTCTTTTTTTGTCAAAGTTCACAAGCCCACAGCGCAAGAACTAAACCATGTAGAAGGCTCAAATTTTGCATGCTGGTACATAAATAGGAATAGTATGTAGCAAAATCGTCACGTTTGGTCTGGACAATCCTGCATGGTCATAGCTGTCCCTCAAAGTTGATACAAATTTTATTGGAGTTTTTGGATGGGCTCTGTTTAAGCCTTCAGAAGACATATGTACTCAACATAGGCTCTTGATTTATTTTCCTTACTGAGATAAGTAGAAACACTCTCACAAAAAAAACAATGAACAGAAAATAAATTCCTTCAGGGTCTGAACAGCAGACTTTACAAGTCTAAAAAATCACGGTTCTCATTTGCAGTTCTCATTTTCAGAGCACCCAAACACCTTGTGGGAATATACAAAGATTTTTTAAATATTTTTTTTCTTTATTCTCCATGATCTTTTCTTCTCAAAGACACCAATTTGACTTGTCTTATGCAAATCTTTCTTTTTCACTTTCCACCCTGAACATGGGCAAAATGCCCCATTGACATCAATATGTTTTGTATAGAGCTACCGCAGGTTACTCTATACAACCACAGGTGGCAGTGTGGTGACTCTATATAAAACATATTGATGTCAATGGGGCATTTTATATATTGTCTATGTCCTTTTTCCTGATAAATATTGGTTTACAAGACTTGTATATTGTCACATTCTGTTTTTATTTGCATTTTACACAATGTCCCAACTTGTTCTGTTTTGGGGTACCACATTGTCTTACAACCTTTAGCCATGTGGCAGTATCATTTTCAGTCAGAACAAACATATTGATCAAGAGAAAATAAACATTAAATCAATATTTGTCAGGGGTATGAATCATTTTGTTCCTAACTGTATATATATATATATATATATATATATATATATATATATATATATTACCTGACATAAAGCACAACATTACAGGTCATAAAACACACATAAAAAGCCAAGTCTGACAAGTTCTTTGGTCCTACTCCATTTAGTGATTTAAAAACAAGCAGCAGGGACTTAAGTGTGGGAGAGATATGATCTCTGATAGCAACCCATCACCTGCTATGACAACTCTGCCCGGATTCCTGGCCCGTACTGCCGACCCACCACATGCCCTTTGACAAGTCCTATTCCCCTGGACAATTCCAACGCTGGACTATTTGATCTTTCTGACACTAAATTAGGATTAATGTATTATCATACCAGATATGTAATTATCCCACCTCTTGTAACTTTCACCTAGGTGGCTTTAAACACCATGTCCTATTCTCTACACCTGACTGTCATATGCATTTGTCATGTATACAGACCTTACTGTCCTGTATCTAACCCTAGGCAGATGGGAGTCGTGTATCTGCTTGAGATTTCTTCCTATGTATCTCCAGTTCTAGGGAGTTTTTCCTCGCCCCTGTTACCCATGGGCCTTCTTTTCTTTTCTTTTCTTTTTTCTCTGATTGTCTAACACTCTGTAAAGCGCCATGAGACATGTGTAATGTTTTGGCACTCTATAAGTACAATTAAATTGAAATTGAATTGAAATTTTCATGAGAACCCTCACTGCTGCATGTTGTACAACTTGAAACCACATGGTATTTTTTGAAAGGCCTGTAAAGAGCACATTGCAGTATGGAGATAAAAACATGGATATTTTTGTCATATTGTGTTGTAAGATCTCAGTCTGGCTATGTTTTTAAGGAGATAAAAGGCTGATTTGGTTATTGCTTTCATGTGACTTTCAAAGTTTAAATCACTGTCAATTATGGAGACATTTTTGAGGCATCCCGTTGACTTGCGTCAGTGCATTGAGAGAGTCAAGAGGACCATAGTCATTAGTTGATAGATAAATTATTCACACACTGGTGTAGGATTCCTTTAGCCTGGGTGAAACCAGACGAACCTGTTAGCAAATTTGAATGTAGTCTGCAGGTCCATCTGGAAAAGAGCCCAATGACGCCTGTTTCCAAATCACCAAAAACCCAAGATCTAATCACAATCGCTTATCCAGCACAGAGTGAGCTTTATATAACGACAGATAGTGCATTCAACACAACCAATGGCTGCGCTGAGGGCGACAGGGTTAAACAGATATGACATGTATTTTCCTTGGAACAACTGCATTTAAAATGTTTGTTT
Organism: Alosa sapidissima; assembly: GCF_018492685.1. Lineage (NCBI taxonomy): Eukaryota > Metazoa > Chordata > Actinopteri > Clupeiformes > Clupeidae > Alosa > Alosa sapidissima. The sequence goes on from NC_055963.1 coordinate 30,524,955, forward strand.
ACAAAAAAGATTTGATTGCTGCACTTCTGAAATGATTAAGTCTTTCCAGACCCATTGTCAATCTCAATTTTGATTTGAAAAGATGACAGTGTTAATCAGGCTATGGATTCCATACTTTACTGTAACTTCTAGAATGTTACTCCACCTACTCCTAATTTCAAATATTCTTGTCTGTCAACTCAATGAGACGTTCATTATAAATTATTAAACAAAACACATTACATTGTAACACAAAACAAAACAGAGAGTATTTCTTTACTGTGTAACTAAAGTTTGAAATGACTGTAAGAAATAAATTGACCACTAGGTGTCTGCCTTGTCTTTCTGTAGAAATTTGAGAAATGAGACCAAACATCAAAGGCATTCCACAAAGTGGTGATGGGGCCCCCTTTAACTGTATTTTTGGCCATCAAATGTGAACTGAGGTCATTTTTTGAGTTTGTGCAAAGGGCATGCACATTGACAAGAATCTTAATAAATGCAAGATTTAATAACACCAAAGAAATTACAGTAAAAGTACTTTTGATTAATGAACTGTGTTCTTTTCAATTTCAGTCATGAGACTGAGAAAGTATGTTTAGAGGATAAGGATGTCTCTGGGTAAAGTTCAGTGTTATCCAATAATGCTGATATGCATCAACATGTCCACAAACATTACAAACTTTTAGAGATTCATGGATACAAAATGCTCACCTGGGGCAAGCTGTGACAGTCTGGACTGAAGAATGTTGTCTGCAACCTAGTAAGTCACATAAATCACTGAGACAGAGCAAATATGGTGTGCACATTCATTTTATTCGTCCTGGAACTGTGTGTTTATTGATAGTGGAAGCAGTTTAGAAGGTGGGGAGAACCTGTCCACCCCAACCCCCACCCCCCTTCTGAAAAATTCAATATTCAGCAGTTTTATGTGGCCCTCGGAGTTGTTCTTGGTCATGGAACACAGGGAGGATTAATGTCATCACCAGGATGTAGGACATCCCTGCACACCACGGGCCGGTCGAGCCTGTGCAGCTGGCGAGGTGTGAGGTTGGCGGCTCTGAATCATCCCTTGGAGCCACAACCAAGGCCTCTGGTGGGCTTCTTGTAAATTTCGGTTTCATCAACACCCCCCCTCTCCTCCTGCTGCAGCCCCACGGCCCACTGCCGCCACCCCCCTCTGTACAAACACAGCTTGAGATGAAGGCCCACAGCTACAGACCTCCCTTGTCAGCACCACCATGATGACCTAAGCTGACGACAGCGAGAGGAGAACAAACCCAGTGTGACTCTATGATTCCTGCCACCCGACGGACACATTTTGGCCAATAAATCCACTGAGCCGTTTATCCAGGAACTTTTTGGTTTGGTTTCAACTGCATTTAAAAAAAAAGAATGAAAACAAAACAAAGGCATTCAGATAGTTCACCAAGATGCAAATGTATACATGCAGGACACAGTGCTGCCCTCCACTGCTTATGGGCAGCCGTGGCCCACTGGTTAGCACTCTGGACTTGTAACCGGAGGGTTGCCGGTTCGAGCTCCGACCAGTGGGCCGCGTCTGAAGTGCCCTTAAGCAAGGCACCTAACCCCTCACTGCTCCCCGAGCGCCGCCATTGTAGCAGGCAGCTCACTGCACCGGGATTAGTGCTTCACGTCGCTGTTTGTGTTTCACTAATTCACCGATTGGGTTAAATGCAGAGACCAAATTTCCCTCACAGGATCAAAAAAGTATATATACTTATACTTATGCTATAGTGTTTGTGAATTCTATACATTCCAGTGGTTATGTAACATCCACTGCTGGCCCTTTCGCAAAGGGATTGGGGCTATCACATATGATCCGGCACAGTGCACCATGAGCTGATGTGGTCCCATGTCTTGATGTGGAAGCAACACTCGGTCCTTTCAGGATCATCCAAAGGTTTGCTGTGATTATACAGCCAAAAGTAACCGCATTTACTGCAGGAGTTCTCAAATATCGCAGTTTAAAATGATGGTGATTTTTAATCAATCAGTTGCAAATAATGCAGAAATTCTATGACTGTGCATTTGTTTTGTGTGAATACTGTGCTGCCAAAAGAAAATTGCAGCCCACAGTTGTAACTGAAATCTTTAACTTTGTGTGAATTTGTGAAATCACAAGATATATCACAAAAATCTGGAGGAACTGAACAGCTTGGCCACAGTTTTCTCACAGTGTGTGCATCCTCTGGTAAATATACAGTGTATATGTAGGGTTAGTGTGTGTGTGTGTTTGAAAGAGAGTGAGAGAGCGAGAGAGAGAGAGAAAGTATGTGTGTGTGTGTGTGTGTGTGTGTGTGTGTTTGTGTGTATTTGAATATGAACTGGTAATGAGCTTGCCAGCTTTGACGGGAGACTGAGCAGCCGACTGAGCAGGTGGAGATGACTGTGAGAGGATCCGCCAGCACGCTCCCTTTTCTGTGGCTGTCAGATGGCGGCTCTTTAATCTAAAGCATCAATCCCACTCACACTCCTCTCATCTGCTGCCATTCACGGCCTCTTTTGTTCTCCCATCCCCACTTTAAAAAGATCCACAGCAGCATGGCCTTTGGATTACACTCTCTTTCTCTCCTCTGACTTCCACTCTGTCTGACTGTCATTAAATGCTGTCTCTAGCTCTGAATTTTAGCCCAAATCATGCAAAAAACATCCAGATGTCTAGAACTTAATTTTAGTGAATAATTCCTAATTGACTTCTTTATCTTGAAAGTGACTATACAGATATCAGTGGTTGTTTCATTATTCGTATCGTCTTTAATGATGCACTTTACACAGCCTGAAAAGACAGATAAAAGGTATGTCACTGAGACTTTGACATTTGGATGAGAGCTCATCTACAGGGTACAGAGATATAATCACATTGGAATGTGCACAGCTATTGAGAACAATGTGGAAGGTCTCTCCAAAATAGGCCATTATTATCCATGTTGCATTTTGATTTAAAAAAAGGAAAAGAACGGCAATCATGTTGCACGCTGTGGCAGTAACTGGTGAATATGGGCCTCATTAGTACCCTCTATCTGAATCACCTAGTTTAATTATGTCCCTTTATCTGCACAGAGTGCATTACAGAAGAATTATAAATAAA